>NC_133537.1:5489040-5800882 GCF_048544455.1 Silene latifolia | reverse complement strand
ATGACCCCATAGACAAGCATCTAGCAAAAAATCTTTCCGGATTTTGAAGATTTCCAAAACTGCCGATTTTGAAAGTTACGGAGTATTATCCACGGTTTTCGGGTCGACTGGACCTCGAAATTAAATGTCTTGATATTCGCTCCGCAAACCCTTTAGGACATATAAAAATGACTTAGGGTAACCGAATTCACATATGGTCTGAAATAAAAACTTTTATAATCATTAAACCCTATTTTTCGGATCGTGTCGTTAGTAGACAAACACAAGTTGTATTCTTCGTTTTTTGTCGTTTTAAAAGGGAACTGAACATCCGACATTCATTCAAACACATAATGGCCTTATAGATAACTTTAAGCGAAAAAATCTTTTAAGATTCCAGAGATCGCCAAAAACCTTTGATTTTGAAGGTTATTATCCAACGGTTTTGGGGTCGACTTGGCCCCATAATAAAATGTCTCGAAATTCGCACTACAATCCCTCTATGACATATTAAAGTGACTTAGGGTAACCGAATTGTCTTATGGTTTGAAATAGATACATTTAGAGATATTAAGCCTACATTTTGAAAAACGGGTAAAAATACTCCACGATCAAGCCATGTCGAACTTACTGATTCTCGGGTGCTAGTCATTTCAAGTCACTCTAGATTACTTTAGATTGTTTTAAATCAGATTATTTGGGGTCGAGTGATTTAAACTTTGTCAATCGTGCGTTTTAAACTGAGTCAAAAGTACGTGTAAAGTCTGTTCAGTTTGAACATTGAGCCATTTTTCCGTGTTACATAATTCAAGCATCGAGTTGGTCAGTTTTGTTGAGTTGAATGAAGCGGGTCAAATGGGCAAAGAATCACCCTTCCCTATCGATCCATACTAAAAATAATCAATCATAACCCGTATCAGAGATAACTCGATTAAAATACACCTAGCATTTACCGATAACAAGAACTCAAGAAATATACCAACACGCCCAATCCGACTTGATCTGAATCAGTTTAACCACAAATCAAGTCAAGTTCAGATCTGTAATTAGATTTTATCGGATCGAGTTTCGGTCGGTTCGAGTCGGGCCATCTATTACCACTTCCACGGTTCCACCTATCTCTCAAAGTCTCACTCGCAAATTGATTGCACCTTCCTCTTATCCTCTTATCACAAGTGAGCCTATATCATTTTGCCTTTCACTTAGACTTGATTCCCCTTCCATTCCCTGAACAACAGCAACAATGGCTTCCACTTCAACTGCACCACCATCACTAACCCTCTCTTCTTCCTTCCATTTCCACCAACAAAATCCCATCTTTTCACCTTCTTTCAAAACCCATTTACCTTTTACCCCTACTTCTACTCTCTCCCCTCTAATTTTCACCAAAAAAGGTGTCAACTTTGACACTTTAACTTCCAAGTTTGGTTCTTTTCATGTTGTTACTGCTGCCGTTGCGGCCGAAGCTGAGGTTGAAACTTCTGTTGATGATGAAGAAGAAGAAGGGACTGGTCGTGTTGCAACTGTTACTCGTTCTAAGCCTAAGACTGGCAAAGCTGCCTTGCCTTTAAAGCGAGACCGGGTATTTCTTATATACTCGCTCTGTCTCGATCATTTGTTTACCTTTTTTATTCTCTGTGACGGGTACTTTAATTAAATGAATGTTGGCTTATTGATTGATTTTAATTCTGGGTTTTATGTCAAATTTTGTTTCTTTCTATGTTTATTGCAGCAAAATTTTGAATTGGAAAGTATTGTTTATTAATTATTAATTTACGTGCTGCATTGTGGTTGTTCTTCATTTTCCAGTGGGAGTTAAAGATTACAATTGTTTGCCCTAGGAAAAAGCCAGAATAAAGCGAAATGAATTGTTAATCTGACTGTGTTTATTGTACTGAATGAAAGATTGAAGAGCAACAGTATCTGTATGATGCAATTCTCGACGCCAGTGGCGGATTTAGGGGGGCTAGCAGGAGATTGGAAATTTCGAATTTTTTAGCTAAAATTTTCAATTTTTTCCGAGGTTTACTCTGTAGCATTACCAGTTCGTCCCCGCTGAGATTTTTCGCCCTCCCTAAAGGGAAATCCTGGACTGCTCGACGCAATTGTCATTATGGGTCATTTTGAAACATAGTGTGTCATTCTAACAAAGAGCTTAGATTACCTACATCGGAACCCCTAGTCTGTATTAGGCACTTGAGACAGTGGATTATGACTCGTCTTCTTGTGCTGAATGAAGAGCAGCAATTGTTAGATGATGCAGTTCTCTACCCAATTTTCGTTATAGGGCGTTCAGAAGTAGCCTCTCTTTGTTTTGGTGTATAAATTCAGATGGGGATGGGTGTGGGACAGCCAATTCATTCCGGACTAGTATATATTTTGATGATTAGGTTAAACGCGGACTGAAGATAGTAAAGAGATATTCAATATTTTGTTTGTTGTTATGAATTATGATCCACATCAGGAATTCTAATTTATGCTTACTGAACTTGTCACCATATATTGGCAGACAAGGTCCAAGAGGTTCTTGGAAATTCAAAAGTTCCGAGAAATTAAACAAGAATATGACTTGAAGACAGCTATATCTTTGATGAAGCAGATGAGCAACACAAAGTTTGTAGAAACTGCAGAGGTTCATTTCCGTCTGAATATTGACCCTAAATACAATGACCAACAGCTAAGAGCAACTGTGAGTCTTCAGTCTTCTCAATAGGCTTCGTGTTCCTTCACTTTTGTCTAGCCTTTCTTCTGGTTGGAGTAGGGAGAAGCTGTTATTTATGCTAAAGGTATTCATTCCTATGTAGGTGAATTTGCCCAAGGGGACTGGACAAACAGTTAAAGTTGCTGTTCTAGCGCAAGGTAAGAATTTCAGTAATTTGTCCACGTGCTGGTTGAAGTAATCAACGCTATGTTTGTAATGGCTGTGTGTGACAATTTTTTTTTCTCTCCCTAGAAATTCTTCAGTGGATACTTCACATATCTTTACAGTTGGAAGTATTGTACTGCCGTCACCAATGTGTGTTGTCAACAACATATCAAGAGAGCAGAGGAAGAGTAGTTAGGTCTGAATAAGTTAGAAATAAAGCTAACTAGGAACATGTTCCTGACAAATCCTATAACCGCTAAAAAATTGCGAGGATAGGATTAAAATTGGCAATAGGTACCTTGCATAACTATGGAGTTTAGTCTCAAATAATCTGTTATTTGTTAAATATCAGCTGCCCGCATTTCACCTTTTGTAGCTATAGGCCTATAGCTATCAATTAGGATTAATTTCTGACAGTGTCTTATAGGATCCTTCCTGAAGCTAGTTTTATGGCTGCTCTTTACTCGAAAGAGAAGCCAAGTTGTATATCAGGATACATGAAGAATTCTTGACTTGTGCGCTAAAGGAACTGTGAACAAAAGTTTGTCCTTGAAGCTATTAATTTTGGATATACTAGTTTTGCTTAATATTTTCTGATTGTTGAATAAATTCCATGTGGTTAAGTCGATCGATAATAGTTCGAGTACTCATTATTCAATCATCCTGAGGCAAAGGAGGGGTTGAAGGGGTCACCTTCATGATTCTGACTTCAAATGCTATCAATTCTCAAAAATCCACATCCCTGACTTTCAACAGAACCAAAATGTCAAGCAAAGAAAGCCTGAACTGATTTGTTTTTCTGTTTTTCAATGATTCTCCGACTTCATAGATGCCACCTTAGTAAACGGCAAGCTGAAATTACTGTATGACATTACAATTGGAAATTTTCAAGATCAGATAAATAATCGTCTTCTTAAAGTAAAAGTGTAAGTTGAGTCTTGTGCGGTGTGTTTCTGCTAATAGACTCTTAAAAAAAATTATTTATCCAAAAATTGATATTTCAGGTGACAAGGTCGATGAGGCCAATGCTGCTGGAGCTGATATAGTTGGTGGTGAAGATTTGATAGAACAGATAAAGGGTGGATTTATGGACTTCGATAAATTGATTGCTACTCCAGACATGATGCCTAAGGTTAGCAAGGGAGTCTCCCATTATTTGCTTTCAACTTTTAAATCCTATTGCTTGTGCTATATACTATTGAACATTCAGTGATATTAGTGCAATATTTTCCCGAATAAGTTTTAGTACAAATGTTCAATCATTGAAGCGTGAACTCTGAGACCTTTAATATTGCTCCTGCTTGAAATTTTGATAGTTGGATGGATGATGTAAAGGAAGATAATGCTTGATCTTCTCATTGATTAGGAATTAGTTTAAATACAACTCTACCAAATATTACAAAGAGATATTCTAGGCTAATATATCGGAAACATATACAACATAATAAGTAACAAATAACTACCGAATAATTACATATATTCTATCACACCCCCGCAGTCGAAACGGGAGGATCACGGACATTGAGACTGTCTCGAAAATCATCGAAAAGAACTAAGGGAAGGCCTTTAGTGAAGATATCCGCAATTTGGAACCGGGATGGAATGTGACGAACACGAACCTCACCACGTTCCACCTTTTCTCGGACAAAATGTATATCCATTTCTATATGTTTAGTCCGTTGATGTTGCACTGGATTGGCCGATAGATAAATTGCGCTAACATTGTCGCAATAAACAAGAGTAGCCTTAGAGAGAGGAACCTGTAAATCAACAAGAAGGTTGCGCAACCAACATGATTCAGAGACCACATTAGCGACGCCTCGATACTCGGATTCAGCACTTGATCGAGATAAAGTTGGCTGCCGTTTAGACGCCCAAGAAATCAGATTGTCGCCCAAAAACACACAGTAGCCCGACGTAGAACGCCGTGTGTCGGGACACCCACCCCAATCAGCATCCGTATAAGCCGTGAGAGACTTAACAGAAGACGGTTTGATCCATAACCCACGAGCTGAAGTACCACGAATATACCGAATAACACGCTTAAGAGCATGCATATGAACATCCATAGGATTATGCATAAATAAGCAAACCTGTTGCACGGCATAGAAATGTCGGTGTGTAAAGGTGAGATACTTGCAAGGCACCAAAGAAGACGCGTCGTGACTGAAGGATCAAAGACAAGGAGTGGTGGAGGCAAAGACTAAGCTTGGACTTAGTGTCGACGGGAGTAGCACACGGCTTACATGACGACATGCCAGCCCGTTCAATAATCTCCTCGGCATACTTAGATTGAGACAGGAACATACCTTGGGAATGGTGAGTAACCGAAATACCCAGGAAATAATGAAGAGAGCCCAAATCTTTCATTGCAAACTCGGAATGTAAGCGACTCATAATGGTAGCACGTAGAGCTTCAGAAGAGCAAGTCAATATGATGTCATCAACATAGAGCAACAAATAAGCCATGTTATTACCTTGTCGAAGAACAAACAGGGAGTGATCAACTTTGCTATGAGTAAAGCCAAGAGTAGCGGCATAATCCGCAAAACGTTTGTACCAAGCACGAGGTGCTTGTTTGAGACCATATAGCGATTTCCGTAGTAAGCAAACATAGTCCGGGCGATTTTTATCACGATAACCAAGCGGTTGGTGCATGTACACAGTTTCATTAAGAGCTCCATGAAGGAAAGCGTTTTTAACATCTAGCTGATTAATAACCCATTTCTTCGATAAAGCAAGACATAAAACGGTACGAATAGTGGCCGGTTTGACCACTGGACTGAATGTCTCCCCGCAATCAACACCAACCTGCTGAGTTTTTCCGTCACCTACAAGACGAGCCTTATACCTCTCAAAAGAACCGTCAGCATTAAATTTATGACGAAATATCCACATAGACCGTATGACATTAACATTAGGAGGACGAGGAACTAACTCCCACGTCTCATTGTTAATTAGAGCGGTGTATTCATCATCCATGGCCATTTTCCAATTATGATCACGTATAGCTGACACAGGGTTGCGAGGTAATGGCGAGAGGGCAACAGTGTGGCTAAGATTGTGGGTCGTAGGTGGTTTCAGGTATTTAGGATTGGGTTTATAAATACCATGGTCACTACGAGTGGTAGGCTTGGAAAGGGGCGTACTGGTGTGGATATTTTGAGTAGCTGATGGTTCGGTTGCAGCGGGTGTGGGCTGTCGACGGTTATAAACCGTCACATTAGTAGGCCAAACACGGGTTGGGAAAGGGGGAGCAGTATTGGGCTGTGGTTGCAGAGACGTGGCAGGGGAACCAGGGGAGGACGAAGGAGTCGAGGTATGGGTTAAGTGATAACGAACATACGGAGAGAACCCATCATCCAAAAATTTATAAGTGTTTGAGTCGGGGCAATGAACCTTAGAGAAAGGAAAGCTGGACTCATGAAAGATAACATGACGACTAATGATAACTTTATTAGACGACATATCAAAACACCTATACCCTCTATGATTTGGTGGATAACCAAGAAAGACACAGGGACTAGAACGAGGTTGTAGTTTGTGGATTGTGGTAGAGGGGACCAGAGGGAAGCACAAACACCCAAAGACTCGCAGATGAGAGTAAGTCGGATGTCTATGAAATAACATGGACAGGGGAGTACGAAAGGCAATAACTTTACTCGGAAGAATGTTCGATAAATAAGTAGCCATTTCTAACGCATGATGCCAAAATTTTGCAGGGATAGACGCATGAAATAAAAGAGTGCGAACAATGTTATTGAGAGAACGAAGCTTGCGCTCAGCCTTACCATTTTGGGAAGACGTGTGCGGACAGGAGAGGCGAAAAACCAAACCATGATCCTCACAAAATTTTCGAAAAGGTCCATTGACAAATTCCGTTCCATTATCACATTGGATCGATTTTATTTTGCGTTCAAACTGAGTTTGGATGTAAGCATGAAATTTAACCAAGGTGGGATAAACATTTGATTTATTTGCAATTGGAAAGGTCCATAGGAAATTACTAAAATCATCTAAAATGATCAGATAATATTTATGACCGGATGAACTAAGAACTGGTGAAGTCCAAAGATCGCAATGCAAAATATCAAAAGGCAAAGAAGTATGCGTAATAGAATTAGCAAACGATAAACGAACATGTTTTCCTTTAGGACAAGAATGACAAAATGAAGGTTTTGAATTCAAATTACATTCAATAAAATTATTGCGCTTAAGAGAATGAAAAACCGGGTCCCCTGGGTGACCTAAACGATCATGCCAGAGAGACGGGGCAATGGCAGACAGCGCCGTGTTGGTACTGGACTCGATGGTTGACGGAGTGGAAATGGGATACAGATTGCCGCGACTATTACACCTCATCAGATGTGTCCCCGTCCGTAAGTCCTTCACACAAAAGCCAAATGGGTCAAATTCAACAGTGACCGAATTATCGGTTGTAAATTTTCGAACGGATATTAAGTTTTTGACTAACTTGGGTGCGTGTAAGATATTGTTAAGGACTAAAGGGGGATGGGGTTTGGGTAGTGTAGCAGTGCCGTAACCATTAACTGCCGTAACCATTAACTGGAATTGAATGACCATTTCCGACTATAATACCATGAGGAGCACTCGAATTAACAAAAGACGAGAGAGTACCTGAATTGGCGGTCATATGAGAGGTCGCGCCCGTATCCATGAACCAAGATGGGTCCGGTGGAGTGAGGCCGAGGGTAAGCATAGCAGCTTCAATATCAGTGTGACTTGGAATTGAGCCATCAGCAGCCACATGAGCTTGAGCAGGCCGTGGTCCAAGGATGCCTGGTTGAGGACGAGCCATGCTGGGTCGAAACCATGGAGCCGAGGGGTAAGGGCAGGGTGGATATCCCCAAGGAGAGGGTGGCCACCCCCACTGACCGTATCCAGGAGGGGTCCAGTGCTGACCAGAAACAGAGGGCAAGGATGTCAGCGCAGGGGCGGTCGAAGAAGCAGCTTGCTGTTTTTGGTTCTTCCCGCCTTTGTTCCCTCCATTTTTCTTCTTGCCTCCACGGTTGTTTTTGTTGTTGGTGGTGTTCGTTGGCGACTTAGCCCCGGATGTTCCACCGACTCCCCCTCCGTTTTGAACAAAGAGAGCAGTCGAGGAAGTAGTGGCAGCCTCCTTAGCAAAACCAGCCTCCTCTAGGGTTAACATAGAGCGAGCGCGGAAGAAAGGAGGCAACGGATCCTGTTGACGAATTATAGTACCAACGTGACGATAGGCATCAGTGAGACCGGATACCAATTGTAGAACCAACCGTGTCTCCGTAACCGGAGACCCAACATTCTTCAACTGATCAGCAAGTGATTTAAGACGCTGACAATACGCTGAGACGGAAGAGAAATCCGCCATGGCGATATGAGAAAACTCTTGTTCAAGGGTCACCGCCCTAGAGTTTTTGTTATCCTGGAAAATATCTTGAAGCCTTTTCCATGCTGCCATGGCCGTCGAGTCGGCTTCAACAATTGTCTCCAGGAGTTCAGTGGTGATAGTGGAATAAATCCATTGGAGAACCGTAGCATCGAGAGTTTCCCAGAGCTCTTTCTCTTCCTCGGTAGAAGGAGCCTTCGAGCCACCTTTCGGTTCAACAATATGGTGAAGCACGCGGTTGGATTTCGCGTGATTCGTGAAAAGGATCACCCAAAGTGGGTATTGATCGTTGTCCATGCCAAGTTCGACGGTGACATGGTGCTTGATGTTGTTCACGGCAAGGGCCGGATGGAAACCTGACTTGGTGTTCATTTGTGTGGAAGCGTCAGGGGCCATTGGTATGTCGTGAGGACTGAGATTAGAAAAGGAAGAAGAAAAGAGAAGAAGAGAAGCAAGCCGTGAAAGGAGACGGCGGCTAGGGTTGCGTGCGGAAGCGTTTTGAGGATTGTTTCCCTAGGAAGCTGATACCATAAAGGAAGATAATGCTTGATCTTCTCATTGATTAGGAATTAGTTTAAATACAACTCTACCAAATATTACAAAGAGATATTCTAGGCTAATATATCGGAAACATATACAACATAATAAGTAACAAATAACTACCGAATAATTACATATATTCTATCATGATGCAACTTAATCCCTAGCTACAACTTCCTGTTACATGCGTATATTCATGTGCGAGGATGATGGTCATTTTAATTTCGAGAGAAGATTTGTCATCAATGATGTGCATGTCAGCATGCGTTGTCCTTCCTAAGTCAGTTAACCCTAGAAGCTAGCAGTTCTTGTATGAGAGTATGCTCTTTTAGATTCTAAAGATATTATTAGAGCAGTTGCGAGAATTGTTGATGACAAATATTCCTGACTAATTTGGACTCGTTTTAACTTGTAACTACAGGTAGCCAGTCTAGGAAGAATATTAGGGCCACGAGGGCTTATGCCGAATCCAAAAGCTGGTACTGTCGCAACAAACATACGCCAGGTAAAACTAAATCATTTTCGACCAATGCAATTTGGGAGATCGTTTCCCTAGTTTATGTTCTGATTGGTACAGCATAAGCAAGAAGCGTCATTGTGGGTTTGCAGGCAATAGATGAATTCAAGAAAGGGAAGGTGGAGTACAGGGCTGATAAAACTGGAATCGTCCACATACCCTTCGGGAAAGTAAACTTTGAGGAAGATGATCTCCTAGCAAACCTGTTTGCTACAATTGTATGTATCTTCATTCTTCCTTCTTTCCACATGAATTTACCACGTGTACGATTCCATATTATTAGCATGTCTAATCTGTAATCACGGTTCCCCAGAAATCGGTGGAGGCTAATAAGCCATCAGGTGCAAAGGGAATATACTGGAAAAGCGCTCATATAAGCTCGTCGATGGGCCCGTCTGTTAAATTAAACATCAGGGAAATGCTCGATTTCAAACTTCAATCAAATGCGTAGTTAGCTGTCTGTAGATTTTGTTTTTCAACTTTTTGCTTAGGCTTCATGCTAAAAGTTGTGGCAGTTAAGTCATCGTGGTGTTACTGAACGCAGCCACTCGAGCAGGATGAAGAAAAGGAATTACTTGTAACATCGTCTTAAGCATTATATTATTGATCGCGACGTTTTACCTTAATACTGTATCAATACACGAATTTGTACGTAAGTTTATGAGGTAAGTAAATAGTACTCACTTCTTTTCTTAATTATTTCCACTTTCATCTTGCACTGTTTAAAATAAAAACTCAATATTTCAAGTTTTCAAGTTATGTATTTAATCGCATTTCTTAATGAAACAATAAGAATTACGGAGTATTTCGTTATTGGTGCATCCCATATGCTAAATATCATTATACTCCGCATTAAAGTATTAATCTAATTTTCTTTTCTTATTAAAAGGAAAAATTACATTCCGTAAGGATACAAATATCACCAATTTGAAATACGCTCTATCTGCGCATCAAAACTCAAGCTGTCCATTGTCATCTGGATTCCAGGGAAAAAATTACAGTAATAAATCGCAGCACACAAAATTCGGCCACCAAATCAGGACAGAAGTGAAATAGGCAAAATAGGCAAAATAAATCAGGAATTCTGACGCTAGCAAATCAGACGAGTTTGTTTGAGTATGTATGTACAATTGATTAATTACTAGGAAATCTGATATATTCAGCATTGAGTTCGACCCAAAAGCCTGTTGACAGAACTCCAAGACTCGCCATTGCTCCACACTGGATAAAAAAAAAACATAACAAAAAAAGATGTCATTAGCTCGGTCTGGTCAGTAAGGTAAAGTGAAGAAGGATAACTAGTGGTATCAACAAAAACAGCCTGCCCTACATTTAGCAGGTTCCTCAATCCAAGGTCCATTCATAATGTTCAGTATGCTGCATGCTTCGCTATAATCAAGGTCTGGCAGCAGTTTCGGTGTCAGCAAAAAGCACCTGTCAAGGCAACATAAATTCTTGTCAAACTAAAAACAGGGGATAACATTGTCGATTACATATCAAATTTCCAAGTACATCACGGTGAAACTTTACTAGTCTCTACCTGTGCGAGATTTAGATAACCTCTAATTCAACCCACATTCCCTCGACATAGGAAAGAAACATTCATGTGGGATAGTCGAACTTCCAATAAATAAATAAAAAAGTAAGACCTTAATCAATATTTTCTTACTGTGGCGTATTTGGTTGACTTGCAGCTGTGACTAACTGCTGAAACATCTTTCTCTCGTTGATAGGATCCATTCCTAGAAAAACATCAAGCCTAATTAAAAACAAGCAATTTTTTTTATTTTCTCTGAACAATTATCAAAATTCAAACAATTACCTTGATTAATTTCATCAACAACTCTAAATGGGCAATTCGTAAGATCTTGAAGAGAAACAAGGTACAGTATCGTCGAAACTGATCGCTCCTATAATATACAAAACAGGTCTGTAAGGACTAGGGCAGAGTCAATTAAATTCAGTAATAGCAGAAAGAACCGAATATCAGCAATACCCCTCCAGATTGATGATGAGCACTGAGTACTTGGAGTTGGCCAGCTTGCCTAAAAACACAAAAGCAACCAGATTCAAGAAACGGGGAGAAAATAAGCTCGTTTTTTGCACTATCAGGAATATTTTTTGAGCCATGCCATGTTAGCTTGACATAGTAAGCAAAGAAAATTCAGAAAAAGAGAGGCAAAGAAACAAAGCAGACCTCAGAACCTTAAATAAAAGGAAAGTAAAACATGTACTATAATGATTTGAAATGAGTTACCTGAACTTCACTTTAATAACTACACCGTATGCACCAAAATCCATGTCATGCTCATCTGCAACGATTAGTAGACTTGTCAGCCTATAAGACAGTAATACTTTTGTTACCAGTAAATGGTTTCGATTTTATAAACTGATCGACTTGAATACCTAATGATACTTCTCCAGCAACAGCCATTTGTTGGAAGTTACGGCTAAATGTTTCATTGATCTGTGCCACAAGACTCCTCAGTGCCGGAAGCCAACTAGCCTGTAATAACCATAACAATTTTTAAAAAACAGTGTTTGGAAAGACTAATCTAGGATTAGTAGGGCCAGTATAAATTGTGTTGACTCTCAAAAATCCAATTGCATACATAACAGTTCTAGTTCTCACCTTTAAGTTATCTATTTCAGTTAGACGAGTCATCAATTCCAGTTCCTCTTCTTGAAGTGTTTTTGTTAAAGATTCAATCTGAAAGTGCACAATAATTACTCAGAGAAAGAAACTCAAATAAGACAGCTGACGAAAAAAGTACATCCTCCGTCTTACCTTTTCCTGTCGTGCTTCATATTCCGCCAAGACATTTTTATTAAGAAGGCAAATGGAGCTAGCTTGCGCTAAATTATCCTGAATGGCAGCCTCAAGTTCCTCAATGGTAGTAGGCATCTGGCAGCAACAAACTGACCGGTGAGTAGATGTAGGAGAAACAGCTTTTCCTTAGCAAAGAATATTTAATGTTTTAAAATAGACATTAAAATCATAGCAGCAATTTCTCAAATCTCTCAATGTCAAAAGATAAATTGAAATAGATACTACAACCATAGCAGCAACTTCTCAAATCTCTCGATGCCAAAAGAACAATAATTGTTTCTTCTTTATTCTTACTTAAAAAGATCAAAACCTAAATAACTTTCAGACACCATTGGATTCTACCTGTTTTCCTTGAAGAGCAAACTTCCACTGTTAAATGTCGAAATTTGCTGGAGTTCAGACCAAGAAGATTCACACTTTAATTTTTAAGGACAAAATGTTAATATCCGAACACAAGGGAGCAGATAACAGAAATTAAACTGCAGCCTCAGGCTATCATGGACTGAAAACGCTCTTCATAAGACTGGAACCTTCAGTTATATTAAACGGAAAATATGTTCACGCACACCTAGGGGTGGCAATCGGGTCAGTCGGGTCGGGTTTGCGTCGGGTCGGGTCATATCGGGTTCGGGTCGCTATGGGGTCGGGTCAAATGATGTATTGGGTCGGGTCCGGTTACTTAATCGCATTACTACAATTTTTTGCCATTAAATTTAGTTTTTAACCTATTATTTGGTTTAATTACTTCATTACTAAGTCAAACATATCAATCTAAACACAAAATCACTTTCATTTTCATCAAAATTAAGCTTAATAATTGTCCGGTCATCAATTTAATCGGGTCAGCAGCGGGTCGGGTCAATATTGGGTCGGGTCTGTGTCTGGGTCGGGTTCGGGTCACTAATAATCGGGCCGCGCCGGGTCACGGGTTGGGTCGGTTTCGGGTCTCAATATTTTCGGGTTCGGGTCGGGTCAGACTTGGCAGCTCTACGCACACCCATGGTGGCAATCATGGCCCTAAGGAACATGGTGCGGAAAGAGATGAAAGATCTGGGTGAATTAAACCTAATATGATCTATTTTGTAGTAATACAACAATAATATTAACCCAATGCATCAATGGCTTCCGCAAATTGCGGGGTAAGTGGGTGTAGGAAGTAATAATATAGAAGGTAAATAGCTGATAGAAAATTGCTACATATAAGTTCTGACACTGCCAATTTTAACTAATAGATACCTCAAAAGTTTTGGCCAGATCACTCAAAACCTCAAATGCAAACAAACAAACAAACAAACTAAACAAATAAACAAGAAAACCCAACAAGGGCAAAATCCACCACCCAATCAAACAAACGGCAATTTAAACATTTGTACAAAATCACAATTGTTTAAACAAATGAAATCATTGCAGCACGAAGACAGCGAAAAGAGCAAGCAACACAGTAACAGTTGTTGAGTAGCCTTAAATGCAAAAAAAATCCACATGCGAGTCCATGCAACATAGGAGACCAACTTTGCTAGCACTAGAATAGCAATTTAGAGCAGTACATCTTTCACTCCATTAGTAATGAAAACAAAATAGAAAAACTTCTGACCCCCATAAATAAACATGAATTCTGATCAAACTGATACAACAGGGCTAGCACCACACATATCCATAGTTGATAGTTCCTACCCACTTTCTAACTCCCAAGCCTCGACCACTGATTAAAGACTAACCCACTGCTCCTTTCTAATACCACTCAACCTCAACCACAATTATGAGAAACAGCTCAATGGAGGAATAGATAACACGCATATGATCAACAGCAGCAGACTTCTCCGAAGATTGTCACAAGCGTTAATTCTTCCTATTACCTTTGTGTGCACAGGCCTCTTACATTCAGTGAACCATTAAATTTCCATGTGCCTTTAATATGTACGCTCAAAATAGATGGAAGTGATCTAGCGGAAGACGTCAAAAAAGATTTGCAACTCAAAAACATTAGAAGAATGAGCTTTTCAAAGTATAAAATTGGCATCTCCAGTTCAATAAACCGTAAAGAAGTGAATGTACATTTCATCCATCTCCCACTGAAGTTTTAGTATTAATCATTAAAAGGTGATAACCTTCCAGCCACCACTCATGATTTTATCACCGACACTATGAATAACAATTTGAACAAATGCCCACGGCAACGATAGTTTGATATAGTTAAACAAAGCTAAAATTTTTATGGATAAAAATATTTGAACAGAGCTAGCAGCAAAAGCATAGATGAGACACAGACTTCAAAATCTGTTCCATTTACACAAGAATGTGGACGGGAGAACATTGCACATGCACACATACCTCACGAAAAGCATTATGAATCTCTGGAGTGATTATCACGATAGATTCTGCATGATTCTTGGCATCTTGAAGCAGCTCCCTGCGGCGTTCAACTTCCTTGGTACCTAATTAGCAACTTAAAGAAGTCAAAATACTTTTCCAAAAGCTAGATTTCTAGTCATTTTAACAGCAAATAAGAAAAACTGGATCAAGCATATTGAGTACAAACAAGCAACTAATGGAAATACCGGGAAAACTTGAATGAAATGATGTTATATTCACTTCTTCTAACCCTCTGTAATACAAGCAACTAATGGAAATACACGGGAAAAGTTTCTAACCCTCTTTTTCAAAACTTCCAAATTTCTAAAAAAATTCAAAAAACGTACCTAGTGTAAAATGCCCAACTCCAGAAGATTTAGAAAATACTTGATGAAAATGGACAACATTTCTCTTAGTTAAAGAGGTGGAAGAGATAGAAGGTGACATTTCTGAAAGGTGGGATTTAAAAGATGGAAAGGAAGAAAAAGTAATGAACCTTGCTTTACCTTGCTAATCATTAAATTTCTGAGGGAAAATGTAAAATTGATAAAGAAGAAAAAGCATAAGAATTTTAAGAGATTCAATTAAAGTAGTCCAATGAAAGAAGGAAGAACACGGAGAAGAGAGGTTGGCGAAAAGAGCAGGGAAATAAAAATAATGATTTGGGGAGATATTTTGAATTTAACAGAAGTTATTTTCTTTTCACCAGAATGTTTATTAGGTAGGGTTTTGGATTCAAATTATTATAGAAGGTAGGTGTTTTTTAGTCAGGTAGGAGTTTTGAGAAAGCGGGTTACAAAAGGTAGGAGCTGTCATTTCCATAAGCTCCTCCTTCACAGGAGAATCATTGGCAAAGCAATTTAACTAACAAACAGAAACAGCTAAAATTAAAGAAAGAACAAAGAAGATCTAAAAAGGTAATGCCTCTTCCCCTACAAGAACTCAGACGACTCGGGCTAAGTCCATACTTTTCCATAAGTGATAGTTATAACTTAGAAGCAATCACAAAAAATTAAATAGTGACCACTATTACAGTTCTCTATCTTTATATGGGTTGAAAGCTATCACTTCTCAAGATCGAAATTAAAACAAAGACTGAAAGCGGAGATCAATAATAGCTTTGAGCTTAATCAGCAATATAGCACTCGTAAGTCCTCCATAAACAAGCACATTATATAAAAGAGGGTTCAATAAAAAATCACAGTCCTAAATTCTAAGTTTTAACAACATATATAGATATAGATTTTTCTTTCAATGTAAGGGATATCAGTTAGCCAAATCATTTAAATCTGTTGTACATGTCAAGGGCCACTTCTGTGAAATTATTAAGCAAATAACAGTTGGAAGTGTTTTTCCTGGTCGTTAAATATCAGCTAACACGTAGCATTCCATAATTGATAGAAAGATATTAAATTGGGCAAGGCATGGAAAAGATATCAAACATGAAAATCCATCACAGGCAATCCAGGAGCAAAGGCTAACAATAGTAGCTTACATTGCTCCAACTGCATGGTTGCTTGCATTGCCAATCTTTCTTGCTCCTTCACTTCTACTTCAGACTCTCGAATCTTAAGAAATTGCGATTGAATATATTAGGAGTCTAGAGGCATGCATATCAAATCAACAGAAAGTGGATGAATTTATCATAACTGTGCATGTAATTCAAGAAGCCAAATTGTTAAAATATCAGCTTAGGATCACAATTAGCATGGTGCTCCCAAGGGGAAAAAAAAAAAAAAAAAAAAAGGCAGCCCGGTGCACGATGGCGTCCCCGTTAAGCGAGGGTCCGGGGAAGGGTCCCACCACAAGGGTGTAATAGACTAATAGGGGCACGCCTTCCCTTGCCGTTTTGGCAAGAGGGTGCTCCCAAGAAAATAACCCAGAAAACATTTGGTTGCCTATTCCTACTGATCCCAAAACCTAGGTAGCTGATTCCAAAAGGGACAGTTGCCGGACTTGAATTAGGGACTTTAAGGAGGGATGTTGCAGGTTTGGGAAAAGGTTGTTGAGAGATTCTGATGCTTGAGGCGAATAGAAGCTGTTTCAATCAAGACCAAAGATGAGCATCGTGGTCTGGTGGTCTGCAGATGACAGCATAATAGACAGTTCCGCAATGACACAATACTTTCTGACATCATCTCCACCATTACAAGATGTTGGGTATAAGGTTTTGCTGTTCTTGATGATCATGTCAATCATGATCAAAAAAATTAGTTTGAGAAGCAAGATTTTTAGTTTGGAACAAAACAAGACCATAGAAGCAAATCAACATAGCAAGTGTTCAGAACTTCTACCCATAAGCTTACAGCCCATCACATTAGGAGAGTCAATTTTCACAATCCTAACTAATAAAAAGAGTTACCATAATCTGTTGTAATGAAGTTTACTTTTGCACTTATTTCCTGACAACATAATGTTGAAGTGGGGCAGCTAAGAATGATATTATCTGGAGAGCTAAAAATGTGGTATTGTGGTCATGCAAAGATACATGTAAATCATCAAAAGACCCCTCAAATTTATTATTTCGTCTCCCATGCTCTTCCTGGCAGATGATGACCAATATGTGATAAGCTTCACTAAAAAATTCAATAATAACTGAATAAGTACCTTCGCATCAATTTCAATAACAGACAGGTGTTTCTCAGCATGACTCCATTTGTGCGTAAGAGCTTCCATGAGCACATCCTGCAAAAGGCATTTGAGTCAGATTTACCATAAAAATGTCTTACAGCAAGAACATCAATAAACCTGCAAAAATCAGAAAACATAGCACAACCTTCATCTCAATTGCATTTCTAAGCCGCTGAACATTAAGATTTTCAGCTTGATCAGTAAGGTTAGCCATCTGACTATCAATATCACCCTCCTCTTCAAAGGATTTCAATCTAGCCATCTTTTGATCTAAAACATAGTAGAACACACAACACTGTCAAACACAAGTACGTGAGCAGAACAAAAAAAGCAGATTGCACGGAAAAGGGATGCCTACTGATGCGGTTTTCCAAATCTTTTCGCTTTCTCTTCTCATATTGCACTTTACTGACGATTTCCTCCTGCATTATTCAGCATCAACACAACACTTCAAAATATTCTGAGGAATAAATTTAGATACTTTCCGAATTTCACGATCCAAGCATACCCGCTGTTTGCGATACTTCGCAGCTTCATTTTCAATCTGGCTAAGATCAAACTGAAGTGATTTGCAATTTCCGTCAAGTTCATTGATTGTCTGTTCAAGCTCATGTTTCGTTGACCTTAGACTCTCAATTTCTGAATTATCTGTACCTGCAAGCACCACAGCTCATATTAGTCAAAACTATGGTCATAATGGCAGACTGGAAAGAAGAAATCGAAGCACACTCGAGTAGAACGTACTGCAAGAAAGAAGTCTGGATCTAGAAACAGGTTCCACACTAGCAGATACATGATGACCATATCTAGATCTAGACCAGTTATAGTGGTTAGATGGAGTCCAAAAATCATATATTCCCAGCTTTTGAACCTCATCTGCCCTCTTGTCGGTTTCCTCCGTGCCGATGAACTATGAAATTTTTGGAATATGTCAACAAATTGACTAGTATGACCTTTAAATGAAATCCAATAATAAGAACGATAACTATCATAATTTCTCAGCATCTACGTGTAAAATACAAAATTCGGAATATTCAATTAGGAGGGGAGTCCGCATACAGAATGATCAAGTCCACATTGACTAATCAGAACCTCCTTGACAGCAGCAGGAGCGTCAAAGACTTCGTCAAGCCGAGCATTTATCCCAAGCTCACGCATCTGCAAATTAAAGCAAAAATAAGAAAAAATAGACAGAGACCATAGGCATCTCAATACAGAGAAAAAAACATGGTCCCCAAAGTATATACCTCCTCGGAAATCTGCGTGGGGCCTTTATGATAATGGTCTCCACTCGGCGCATAGTTCAGAATTGGGACGTCAAAGGATTTCATGTTTCTCACCAAAAAGTCCCGGTCCTCTGGATCTTGAGTGATGAAAGACTAACATTTACAACCAAGGCAAGATTAGATGGACTATCTAGTATAATACACCTTTAAAACAGATACAATTATGCAAATGAGCCCAGCAAATTAATTAAAAACTAAAATCAACATACATATGGCCTTGCTTAACAGTTACAATTTACAATCTAAACGTATGAATAGTAGGGCTTGATAATTTATCTAACAACCCCCACCCCCACCCACTTTCAGATTTATATCAGTGAGGAAATTGATAAATTTCCAACCACGAGCATAAAAAAGATGCATTTAGTAAATAAGTATGAGATAGTGCTCAAATGAGCAAGGAAACTTAGCACTGTCAACAAACTAAGAGCATGTACACAGATAGTCTATCAATCATTTATTGACATTTACCAAGAGACGTCAATTTAGAGAACGCCTTCATCAGTAAGAGCACGCAAAAGTACTTTAGCTAGGGAAATGTGAAAAGAGATAAAAACAATCAGAGAAGCCTACCTTCCAAATGTAAAGTGGAACATGACCTTCTAAGTAGCCAGCATGAGATTGAACCTTCACAGCAACCTAAAAAATTGCACAGTGCAGCAGGAAACTAATCATCTCAATTTACTTTAAACGTCAGAAGTAATAGTTTTCACTGAACTCGAAAATAAATTCAATTCAATAAACAACATAGCTTTTATGCACTTAATTAAACAAAACAACAAAACAGAATTATATGGATGGTGACAACAAAAGATGCCAACAGTTAAATCATAAGACAATCAATACCTGAATATTAACATCAAACATTAGAGAATATCATGTAGGTGAGTAGGTCACTGTTAAAACAATCAAGATACTGAAATTACAGAAGAAGTTGATCATGTCATAATACCTCCAGCAAAACAGGTCCATAAACCTCTCTTTTAAACTCCTTACGATGTTCACAGCACCATCTGTAAGCATCACCTATCTTATCTGCCCCAGTTTTTTTCAACTCAGACAGGAGCTGATGCTTCCTATTTTGCATCTCTTTTAATCTGCAAGTATTGCCCAATTTTTCAACAAGTAATAGAGAATATCATTAAGGCGTGACACCTAAGTATTGCTTAATTGAGATTGAAGATATAATAACAATTACAAAAAAAAAAAAAAAAAAAAAAAAAAAAAGTCTGAGTACCTGTTGGACACATGTTCCAGCTTATTTCTGTTTTGAGTTAAAATTTTAACTTTTTCCATTCTTTGCTGCCCGATTTGTCTCGCATTGCCTTCAAGTTCTACAATTTCTTCCCCTAGCCGTTCCTAGAATACATCCAATAAAAATACTAAAAAAACTACACACATAATTCAGTAAGCATAATATCATATAATAAAAAGAAAAAGGGGAAGTGTTAATAGACCTAAATTTTCATCTAATTACTCCACTAACAGCTTTGTTGCAATGGTTGAGACTTAAACTGGAAGAAAAATTAACTAATTAAAAAGAATATAAGGATACAGGTAACATACAAGCTCTTCCCTTGGGGGTTCATAGGGTGGCAAGTTTGCCAATTCATGCTCAGAAGTAGCAAGATCCTCCCTAGCTTTTAAAATCCGTTGTCGACGAGATTCTCCTTGCCTCTTTAATTCTTCCATTTCTTTGTATTTCCCAGTAACTTTAACACCCTATAAACGCACATCCGAAGAGAGTGCAAGAAAGATGATAATAAGTTATACAAGTAATAAACAAGGCTTGATAGGAAAAGAACAGAAAAAAAAAATGACAGAGACAACAGTAGTTAACTAACCAACTGATTTTCAGTGTCCTGAAGTTCTCTTCGCCTCCGCGCATTATTAATTAATTTGCTGTTTACAGCTTTGCACTTTGAGTCCAGCAGTGCCTTTTCTTTTTTCTGCTTCCTGAAATTGATTAACTGGAGCTTTAGAAGGAAAATTCCAGATAGTCCTGAATGAGAGGTTCATTAGATAAATTCACAAATGGAAGGTGTCCGGGGGAAAAGAATTATAATCTTACATTACAAACCCTCATTGAAAATTACAGCAGCACTAACACTAATGAAATACTTCCAACATGACAATGCTGACACTGTGACTCTTATACATCCACGTATCCAACTATATATCAAGTCAAAGAGTTCATAATGAAGATCACCGCAGGGCAGAAAAATTGCACTTAACTAAAGAAAACATACTAAAGCAAAACCAAAGGAGCAATAATAACCGACTAAACAAAATACACTTCTTGTAAGGAGATCGCCATTTCATTGAGTTATTTTGGACATATCTCAGTATTATCTCCGCAATTCCTCCGCCAAGGAGAAGAATGCATGTTACAGAACAAGTATTAGTGATGATTACAGCTTCATCCAAAAAAACTTTAATGAAAACATGATATAGCAGTCTTCCAATAGATTCTTACGAACTAGAAATATTGATGGATATATATCACATAACTAAAGCTTCAAAGGAATAAGTGTGCACACTTTATTTCTATGATCTGCAAAACGCTGTGGATCATAGTAGCATAAATGTGCTGAGCACAGTTTTGTAACTTATAGCCAAGAATACATACTGAATAGGTTCTTGAAGATCGCTCAATATCGTAGCAGCTGCATCGAATTTTGTCTTAGCATCAGCCTCTTGCTTCTTAGCTTCCAAGTAATCAGCTTTCCTCAAATCATACTTTAACCATGGTAATTTCTTCTTCATTAAATCAACCTGCAAGTAATTAAAAAAAAACAAGGATATGTCACTGAGGACATGGCTTGTATACCCAGTCTGCAGCATAAGTTAGAAGATAAGAACCTGAGCTAAAAGATCCTCTCTCTCACGAACGCGCTCAACTTCCCGTTCCTGTTCAGCATGTTGATCCTTAAGCTGATTTAATGTTCCTTTCTTGGAGTCAACAGTCTGGAACAGATCAATAACACATGAACACAAAAGATAAAACTGACGATAATGTATAAAACAGAACAAAATGAAAGAAGATAAAATGAAACATTAGAGCAGTATCTCACTCTTTGAAGTGTCCCCAACTGACTGCTCTTTTCTATAAGATCCTTATGTTGCTTTGGCAGTTGAGGATCACCAATAGCATTTTCTGTTGCACGTAGCAGGTCAATAGGACTTAGCTTCGCAAACTCGCACACTTTGTCTTGTGGAAGAAACTGAAGGATTCTCCCCAGCCACGAGTGGAAAAAAAAGCCAATAAACAGAAGCTCACATCAAAATACGGATGAGATGAAAAACGGTAAAGTGAAATAACTAACAGTGAAACACAAAATATCAGTGAAGGAAGACCAGTACAATAGCATCTTATGAAAGTTCATGCTTATCGCCAAATAGACTAGAGACAAAATGTAATAGACTACCACTTTCTAACACCACCTACGGGGCCATGGGTAAAACAATTCATTGACAGGGGCTATCTTATGCATGAGTCACGCTGACAAGAAATTTTCAGCTTCTGGATCAATGTTTAAGGTCATGACTAGCATTTCAATCTTAATTAGATAGAACCTTCAAGGGCTTTAAAACAAAAAAAATGGCTATTAACTCGATGAAATGTCATCTAGTTGCTGTTTGGAGTTTCTAAGTTGCATTCCTGTGAAGGATATGGCCAGGTCTGTAAATCAGATACAGGAAGAATTTCTAAGGTGAACGAGTGTTTAGTGTTAGAACATGCAAACGGGTCCGGCCACACCCAAACGGAGGAGAGACGGAACACTTGACAACACAAGGGAGGTTCCATCCTAAAACCACTTGGCAATAGGAGGAGTAGCCCCTTTGTTATAAAGTGGGACAATCTCTCTTTCTTCTACAATGTGGGGCACTCACATGTGAGTAGAGCTTTATATTCTAACATTTAGACACCAATACCTTATTATCATGAGTGTTTAGATACCAATAAGCATACAAACTTGTTATCATGAGCAATAATTTTTCAGCGCAAAACAAACGTACCTGTGTTAAATTATTGACTTGAATATTGAATCTTTGAACAACTTCAACCACGTCTTTCTTTGTTGACATTTTTCCTATAACAAAAAAAAAACAATGTATCAGAGTTCACATTTCAGAACCAGTAAGATAAAAACAGGACGGGAGGCGAAACATATCCCTATGCTTTATACAGAGCGAATATAAATAAAGATGATATGACGATAATTGGTTCTTCCCAAATGTATACCAAATATGTACTTGAATACACAGAAGTACTTCTTGGCCTTCTAAAACTATACCAAGTACAGAACCTCATGGTTTAAATCAAATCTAAAACAAGAAAATTAAAAATACAGAAAGAGAGAGGGAGAGGGAGTAGCCTAATGTCACAAAATGATTGTTTTCACGCTAAGAGTAACCCCTGCGCCACCTCAGTGGCAGTCCCATCACAAGTTATGTCAGAAAAGAAAAAAATCCCAAATGCTCAGTAATGTCTTAGTTGCACTCAGCTAAAACGCTGATAAGGCGGGCTAACAACCTGGGTGTTAGGGGAAGATTGCTTTATTAAGGAAAGCATGAAGTATTACAAAGGAGAGCTTTTACGCGGCTTTCGACAATACTTTTGTGTGTTTCTGTATACACTATGTAGACCCAGCTCTCTAAAGTATTATGTATGTTACAAGCTTAAGACAGTCCCTTTCAGATTAAACAACCTATATGGTACGAGAATTTACATAACAATAATTGACAATCATTATAAAACAACCTAAACCGGTTATAGTCTTATAGAAGCTTGTGTGTGCAACATATCGCGAGAAACACTCAAACCTTACCATTTAATAACTAATGACCGTAGGTAAAAACACAAGTACACAAAGAAACTAGCTTGAAAGCATACCATTCAATAACCACTCCGACTTGTTGCTTGTATCAATTTTACGCGTAATGCTGATTTGATCATCACTAGTATCACCTCTCAATGTAATCTTGACATACCCCGAATCCTCACCTCGTTTCACAAAAGCACCAACACTTCCCGCTCTTCCGAGTATCTACAACAACGACAAAACTTTAATCCTAAAATGATTTGGGGTCGGCCAACATGAGATCACGCGGCCAATGTAAATTATACAAACCTGAGGATCACCACCTAGACCAAGAGCGATAGAACAAACAATAGAGCTCTTCCCTGATCCATTAGGACCAATCACAAGATTTAACCGCGAACCCGGTTTGCATTTCAAGTGATTAAATGTCATAAAATTGTGAAGCTCTATCTCAATTATATTTCCAGGCAAATAATCATCTTCCCCTCTGTACATAACCAAATTTCATAAAATCCAAACGTGAATTATGCATTACACGCAAATTAAAAATCTCAAATAATTCAAAGTACAGTAAAGATACAAAATTTCGAAATTAATCAAACCCTAAAAATAAAAGAGAGGAAGAAATTGGTGCAAACCTGTTGATTTTGGGGCGTTTTGCACGTCTTTCCTCCATAGGGGAAGGGTGATTAATTAATTATCGTCGTCTAATTGGATTGAACATGAAATGGGTGGAACCCTAATCGACGAGAAGCATGGAAAATTTGGGGGAAAATTAAAAAGGGTTTATGATGCTTGTGAAATACGAGAGAGATATGGAGGAGTGAAGAGGGGACCCACTAATTTGGCGCCAAAATGATTAAAGGATTAACTCCACTACTTGTATACTTGTACTAAAATCGGTCAAATCACCTTTAGCAAGGTATTTTAGGTATCTGATTTGGTAAAAGCAGTTTATTTAATTAAAATTAGTATAGACCCCGTGCTACAGCACGGTAATTTTTAGATGTAATTGCTAGATATGTTTGCATTTAAAGTATTAGATTCAACTCATTTTCAGTTTCTTGGGGATCATATTGATAAAATTTTACTATTAAAATAAATAAAATAGGAAAGGCGACACTTTTAATCCGAATAAATTAATGAATTTTACTTGAATTACTTTGTCAACTTTATTCAAAAAATAAATATTATATTATTATATTCATTAAAGACATAAATCTCGTGAGATTTATATCATCAGATCAAATATGTACTAACAAATGAAGGATGATAATTATGGAGATGATTGCATAATAATTTTAGTGCATAATTATGGAGATTGTCTAATAATACCCTAGATTATCATGATATAGTGGGATGTAGGTTTAACTACAATTTAGTGGGCTGTTATCCATTCTCATTCCCATTCCCAATGATTTAATATCCAAATAAATAGGCCCATATGAGGATTATGCAATTTAGGCGGAAAAACTATTACGAGTTTTATTTTCTTAGTAGTAAGGGGGATTGATATGTTGTAAAGATTGCATAATATATTAGGGGTAAATGATATGATGTTATTTTTTCGGATTTTATCTCTGATGAATTGATATGAGATATTGTATATTAGGGGTAATTTATTGTGATTCGAGATATTGTGACTTGAGATTTTCGAAATAATATTGTTAGCATTGCATAATTTGTGGGGCAAATTATAATTTGTTTCCATATAGGATTGTATAATTAGAAAATTCAAATCATAATTTATTTTCATGTATAAGATTACAAGAATTATCACGTTAGAATTTTAGTAATGATGTCTGCAAAATCAATTAGTTTAAGTCGATGGGCCCAACTTAACGTCTTTGTCTTTGTTTACAAAATCCATAAAACAGGCCCATCAAAGTGGAAAAACACTTAGGCGGGAAAATACTAAGAGAATTTTATTCTCTTAGTAGTAGGGGGATTTAAATTTTAGGTTTTTTTTTTTTTTGTAATAGTTTGGCAATTAGCTTATTTAACCAAATGCTAGATTTCAGGTACCTGATTTGGTTTGATTTTCCGTTTTTACCCTTTAAATCTATACTATTAAATAATATTAATCATATCATTTTACGTTATTTTATCAAAATCAGTTATCTTTTCAGTTAGTTTGCCAAATATTTTTTTATATAAATAGCTACCTTATCAGCTCCTAATTTTCAGCTATCTTATGAGTTAACTTTTCAAGTTTCAATTAACTTTTCAGTTTCCAGCTACATTTTCAAGTTTTATCTACATTTTCAGTTAATTTTATCAAACAAAACCTAGGTCGGGTAGGGTCATAGGAATGTCAATGGAATGGGTACAAAATTTTCAAAATATTTGCTCAATTTGAATTATTTATTTAATTCTTTTTGTTAAGAGAGACGGAGTAATAAATATTTTAATCAAAGAAATCAAATTTCTAGGGCGAACGAAATAAGACATTGCTTGTACTGGGTATTATATTGCCATGGTAAATCGGGTTGGAATGTTGGATGGGTCGATAGGCGGAAATGAGGATAAGAAGAGCTCAAAATTATTATCGTTGTATGAGGAAGTGTCTTAAGTGCGAGTACATTAACATGGGACTAGCGATAACATGCTCATATTTTGCTTGAATATTTTATTTTTAACTTTTGAAGTACCCAACTTGAAATCGATGAACAATAATTTGTTAATGTCAAACTAATTCTCACATTTGAACAACAACTTTTGAAGTACTTAACTCATGCCACTTTTATGTGAAGAAGTCGTTCTACACTTCTACCGACCATGGACCCGCGCAAGGGTGATATAACCAAATTAGGATCCGGATGTTCAGCCGAATTTCAATAGCTTCTGTAAAGGGTGACATACAGACATTAACTAAATTGTGAAATACTTGATGTCAAGTATAATAAATACAGCCTTTTTCGATAGGAAGTGCAAAAATGTAAGACAAGGTACTGTATATGATATTACACATTGTAATAAAGGTATCATCATCCCATCCAAAATTTGAGTACTCGATCTTTGCCACCAGACGCCACCTTGTCTCCGTCTGGACTCCAGTCCACTGCATACACTTCATCTGCATGCCCTGGAAGATCTTGTTTCAGTTTTCCGGTCCTGATATCCCATATCTATGCAACATAAACACACCATAAGCCACTAACTACGATAATAAATGGAGTTACGCTTAATCTCACAACATAGTATAACTCAAGATGGAAAGAGTGATTAAGCCAGAAACCTTTAATGTCGAGTCCTTGCTTCCACTCAGTAGAAGCCGACTATCTGCTGACCAGCTGCATTATTAAAAAACATGTTAATCACTTTCATTCGGCTGTCTCTAAGATCGTCTTCATTGAATTTCAGGTAACAAAAATGATGAAAGAAACAAGTCTATACCTTATCTGATAAACTGGCCCAACATGACCTCGAAAGACAGTAACAAATTTTCCCGTGACTCCATTCCATAACTTGACCGACTTATCGAATGAAGCACTAGCCACCCATTGGCCATCGGGAGAAAAGTAAACATGGTTCACAAGCTGAGTACAAGTGACAACATTCAAGTATAAGAGAACATTAAGGCCGTTATAAATCATCCCAACACACATAAGAGTTACTTGAAACCAAGCCTTGTGAACATGTACAAAATTTTAGACGGATTCTAGGCTTGTTTTCCATTCAAGTGTCCAGAAGGCTCAGCAGTTGGACAATACAGTGAATCGATCAACATGATGTCAAGATCACATTGTTTCAGAAGGTAATATATTTGAAAGTGTGAATATTAGAAGACCCACTAAGGTGCTAAGGCCGCCACTTTACTCGCGGTGAAGGTAAAAGGTAACAGTGAGAGGAGATTCTCATAACAGGAACTTCTCATAACAGGCGTAAACGATAGTATGTAGAAACACAGGGACGAGGGATGCATGCGCGTGATGGACCCAGTTCAAACTTTAAGCAAACTAGGCAATAACTACTGTAAAAACAAATTAATTGAACAAATCCAAACCTGCTGATGGCCTGTCATTCGTGTTTTAGGGTGCTTGCTTACGTCAGGTTCCCACAGAAACATGGTGAAATCATCAGAACCAGAAACCAGTCGCTCCGGAGCATTTCCCCTCATTTTGTTATATCTAGCTAGAGCAACCTATCAAAGCCACATTACAATTTAAGTTGCAAGAAATGCAAATGATTTAAGTTATGTGGGAGAAAAAAGGGAAACTACAACACGATAGTAAAAAGAGATGGCTACGGAGAACCCAAGGAATCCCAGAAATATTCAATACGATGGTTTCAAAAATATAAACGTCCCACCGCACAATTTGATATGACGGTGTCAAATGTAAGTGAATATTAAGGCCATCTTTTATAAAACAAAACGAAAACCATGTATCTAACTAGTACAAGGACAATAATTTTGATGAGAGAATCTTGCAAAAATCAACCTACAATACCTCTTTCATTTCCTCAGGAGAACTATAATGTTTGCCCGTGTGATCAAACGCTCCTGTACGAAGGACATACTCAGTACTGAGTGCCAAAGAATTGACCCAATGCCCATGACCCTGATAATATGTTGTAAATCATCAAAGATAGAAGTGAAGGAAATTACGCATAAACTAATAAGGAAAAACAGCTATAAATCTATTACTACAGGTTAAAGATCCAAGCCAATAGAGACCACTTGCAAATTTGCAAGTAAATATAATGGAAGTTCCAGCAGACCAACACCATATGATAAAGAGATACATTTTGTATATAAGTCAAGGCTATATATAAGCACAAGTTAAGGTACATGACTACAGGGTCTCATTGAATTTTTATTGAAAGATCACAACTTGTCGTAGCAAATCCAGACACCGATCTCATTGACGCAAGTTGGCAGCAAGACTAAATATGAAACGCAGGCTTGCTATTAGACAGGCTTGTTATTTGTATTTGACACTGGGGTCAAAATATG
Organism: Silene latifolia; assembly: GCF_048544455.1. Lineage (NCBI taxonomy): Eukaryota > Viridiplantae > Streptophyta > Magnoliopsida > Caryophyllales > Caryophyllaceae > Silene > Silene latifolia. Next base: position 5,772,712 of record NC_133537.1, on the reverse strand, counting down.
TTTTAACACAACCTAAAAAACAATGAAGCCCAATTATGACACGTATCTCATATTACCAAAAAAACTAATATATCTTCAAGTATATGAGAAGCTGACTCTTATATCTTAATTAATAAAGAGTCTAGGCTTTGAAAGTTTGAATACCTTCAACTCACGGATTAGCTTCCCTTCCTTCGTTTCCCAAACTTTTATAGTACAATCCTGGGAGCTGTCACAGGAAATAAAAAATTACAATATATGAGAAGCTGACCAAATGATTAGAATGCTTTATTTTCTGCTATCATTTGCCAAGAAGCTAAAAAACGAAAACAAATGATAGAGAACCAAAAGGGGGTATTTTTTAAACAAAATCCACAAAAGTCACTGTTGATTGTAAGATCACTACTGTCACTTTTACCAAATGTCGCTATTGTCAACAAGAGAACAAAATGATGGAAGAACCAAAGCACCAGATGAAAGCGATGATGAGGCAATTACTACAACAGAGCATCTAAAAATGGGACTATGGGAGGCCTACAGAAACGGATCTCTTTTTTTTTTTTTGCGGGAAGCAAGACTATATATCTTACACAAAGCAGAACCAAATGCTTTCCCCGCTCTAAAGACTACGAGTGATGGTGTCCCGTTTGATTCAAAAGTTGGCCCAGTTAATCAAATCTACATCAGGAAATCAACACCAAAATATCTCAGACTTTAAATAGCAACATACCCTGTGTATATCACCCCATCGCCACCCCATTTTACACATGTTACAGCTAGTGTATGACTGCTCAGGCACATCACACATTTCTTGAGTGTTACATCCCATATTCGAGCATCACCATCTTTGCTTGCACTTACAAATCGCCGACTTGGTGCTTGAAGGTGGAGTGGTTCCCAAGATATGCCAGTAATCCATTTTTTATGCCCCTGAAATGAGAAATTCCAATGAAGTCTCAAAAGAAAAGAGTTTGTGAAGGCACAATGCTCATATAAAACAATGAAAATGTCAGAGACATTCTTCTTCTCCTTAATACTATTTCACCTGCGGAAGGAATACAGGATCCATGACAAAGGTAGCAGCATTCAAATTAAAAGACTTACCAGAAGCTGGTTGCCTGAGGGCTTTCCAGTTTGAGGATCCCAGCACTGAAGATCTCCTCCCTTGCTTCCACTGACTAGATACTTCGCATCAGGAGACCATGCTATGCAAAGAACCCAATTCCTATGTCCTATACAGATAATAAAACAAGAAAAGATTTAACAAGCTATAGAAAACGGAAGCTATATGCAAACATAAGCATTGAGTGAAGAGATTTAGATGCAGATTACACAACAAACGCATACAAAAGCTTATCTTCCACAAGGCAGGTATATAGTTGCACATTATCATGACAATTCCAGTCTACTATCAAAGATAATCAAAGAAGTAACAGCTTAAGCCCATTCATGACAATACCAGATGCACTGAATGAAGTCGTGGATGCAGCAATCATGACTAAATTTGTTGCCAAATATACACAAATTCTAAAAACCTAACCTGTGCATGTGTGCAATGGTGTTTGGGTACTTATGTCCCACAGCCTGACAGTAGTGTCGCCTGAACCACTGGCTAACATTTTGCCATCCGGACTAAATGCAACTGAAAGCACGGCTTCTGTGTGACCTGCAGAGCATTAATCAAGCGGATAATCAGGATTCGGAAGTTTGAGAACTTAATAATGAGCACAATCAAGCCAGCATCACTGATGTATATATATTCTCAACAGAAGTCGGAACAAAGTTTGCTAGTTAAGAGGCGATAAGCATAACAAACAATGCTTTTATTTGAAACAAGTAGACAACAAACCTAACTAATATCATTTTTAGGAAGCAGCAATCGTTCTCTTTTTTGGAAACCATGTTTACTGTGTTCTATTTGTCACCAGGTGTCTCCCCTGATTATAGCCTAACTGAAGGTGTTTTTACCATTGTATTATCAATGCTCGGCCAAACAAAATAATTGGACAGTACAAAAACTTTATAGACGAGACTGAAGTAGGCAACAAGTGAATGGTTCATAAGATGAGCTTGCAACAAATAAGCTATTTAGGAGGAAATAGTACATTAAAATTGATCCAGAACACTCAAAATAACAGAAACGAAGCAGTATTGATAATAAATTACCAGCTATTGTGGCAGAACAGCGATTAACAGGACGGATGCGGAAGATTGCTTGAGGTTGATAAACAATCTGTACTACCTTCTCCACAGAAACTGATCATACACCAAGTATCAGTAAACTCAGGTATAATAATAAGAATAAAATTAACCATTGAAACCTGACTAGAATTACTGAAAAAGTATTAACCTTTATTTTTCTGAAGATAATCTCCAAGTCCAACGACAAGTTCATGATCGGATATGTAAAATGCATAAGGTAGCTTCTCGTCCTGTAATAACAGAAGATCACGGTCATTGTTTACACTAATAGTTGATAAATAAATTGAATAGCAATGCTAGTTCTAGTTAAGTCAATCCTGTATATGGACTGTTATTAGGAGGTTCATCAAGCCACTACTACTCAAAAAAAGATGTTATAAAACAACAATGCTTGGACCAATGACAAAGTGAACTTATCATTCCTCAAGCTCAAATAACAACCCACTCCCAACGTCCTGTTTGAACTAATAGCCAAATGAAATCGCAGCATCACCTAAAAGAAGCTCTCATAAGTCATAAGTCCATCGAGTATACAAGGTACCCATACCAATATACCATCTATCATCCGGCTATCTTCCCTGTCCACCTACCTAATCACAAACAATTCTGAAAGAAGGAAACTTGCAACTACAACCAATCCATACAAACCCTTCCAAGGGTAATGAACTATCCCCATTTCACCAGTAACAACAACAATAACAAGGATGCTTCTTCGTAACCGCCTTCCCTAATTGACTACCCTCATAATTAAAACATTCAAATGGGGAAATATTACTGACAAAACTAACCTTGCCACCCTTATTCCATAATTTCTTGCACACCCAACAACCATCTAAATATCTAATCACATAAACTAAAGGGAAGCTACATATAGCAACGGTTAACACTCGCTACCTCAAATCCCAAAAAAGCAGTTAAAATTATCGACTTCTGCTACCCCAAAATCTCTGAACAAGAGACCTACGCAAAGATATTAAATTAATTTTGCCACCCTAAACTTCATTTCTAGCTCAGCCTCTACTGCCCAGATAAATTCTAAAAGCAATATACTCCGTCCGTTCAAGTAATAGTTTGATTAAAATACGCCTCATACATATTGAACAAACGTAATTAAGAATATACACAAAATGGGTAGTAAAGATTGAAAGTTTACAGAAGAAAAATTACATTATCAAGGAGTTTATTAACAATTTGAACAAGTTCTTTAGGACCAGCATTTAGGGGAAGATACATAGGAGCTCCAAGAGAATTGGCTTCAGGATCACTCAATTGGCACATCACACTGTTATTTTCCATCATTTCTGATTCAACAATTTCCATTCTTCAACTTTCTTGTGTAAATGTGTGAATTTCTTTTGTCTGATTGATTTTTAGTACAAAATTTCTGGGTTTTTCAGTTTCTGTATGTGTATGTATGTAGGGTTTTAGGGTTTTAGGTTAAAAATTCCCTTTTGTTCCGCCCTTTTGATTGATTGATTGAGTTTTAGTGGGTAATGGGGCGGATATGTGACCCGAATACGGTGATTCCCTTTTGCATATTACCCGCTTTATATCCCTTTTTGTCGTTGATTATTCTCTTCGTCCCAGTCATTCGTTTGGCTATTTTATTTGGGGTCTCACGGTTAATTATTTACCTTTTTAATTTGGGAATACTTTTAATGACCAATTTGATCTTTCAGACTCAATTTAGTCCACTTGTCATCCAATAATTGGTTCTCTCCTATTCTTTGATCTTTATGTCGAAATTAAAGGTAAACAAATGACCGGCTTTGTGCCAAAATCAAAAGTAAACAAATGATCGGGACACAGAGAGTGTAAAATTATTATATCATTTGTATAGAGATATTTCTCTTTGTATTGTCCGAAATTATTTAACATCTTAAATTATGAAGCAAAAATCAAAATAATTTACGAATTTATACTAAAATACATTTGTTTTACAGATTAAATCACGATACAAGACAATTGGATAAATGGACAAGTGCAATTTTAGTTTCTCCGTTGTTAGTGTTGGTGGTGGACTAATGGGTACAACTTTCATGGGTGGTGGGCAGATATGGGTATGAGTTTTCACTTGGGGGTATAGCAGCAGTGTAGGAAAGCCTACACCCACCTCCAACCGCCCTAGTAACATCCCTAGACAGTCGTGCAACAAAACGACTCGTTAGCCTCCATGTTCTATTTGTTCCAAAACAAAACAAATAGAACATGGAAAAATAACATTTTGTTTTACAAACTGCATTTTTTATTATTATTATTTACCTAATTTCACTTAATATGAAACAATGTTTGAAAAAAAAAATCACTTAAGTGTTGACACAATTGGAATTTTTTTCCTAAGTAATAACATTTTCAATTGTAATAAAGAGTAAAAAAAATTAAAAGGGACATAATTTTGCAAAAACTATTTTATTATGTTTCTAAACATCTTTTGGGTGTAATTTTAGCTATACTACACTTTTTGTTACCATTGTGGTAATTTGGTAAATATCTGAAATAATAAGCAATCGCAGTGAAATTATTGATGCCTCAAGTATTCATCTTGTATGACATTTTTTAAATTTTTCTACCTTGATTAAGTACCACTAAAAGTTTTAAAACAAATTGCGCTCATTTTATTACTCTGTAACATCCAACACTGTTTACAGATTAGTATTCCCCAGCTAAATACACTTGCCTCTATGTAGAGTCTGCCATTGTGGGAACATATGCCTGCTGATTGCATTCCTCGGCTAAATACAGTTGCCTCTACTCATACAGAATGCTTGGCCGGTAGAGTCGGCCAATTTGGGAACATATGCCTGATGATGGTTAAATGTGCCTGATTGCGCCCACGCTGCTCCTCCTTATCAGTCCATAGGTTTGCTCACCTGAATAATTGTCAGTGGTGGCTGTCGCGTCAAAATCAGCCGAATAATTATCAGTGGTGGGTCCATTTAGTCATAAGATGGCTTCTGGCATTCCTACATTGCTACCCATAAACATCTGTCTAGCTAAATCGTATCTATGAAGATCATTTGGAGAACCTCTCAGTTCCAGCACGAACGGTTGCTGCTCATTTTGATTATCTGACTTCATTTCTTCTAACAATGACTTACTGGTGTCGATACCCGCGAGATATCCCCCGTGGACATACCCACTGAACCTCTCACTTGTATGCTCTCCTGTAAAGAAGATGTTTCCTATCGGCGCCTGAACCAAAAATGTCGGTCAGTTTCAGGTACTTCATTACATAAAAATAAAACTAACTAATTTCTGACAACATTCATTACCTTGATGTCACGAACTAATAGATTGTTGGAAATAATAGGGTAATTGCTGTAGCTCCCCCTTTGAAACCGATTATTCCACCAGCGCGGCACAAGTATATCAGTTGCATTAGGTATGTTGCCACCAAACATGTCCCTCAGTACTTCCATAGCTTCTCTCAGAGTCTCTTGGTCAGATTGCGCTTCAACACGTTTAGACTCTTCATTTGTCAACGTTACCACAAGAATGTTTGAACCTGGATACGCATTCTCCATATGCTGAGGACATACAGATACACCCAAGTAGGTAACATCAGCTTTTTAGTTAAAATAATGAATTCTGCGCGGTAATTTTTTCTTAAAACTAATCTCAGATCATTATCCCACGGCTAATATTAATTACAGCTAGTCTTGCTCAATGCAACAAGACAGTACAAGTGTGTAGGTAACAATATAAAGCAATGCAGCAAGAAAAGCAAATTACGACAACATTATCCCAATGCCTTAAGGGGCTCCGCCAGCTAAAAAAAATCCATAATACCAAATCCTTTTACATGGGCATTTGAAGACATAAAGAACATAAAGTTCATCAAAAGACCCTACCATGCTAATCAGTTGTGAATTTTAAGACATTGGATTACAAGGGGAAAAAGAAGAATGCTGCGCGCACCAAGATGTTACTTTATGACAAGATTAAATAATCCCGGTATGCCGCAATTTCAGAAAAAAACAGTAGTAATTGTAAAATAACAACATTTATAACATCAACACAGACCTGCCAGAATGTATAGTAGCCTCTCCGCTCATGCGCGTATATGAAGAACTCTTTCTCCTCTCCTGATGGCCAAAACTTGTATGGAAACTTAAGGAAGATTTTAGTGTATACCATCACATCACATTTATCAATGGCTTCTTTTTTCCACCTCTGTATCACCATTTACAATAAAAAAAATTAGTATTGCAGCAAAAATTTGTTCATCCAAATAGGAACAGTACTAGCAGCATCAAAGCTCAGTTCCCTACCGCCATTACTCATTAGTCACATATAAACACGCACTCATTTTTATTAGCGGAAACAGACTTGTAATGTGTCATAATGTCATACATAATATTATATAAGATAATTGTATCCATCCCAAAGATTAGGGGGCCATAGAAAAACCAACACTGCCTTGATGTTTTCCAACACGATAATGTACGCCTTTTCTCAGTGGCCCAGTTCTACAACAATCGTTAGTAGTGCCCACTGAAATCAGATTTTTTAGATGGTAAATCAATTGCACTATGATTTTAATAGATTTGTTATGGAGTATTTGACCGATGAATGATTGCAGCGATAACCATGAAGTTTTATAGGTTAATATTTAGTGAGTCTTCCAGCAGATTCCTAAGAAACTTTGTGTCGCAACTCGCATATATTATACAGTGGCCTGGAAAGTAGAAAATCTGTCCATGACTCCTGTCATTATCCGCGGACATTGCATATATCAAGTCCCAGTCCGCTCAGCAAACGATATCAGGACAAAGTTTGATAAAGAAACAGTATCAAATAAAAAAGCATATCCACTGTTAATGGATGCGAGCTGCACAGATGACGGCTCATATTCTATATACGCGTTTGCATGGACGACAAGCATATTTAATTGACAGGCAATAAACTACTCCGTAAACAGTAGTAGGTGTATAAAAAATAGATAGATAAGTACCGGCAAAGGGGGGTGGAAGGAAATCAGTCTGCTTTGGAGAACACCAATACTAACAGACAAAATCAAGTGATTAGCATTGTAGGTGGAACCATCTTCGGTTTTTACGGTAACGCCGTTCCTCGAGTGCTGTATTTCCCGAACAACCTGCCCAAAATCCAGAACCATTAATAATTGAGGTCCTACATAGACTGCTAAGGTAATCAAACAACACACACAAAGTCAACACTACTCCCCTAAGGCCCTAACAACATGTAAATCATTGGACTCATGATCATATATTGAGCACAAACAGCAACATTTAATCATACAACAATACTGCACATAATTGTCAGCAAATTGCCTTTAAATAACCGACTTATCATTTCGTTACAGCTCAGATAATGACCCTACAATCAGTAAGTGGAAGTTTTTCTAAAGATTTATTACTCTGGATTATCTAGAATGAATTAATAGTGTATATCATGAGCATTTCCTGTTCCCTCAATCACCCCCTAAAGTACTACTATGTGACTAAAAGCGACTGCCAACTACTCGTACAAAATCCATGGAATAGTTCGGGGGTAAATTTTAATTCGGTGATAATTACTGGGGAAGTTAATTACTTGAGTAATTAGTTCATTGATAATAGGTTTGGCATATAAGGGTAATGATTACTGAGTAGATGTTTTACTCCCTTAATCATTACCCAGGGGGAGGGTGGGTAATGTATTACCCTTTCATGGGGGTAATAGTTTCAGGAGGTGAATAATTACTCTCATGCCAAACAAGGAAAATACACCTTACCTATCACTCCCCTATTCATTCCCCTCCTTTTACCCTCAATCCAAGCAAGCCCTAAGGAGTAGTTCATTATGAAACAATCAAAGCGTTTTCTTTTGTCCTAGTAAAGAATTTCGGTCATTTAGTGCATTATCGTGAGGGAAGCCGACTAGCAGGGACTAACGGTCAGCAATGAAAAGTATGAACTTAAAAAATACTCGTTTGGCGCCCTAACTATAATTGCGACTCCATTTTACCCGAGAGCATTTTAGGAGTACTTTACTGTTTCCTTATTGTGTAAGGGCTTCCAGTGATTTGATACCTCACTAAAGGCAGGGCAAGTAATCATGCCTATAATATGTAGTTTTATACTTTTACTCTTTGCTCAATCTTTTCATCTAAACAATGCATCCCTTTTCTTGGACCTACCAAGGAAATAACAGGGAAGGGGTTTCAAGATCAAAATCATGACGATTCGTCACAGTAAGATTAGGGATCACGACAGTGCGTAGGTCAAACAATGCTACTGTATGTTTTATTGGGTCATCAATTGAAAAAAGGCGATAGATTTCAACGTCTAGTTGTAATGTGGGCGTTTGCTAATGTGCATAAAGTTGATGGCCAAGACATCACCAAGTAAATAATTACTGCAAAAGTAAGTACTCTTAATTATTTTCACATATATCAAATCAAAACTTCTAACCATGCATCAGTAAAACTAGTCAGTAAAGAGATAACTGCAAATATCTTAGCTGTGTGTACATGATCAGCAATGTATCTTAATCGACGACGTGAGACAAAACCAAATGGTCATTTCAACTCTTACCATGGAGTAAAACATAATTGTGATCATCAGTAATCAACGACACAATTATAGTATTGCTTTTACAATACAACTGTACAAGTCTCTCCAATTTCCTTTTTCGTTTCGCATCAAATTATGTTCCTAATACATCTCATTTATTGATAACAACACGAGTCATTTCCCAAAACAAAATACAGAATAATGCACACACCATACTAATGAAGTTACCACTCATATTATGAACAAATACTTCAAAATTATTAGCCACGAATGTAACATTTTTTACGACTAACATATTACAGTTCTGATACGTCCAAAAATAAAACAGAACTACAAACCAATCAATTAAAACAAACGCTACCACACGAAGATAACAACGCCAGAATTAAAAAGTATGTATGAAATGGGGCCATGACAATCAAACAACTTCTAGTTTTGGCATGTTTTACAAAATTGACAAGCAGATATACATATAGTAAGTAAGTTACGGAGTAATTAAAAATGGAAATACCGTGTTGAGTTTGAGACGGTTGTCCAAAATTTCGCCATCACAAGTCAAAAGAAACGTTTCAGCCATCTTGTGAAGCAAATATTCGTACCCCCTTTCATCAGCCACCAGAAATTCCCTTTCTCCAAAATCAACATAAGTTGAAATTGGTTCCACCTCTGCAATTTCCCTCTTCATTACGTTACTCATTCAAAAACGACAATACCGCAACTCCTTACTCTTAAATAACCATGCATTACAGCAGCGACAACAACAACAACAACAACAAAAGATACTTCTACCACAGATTATTAAAATAGTTATCAAGTACTCCCTCCGTCCCGATCAATTGTTGTCCTTTCGTTTTGGCACAAAAACCAAGGAAAGAGGAATAGGTCAATTACTAAATGACAAGTGTAACAAATTGAGTCTAAATGATCAAATTGCTCATCAAATTCATTCTTAAAATAGAAAGGACAACAATTGACTGAGACACCCCAATATGGAAAAGGACAACAAATGACCGAAACAGAGGCCGGGACAGAGGGAGTAGATCTCAACAGTTGACCTACAACAGGTACGAGCCTATAAAGTTCTTTCCGTATTATTTTTAATTATGCCTCATCTACTTAAAACAAAAAAACAGGTCATTTTCGCAGTAAGTATTTTCTTCGTCTAGGCGATTCCGCTAACTATCCTAAATTCTCATCATATATACCAAGGAATACACTTAAACGAGTTCTGTGTGTAATGAACTGAATCGAACAAAAGTCGTCATTACGAAAATGAGTAAATTAGATTATCCTTTGAAGGTCTTATCAATCAAGCAAAAAGTGGCGTCCTTAAAAGCGAAAGGCTACGAGATCAATTTTACGCAATTATTAGCAACATTAGTTAATCATCTAATTAAATAGAATTTCATAATAAAGGTGAAAACTGACCTGCCATTTCAAAATCATGGAGGATGAAATCAATTGCCAACTCAATTGGTGTTTTCGGCAATCTGTTTCAATACAACAAATTACACTGTTAAGCCTGTTATAGTCCGATCATCATCTTCTAGTCATTCCGTCTTAATTATATTTTCATAAGATTGTCTTGCAGTATAACACGTTCATTTTATATACTCTATATAAAAATACTCTTTTATTGAAATAGTATGAGACGGTTTTATTCTATAATTTGTATTTCTACTCCTATTAATTCTATCATCATCATCATCTGCTGATTTTTTTTTGGTGACGAGGGGTTGAATCCCCGGGCACATGCAATACCCTGCAAACCACGTGTACCATGCCGCAACACTCCCGTGTAGGGAGTCGAACCCGGGACCTCTCAATTCGTTGTCATTGCAACGCTTTGAGGCACTCCCGCACTCCACTACACTCAAGCCACTTTGATTATCATCATCTGATTGACGGAACAAAAAATAAAGTTTTTAAATTGAAGCTACGACAAGCATAATCGTCGACCCATTCCGTCTTAGTTATATTGCATAAGATCGTCCATATAAAATTACTCATTTATTGAAACAGTATGAGACGGTTTTATTCTATAATTTATATTTCTACTTAAATTTTAAAAAAGCTAAACAAATAACCAAAACGAATGGAATAATTACTCTGGAAGTTCAGCAATATTATCAGCATCACTGTTGAGCCTCTGAATGGCAGAGTCAACGGCTTTCTTGTACGAATCGGACGCTATTCCACTTGGATATATTTTACCTCTGCAATTCATTTTAAATTTATCGTCAGTAATTAGTCTCCTATAAGTCGGTTTTATTTGAATTTTTGTCAATGTATAAAACGGATTCTTATAGCTGCATTGTAAAAGTTTGGTTTTGTAAAACCGTCTTGAAAATCAATAAATTAAATTAAAGGTCAACGGTACCCTCGGTCATAGATATTAAAGCGCGCATTGCTATAATCAGAGAAACAAGTACGTAAACCGGTCTGATTAGCCAATTCCCAGACCGGGTTCGGTAAATCACCGCCAACACCAGCAATCCAACCGGCACCAAGCTCGACCGATACGCTACCAAAACATTCCTTACGTATTCGACCGCCAATCCGGTCTGACGCTTCTAAAATAACGATATCCTCAATACCATTATCCGCCAAATGTTTCGCCGCCGATATTCCTGTAAAATAATGAACTCGTAAGTTAGAGTAAGTCTTCTGAGAGACGGTAAAAAGACGGAATGTAGGGTTAGTCGGTTAGATGAGGTTACCGGAGACGCCGGCGCCGACGATGATGACGGAACTGCGTTTTGAGGAATCCATAGAGAGAGAGAAACAGAGAGATGTGATTTTATGTGAATTTGTGTGTGGGTGTGGGAGGAAAATAGGAAGGAATAAAATGGAGGGAGTCGGTTTATATAGTTTGGTCGCATTGAGGTTTTCGGTTCCGACTTCCGAGTCCTATTCTCATTTGCGTTTTGTGTTTGTCTATAAAAGTGGTAGTTATTTGACCCGTCTTATGTTTAAGACGGATAATAACCATTTTAAATGAGAATTTGTGATTTCGAGGAGGGATCCTAATAGACGGTCATGCACTTAATTCATGTGAGACATTACAAAAACCTTTAGAATCTAATTGGAAATAATCAAAAATTACCCTACATATAAAATATTTTGGATAAATATTATTAAGAGATCGTTCTTTGGAATAATTGATGATTTAGATGACATTTATAAAATTTTATTGTTTTTAATTAAAGAGAAATAATAACAAAGTCACAATAATATAGAGACCGTCGCTTATGATTTAATGATTTGTTATTTTCAATGTCTCTGTCTTAACCAACAAATTAAGATATTTTTTTGTTTAATTACAATTTTAACGTAATTGAATAGAGGGATGATTTGTAGAATATATGTTTGAATTTCGTACTCATTTATCACTCAATAAGAAAACACGCCAAAATGCCTTGTCGTCCTCCTTAATTTCTCATTACATTATTTTGTTTAATTTTAACCCCTCATTTCCTTGATCTTAAGGCTGGGACGAGGACTCATCTCACTTAATTTTATGCAGATAATAAAATATATAAACGAGGAAACATTACTAACTTAGAACCAATATAATTATTAATATTATAGATTTTAGATACCCACGTCCAATTCTTTTGATTCGGTTTTAGAAACTACTCCCTCCATCCCGATCATTTGATTACTTTTGATTTTGCACGAAGACCACGGAAGAGAAGATGCCCAATTATACTTACCTCTTCATTCAAAAACATTAAAATAGATTAGTTATATTTGAACGCACATTATATTGTAAGACCTTCGTGTATATACGACGAAAAAAATGTGACCACTTTTTTGAAAATATTAACCAATTTCAGATAAATAGTGATCATTTTTTATCATAAAATAATCACTATTTACTCAAAAATAGTCACATTTTACAAAAATACACGAAAAAAAGGTCGTATCATAGAATTCAACAAGCTGAAGACCTCTCACAAAAAGGGAGAGGGGACAAGATGAAGCACCCCATGTACTTTCCCACTCACCTCTCATGGATATTTTGTGAGAGAAAACGGTATCCGTCACAAGTTTGTGACGGATATCGCCGTCTTCAATAAGATTTTGTGGAATTGTTGATATTTGAAATATGATAGTCCTACACTCCTACTCTCCTAGTTATTAGTCAACGGAAGAAAGAGACAAACAAAGTACTCCGTTAATGGGATCTTAAAAACACAAGATCGAAGATGCGTGGAAGCGCACGTGAGGATTATAAATGCAGCAAGCGTGTGGTGTGATACTCCGTCGTATAATCGTACTCCGTATATTATATACTGTATGTATGGTCCAGTTCATGGAGAGTACACGTTTGGTTCGATAATTAAACATGACCGCTGGCTTACCAAACACATAAATTCTTGTATCATTCATTATTGACACCCCCACATGTCCACATGAATCTTGCTTAGTTGTTGCATCAAACTTCTCCTACTTGTATTATTATTATTATGTACTCCGTATTGTGCATTGTGCCGTATTATACATTCTCAAACTAGAAAGATAAAATACGGAGTATTAAATAATTGAGTGTGAAAGATAAAATTATTTCATTAAAAGCATTCTCAAATTAGAAAGGTAAATAATTAATCTATACACCCTAAAATAGAATAGGTAAATAAATAATTGGGACGGGATAATAACGAAATACTCCGTACATGTAATATTATGTACTCGGTATTATGCATTGTGCCGTATGATTGTTACTGTATTATTTATTGTATAAGTATCTTATTTATGTTTTTTAAGGCTTCAAATAATCGAAGCACCAGCTTAAGATAGGTAACCAAGTAGGTGGTTCTTAGTTATAACAACTCAAACCAAGAGTATTTTAAATGTACTGACGTCGAGATTGTTAGTTGATCCCTATATCTACAAGACAATTGATTAATTAATTCTATGAGCATAGCCGTCACAAATACTATCCTACAATCAGTTGTATAGTAGCATTGTACAACCGCCTCAAAATTGCTGAGCTCTTACACAAAGTTGTTGAGCTATTTTACAAGTTAGTGAGCTATTTTACTAAGTTATTGAGCTTAATAATTATTCTCATAAGTTTCAATAACTTCGCACTACAAATTTCTATAATTTTGTTAATAGAACTCGACAACTTTATAATAAAGCTCAACTACATTAAATAAGTTATATATACAACCAGTTGTATAATATATTAACTGGCATAGCCATGGGCCGTGTCACATACGAGAAAATCTTATGTTAAACCATTTTACATATAGAATCAATAAATAAAAAGTAGCATAAGTAGTTACTTTAGGAATGTTTAAATCTATTAACTACCGATTTTACACTAATTCTTTTGTAAAACCGTTTTATACAAGTAATTTCCGTCACATACCCACCAAAAGCAGAAATAAACAACGGGAGATATTGTTTTTTACGTATAAGCGAAAAAAATTGAAAATATTCGTACCTTTAAAGTCAAAAATGACTTTTTTTCTTTATAAAAACAAGGGTTTTTTGTCAAAAACTACCTTATATTTAGGGGCATTTGTAAAAATACTACCTTATATTTTTTTTTTGTTTTCAACTACTTTTGTTTTCTTTATTTTTGGTCAATAACTACCTACGGTAAGAGTCTAGACATATTTGGTCTGTTTTCCGGCTTTAATCTATCTCACATGACTCTTTTATGTTGTAATCTTACTTAGGCCCGATTTTGGGAAGTCATTATGTACTTACGTTTAACTTTAATAGATGTTTGTAGTTATTATTGAAATGTGAAATCCATAAATTTTGCTTATCTGAAGTTAAATTGTTGTTTGGACAGAGTTGATCATTGTTATTTGATGTTAACAAAGTCATGTAAGATAGGTTAATATCACTAAACCAACCAAATCGCACCATACTTTCGGCATAGGTAGTTTTTGACCAATAAATGAGAAAACAAAGATAGTCTAAAACAAAAATAATAATATAAGGTAGTATTTTTACAAATACCCCTAAATATAAGGTAGTTTTTGACAAAAAAATCCTAAAAATAACCTCAATTCGAATCCGATAAAATTATTGAGATACTAAATTTATCCCTCGTAAATTTTAACTCTTTTATATATTTAGAGCTTAAACTCAATCCCTCTAATTAAATTAGAACCATGCCTATCGGTTGCTGTAAACACTTGTGCAACCAATAACGTACCAAATGACAGCCAAGTTTCTTCAACACCACGTGTGGATAATATGACCAACTAGTTTACAACCTACGTTGTCAACCTAAATTCTACTCGTATTAGTCTACACAAGTTAATCATGAGTTATAAAGATTACAGAGTATAAGTATAGTATTATTTTGCCTTAATTACAAATAAATTAGGAGGATAAGTTTCGAAAAATAAATACATTTTTTATCTTGTTTATTTATTTACCTCTTCCATTCTTTGTGAAAGAGATTATAATCAGAGATACAATAAATAAGACCAAATGTTATATCTGTACTCTGTATCATTCATCTTTACATTTGATGTTACAAAGTTATTTTTTACTAATTCATTAGTTTTTTCGTTTTGTTTTTTACCTTTAAGATAGTAAGTACTCCATTTATGATAAATTGATAATGACTCCCGAGTCGCGAACACAAGATGAATAAGTTGAGTAAGTAATAAGTTAATTTGATCCTAATCATAAATCATAATGGTCAAGTTATTAACCTATCTAGAATTATCTAACCGACCAATTTAAGCTTTAACAATAATCATGCATCAATATTCTTTATTTCATTTAATTTGTTGAGTAATCAATGATCATGATTCATGAATCATGTTAAAAATATGCTCTTTTACAAAAAAGTTGATTGTGATGCCACTTTTTAAGTTGCGATATTAGTTTGAAATGTGAAGTTAACCATGGTTCACACGGATTGCAGGCTAAGAACCTTGTAATTAATAATGTAACACATAAAGACTTTGTTTAGCGAGAAATCTTGGGTAGCTTATTTGACGAAAATTTCAATTATCTTATTTTTCTACAAGTGTTTTATATAAGTAGCTTATTTAATCAAATAACTTATTTTACCAATATTAGTTTACGGGTTAAAAATTTCCATTTGGTGACCAAAAATGAAAAATCTAATTCTTCCGTCTCGTTCATTTGTTTACCTTTACTTTTGGCACAAAGACCAAAAAAATAAGAGGAAGTCAATTATTGAATGATAAGTAGACCAAATTGAGTATGGTGGATAAAACTGTTTTTCAAAGACATTCCCAAAACAGAAAGGTAAACAATTGACTAAGACACTCCAAATAAATAAGTAAATAAATGGTCGGGAACTCGTGACGGAAGCAGTTTAGGGTAATAGACGACAAAATTACTACAAAGTGAATTAGTCGACTAATGGCAATTAATTAAAAATTTCTTGATAACTTTAAATATTAATGCAAAAAGTCATAATATGGTTACACAATTAGAGCATTACGTAGGTAATACGGGTTTGGTTAAAGTGCAATATCACAATTCACATTATAGCTTTAAAATCATGGAATTTGACGATTGGTAGAGTAATTCATCAGACTTTTTCTAAGTCTTCGGTTGATATCATATTATAGTCACATTTTACAAAACATCATCATCACTTGACATATTATACTTTATACTGTATATAACACAAGATGCCCTTTATTCTACGAGGCCACACACTCAAGTCTTTGAATTATCAATTTCTTCTCAAGGGGTTGTAAATGAGCCGAGTCTGCTTAATAAGGACTCGAAATATGTTTGGTTAAAGCTCGGCTCGAGCTCGTTTTAACCAAGACCTAGTCTTACCTCGAGTCAAGCTTAGCTAAATAGGAGCTGATCCAAGCACAAAATAAAAAGTATTTATTACACTTCTTTTTCAATGAAACGATGATTACATGCGTCATATAATATCACACACATAAAATTGGATTAAATATTGACATAGTGAATGTCAATTGAACTCATGTGAACGGGGTATCAATGTAAACATTCCTTTGAGTTTGAGTTTGACTATATTACTCGTATGTTAGATGTACATGCATTATGACATTCCAGAAGCAATTAACTAAGATAATAATAATAATAATAATAATAATAATAATAATAATAATAATTATTATTATTATTATTATTATTATTATTATTATTATTATTATTTTCCGGGTAGGGCCTAAAATTGTTTGTTGTCAATTGTCATTGTCGGGTTTGGTTGGAGAAAATATAGCGTGGCCGGTTGGGGTGAACATTCGTCGATTGTATCACAAGAAGAGTTATCGATCTTCTCTATTTGTTATGAATAAAAAGGTCGAGCACAAAAACAAAATAGATAGTACCGCAACAAATTGCTATGAATTTGTGGGAAGGTAGTGTCCAACAAAAAAAAGTAGAATTCATGTCCATTCATTCACTTGGACGTATTTATAAGCTGATGATCCGACTCAATTAGCGTACATTTTATTCGATTGATTCTACATAAGTTTTATTATAAGAAGTTGATTACCATTCGGGTCTAAAATTATTAGATCGTACGTTTAGTTTTATAATACGATATTGAATATTGATTAGCGTCCGTCTTAACTCTTAATTAATCAGATTACACATAAACTTGACTAAAATGGTTAGAGTTTGCGTTGATATGAAGATATGAATTGAAATTTTAGATGTTGGGCCGTGAAGGTTATGGGCTAGAAGCCTAGAATATATGAGCTTTTTGTATTTGTAAAAGCGCTTCCATTTATTTATGAGAGTAATTCTTTGATTTTTTGTGGGATGTGGAATGTTCTGTTAATTAGTTATCTTTATTCTTCACACAGCAATTCCCCCTTGTGACGGTCACAATTTGCGATCACTTTTGGATAAAATGTAACCACTCAAGTACTGTTCATAAAATGTTACTTTTAAAAAAATGGTCACATTATCTCATAAACTGGTCACATTTGGCCCGTCGTAAATGTAAATAGTGTTTGTGACGGAATAGTATCCGTCAGAGAATTGGTGTTCTTCACATATGTGAGGAAGTGAGGCCTGAACAAATATAGTCATATCGAGTTCGGTATAAAGGGCCTAGGGGTGGTCAATGTTCTTTATCCGATCCAGACCCGAAAATTGGACTAAATCGGACACGGAATTAAAATTTTGACCAAGTCTTCGGTCCAACTTTTTCAAGGATTACGGTTTCAAATCAATTTCGGTCCAGCCAGATTGGATCCGAAAGGCCGGAATTTAATAAATGTTCAAATATAAATGTACCCGTATAAACTTGTTTTTTTCTTAAGGTTAGTTTATACGGGTATAAGATTATTTATAAATGTTCAAATATCTTAATTTGTTACGGAGTATTATAAAGATAATAAATCCTTTATAAATTTAACGTAGGCAAGTAAGTACAATTCCGGTTCCATCCGATCTTGGATCCAAATTTTTCAATCCGGTCCAGTCCCATTCACGATTTTGGGTCATTCCAATTTCGGTGGTGGTTAGCACCGATGAACAGTCCTACGTGTACACAACTGAAGAACTCAATCTCAATTTTCATAATAGAAGTAGTAAAGATCAAACACAATACGCAAAAAGATTAGTAGTCACTCAAAGACTAAGGTCCTATCCTTTATGGCTTAATTTTCGTCTATTTTAGTTTAACTCAGCTTTATTTAGTTCGATTTAGTTACCTGTTTTTTCATAAATTAACTTTTACTTCAGTTTATTCAGTTCAATTGAGTTAACTCAACTCCATTTAATTTATTCGGTTTTTCTAAAATGTGCCCTAAGGGCACATGTTAATAATTCTTAAAAGGAAAGTTTAACAACAAATATGACATTCAAATATGAAAATTTGGTTTATTATTTTAATTTTCCATGATATTTATTGTTAAACTTTTCTTTTAAGAATTATTAATATATGCCCTTAGAACACATTTTAGAAAAACCCTAATTAATTCAGCTCATTTTAACCGAACAGAACCGGGACTAATTCACTGGGTGACAAAAACAAATATGTGGTGTGTATTTGCCATTTAGGCATCAATTATTGTCCTGGTGCAATAACCATGTGGCGGCCAAACTCCCGTGATAAACTTGTGTACTTGTGCACAAAATCTCGTTGAAGACGGCACGTATTCGTCACTTGGGAGTGACGGATACCATTTCCTCTCACAAATGATCCAAATAGAGGAGAGAGGGAAGCACATGGGGCAGTGGCGGACCTAGGAATTTAGTGTCGGGGGGGCACTAAAATTTTTTTAACGTGTTATTTACGCGTGTTTAAGACAAATTTTTTATATTTTGAATTTTTTTTTTCCTAAATTAGCTTATTTATAGAATATAATAGACTTTAATACTAAATTTAACAACAAATGTAAGTGGTTCAGTGGTTTAAGACTTTGTAAGTCATCCAACGGTCCATGGTTCGAATCCTACATCAAGCAATTTTTTCACATGTATTTGAAATAGCAGATAAATTACATGGGCTACGGCCCAAAATAAAACACAAACTTGTGTGTTGTTAGCAGGAATCGAACCACATATCCCCTGGATAATAGTCCACAGTACTACCAACTATGCCATAACAACTCTTTGTCTTGCTTAGATACTTAAAAATATTTATTTCCGAAATGTCTTGGGGTCTGCACTCCCCCCTTTCCCCAGGTCCGCCCCGATACGTGCGCTTTTTACCACCTTGCTCTCCTATTCGTTTTGTGAGTGACATTCTGCCACACCGCCCGACCGTCTTCTTGAAGACTAACTCAGTAACTTGTGTTGGGTTCAATTTTTGGAGCCCAATTTCTCTCCATTTTCTAAGAAAAAATGGAGAGGCAAGTTCCTCTTAATGGTCCGGATTGCATCTTGGCAATATCTAACGATTCTTAATTTACGCATAAAAGTAAAGGAAAAATGGGAGTGAAAGGATAATTATTATTAAAATAGATTGTGAGAGGAAATAGAGAGAAAAGAAATGAAGAGGATCCAAATCCCAATTTCTGTTGCTTCAATGATTGGTGTGCCTTTATATCTCTCCCCCTAAAAAAAAAAAAGCATAATATTTGCAATCAAATAAACCAACAAAACAAAAAATGGAGCTAATCTCAGAATATTTTGTAAAACCAAAGCATGAAGTATTAGCAGCAAAAGAGCCTATTTACTTAAACCCACTTGAAATATGTATGTTAGGAATTCATCCCATACAAAGAGGTCTTCTTTACAATTACACCCTTGATCAATCAACTTCTTCCCTAATCCTTAATATTATTGATAGTCTAAAAGAATCTCTTTCAATCGCCCTTGTCCATTTCTACCCGTTAGCTGGTCGCTTTGTGACCGAAACTTGTACAGATGATGAACATGTTTGTAGCGTGTTTATCGACTGTAATAAGGGTCCTGGGGCAAGGCTAACCCATGTAGCTGCCCCGGGTCTTAGGAAAATTGATATCCTTTCACCGGACCATGTGCCAGATACTATTAAGAAATTCTTCGAGTTTGGGGAAATTTTTTGGAATTACGAGTGTGACACTAGGCCTTTATTATCCATCCAAGTTACGGAACTCGTAGATGGGGTTTTCATCGGGTTTACGATGAATCATAGTATTGTCGACGGTACGTCTAGTATGCATTTTTTAAGCATGTTATCTGAAATTTTTTGTTCGAACAATGCAAAAGAAAAATTATTTAAGATTTCACGAGTGCCCGTGTATGAGAAAAATCCATGTTTTAAGTTGCCACATCGTAGGCTTGAGGAAATCATACGGACTAGACGTGGGACGATTATCAACCCGTTAAGGGACCGGGTCTTCCATTTTTCAGCGGCATCAATGACCATGATCAAGGCCAAGGCCAACAAAGACAGTCCCATCTCTAATGTGTCGTCGTTCCAAGGTCTATCTTCGCTTATATGGAGGTCAATTACTAGGGCTCGAAACCTGTCAACAGACCAAGAAACAGCTTGTTGCATGGTCATAAATACTCGGCCTCGACTTGACCCAAAATTATCCGATAATTACTTTGGGAATTACATATCACAAGTGAAGGTGATTAGCAAGGTGGATGAGTTGTTGGGTCATGACTATAATTGGGCTGCAATGCGTATAAATGACGGTTTAAAAACCCGAGATGATAAATCCATCCGTACCGCTTTGAACTGGATTGCACAGCTACTTTCTACTACCGGCTTTTCGAGTGCAGGCGACATTAAAGGCCCAAATGGAGTGGTGATAGGTGGATCAGCTAGGTTCGATATTTATGGCCTTGAATTTGGACTCGGCAAGGCAGTAGCTGTTCGTATGGGACCTGGAAATAAGACCGATGGGAGGATAACTCTTCACCAAGGACGTGAAGGAAATGGAAGTGTAGATTTAGAAATATCACTCGAAGAAGAGCACATGGCCTCCCTTGAAATGGACCATGAATTTATGTCTTTTATCTCTTAGGGCTTATTCGGATGAAGGGGAGGAAAAACTCGAGTTCTCCCTCCTCCATCTTATTCTTAAGTGTCGTCGACTTGTGTGTAAGTTAAGTTTCTCTATAGATTGTTGTACAAGGGACTTGATTGTCCATTGGTGTTGGAATTGATCACCATATATAACAAGTTATCTATCTATGAACATAATTCTGGTATAAGACCGTCTCACAAAGAAACCAACTTGATTACTCATAAACTAAACGGCTAATATCAAGTATTAATGGATTAGATTGGTGTTCTATCAAAAGGACTAATCAGATTCTACATGAAATTGAGGAAAATGGTTGGAGGGTGCGTTGAGATGAAGCCCAGAATGTATGAACAATTTGGATTGAGTAACAATGTCACTGCAGCATTTTAAAAACTCAAAAATTCTCATGTAAGACGGAGGAATTATTCGTCTTAAGCTTAAGACGGGTCAAATACTTTAAATAAGACAAAAGTGAAATGTCTAGGGAATAACAAGTATTATTTGGCCTTTTTAACCTTAAGACGGATATTTGTCACTAGTTTTTTTCTTTTTTCATTTGTGTCAAAGGACGCACAAGACTAGTACAATACACAAGTAAACGGATATTTGAACTTTGGGGTATATCGATCACAAGAGCTCTGTCTTAACCACTAGATTAAGACCTCTATGGTCTAACCTGAGGTGCTAACCTGAGGTGCTAATGACGGAGATAAGACGAAGAAGAGGAAGGCCTAACCTGAGGTGCTATGCACGGCAAGCATCTTAGTCTCCACATCTTCAGCATCTTCGGTCATCCCTTTGGCATTGTATGCTTGTATCATGGTTGCAAAGGTTATATTATTTGGCTCACACTTGTTTTCCTTCATTTCCGAGTATAACTCTTTCATCTTCTCAATGTTGCCATTCCGGCCATAGGCGCTTATCACACAATTAAAATACGGTGTGTCTAAAACTATATTCGAGTTCTGAACTTGCCTGAGAATGGAATCCACCTTGTAGAATTTCCCAGCTTTACTGTAAGCATTGACAAGGCTGCAGTAGGTTATGGTATTTGGTTTCATGCCTTGATGCTTCATTTTCAGAAAAAATTCATCCATCTCCTCAATATTACCAGCTCGTCCATATACATCGAGAATAGTATTGAAAGTCACAACTGTTGGCGAAAAGCACCTTTTCTTCATAAAGTCTAGAACTGATTCCATTTTCTCATACATTCGAGCTTTCCCGTATGATCGGATCAAGATGTTAAAGGTCCTCACATCAGGGCTAATCCCCATTACCTGAAATTCTTCATACCAACTCTCCATTTTCTTGATTTGGCCACAGTTCCCATATGCCCATATGAACGAGTTTAACGTAAAAACATCCGGATGACATTTACCAGTTTCCATCATCTCTGACAAAAGACTCTCCATTTCATCCAACAATTCACCCTTGCCATATCCATCTATAACAGTGTTATACGTAACAGTACTGCATTCTATCCCTAGGTAGGCCATCTCACTGAGAATTTGATTTACAAGATCAAAACGACGGTACTTAGCACAGCAGTTCAGTAGTATTGAATAAGTATGAACATCTGGTTTACAGTCATATACGGACTTCATGTCATCGACAATGGCTAATGCTTGATCGAAAAGACCACATAGACCATAAGCATTCACGAGTGCAGTAAAAACATCAACAGCAGGCTTAACCCCATCAGACAACATCACCTCAAAAAGTAAACCAGCCTGTTCCGCCTTTCTACATTTTCCAAGCATCATTATAAGCTTTGTGTATGTTTGGCTTCTTGGTTCATACCAATGTTGTTTCCGAAGTAGCCCAAATATCTACAATTTGGATATCATCCTTTGTTAGTCTCTAAACTCACGCGAAATGTCAATCTAAGCACTGAAGCGCCTATCACAATTTCCGACAATGAGGCAATCTCTTTCAACCACTGAAGGCAAATTAATGGGAAGACCCTATGGCCCTCTACCCAAGTTCCCAAGTTCAGAAATTTAAATTCCCAAAATTCGCAAGAGTTAAGAGTCGACACCTAATCACTACTTGTATCAGAAATACGAACTTTTATCACTCGAAACAACCAACTTTGTTAAAGACAGCTTATAAGTTATAACCCTCAGGTCCTTTAAAGCTTCAAAAACATAATGGCAAAATATGATGGGTTCGACCATATGTTTATCTTTGATTAAAATACTCCTCGAGAAAATAGAAAAAGTCGATAAACAGCAGCAAATGAGTGACAGACCTTAAGAGCAGACTCCCATCTGTACTGCCTAAGGGCCTCATCCAAAGCTTCAAGAACAGCTTTAGGCCATAAATTATTGTACTTGTTAGACCTTGATTTCTTCTCAATAGCTTTAATGGCTTCTTGGGTCCATACAAGCTTAGACAATTCTCTCTTTGTGTTTTTCTGAGCTCCTTTCGGCACTATCGCTGCTGTTTTCTTCGCCGATACACGAAACCCGGATAACAGTTCTCGTTTATCAAACTTTCCTTCGTTCAGGCATTTCGTCAAACAGGTGGTGGGTGTTACAGAGGATGAAAGCCAGCGCATGTCAGCTGTTTCTATGTGTAACAACGCTTCCATTTATTTATGAGAGTAATAATTCTTTGATTTTGTGCGGAAAATTAATACTAGTTGGGATGTGCAGGTGCAGTGCTCTGTTAGAGTGTTAGTTATCTTCACATATATGAGGAAGTGGGTCCTGAACAAATGAGAGGCTACTATCTTTAGATTTTTCGTAAATTAATTACTGTTCAAGACGGTAATATCCGTCTTAAATTTGAAACGAGTCAATGAAGGTAGATGAAATAAAATGAAGATACCTAGCGAGTAGGGACTAACAAAGATTTGTCCGATGTATAATATACAATATGTAAGTAGAAGCGTATTTTTTTACCGTGAAATGGATCTAATTATATCTCGAGTACAAACTATTAATGATTGTTACTATCGGGATAACCGAGTAAACTTATAGGTTCATCTATAATATCGTCATACACATCCCAATTAACCTCAAGACTGTCAAAATTTTCCTCCTCACTCTCCCTATCGCTAGACTCGTCAAGTTGGAGGTTCTCAAAGAGATCCTCCAAATCGACCTCACTATCAGTGCAAGAATCATAAAGGGGTTCTAAACTATCCTCATAAAAAGGATTGTCAACCACGCTAGTGGTCTCCTCTATGTCTCCGTCAGCATTTCCTAGATTGGTTTCTAAGGTCTCACCCACCCCCTCATCTGAGTCAACATGAAGAGAAAAGTTGGGTTTAAGAGATTCACCAGCAAACCAATCAAAAAATTCTAATACCTCTTTTACGGGCATTCTTGTGAAATCCCCCTTACCAATAGAATTTAGGTATGCTCGCGTAGGGTCACTCATACCCTTGAAGAGAGTCATTAATATTTGGAATTCAGAGAATGCATCTCGCCTGGGCTCAATAAACTCCCAAAGCCTGGCGAAATAAGCACCAAAGATTTCATCCTCTTCCTGTGGAAAACTCTGAAAATGAAACATGAGAACGGTCTCAAGGAACCGAAGTTCCCTGAGACTAAAGAAAGAAAGACTAAAATTAAAAACAACTAAAAATTAGCGCTGCCTCCCCGGCAACGGCGCCAAAATTTGATACCGTCGTTTAGTATCAAAGTTAAATTTATAATTTTCCAAACTACTACTATAGATAGCGGCAGTCAAGGTCGAACCACAGGGAGGTAGGGAATTATTAGTTGCCTTTATTTAGTCTATAAAATTGAGGGGTTTTGATTTGGTTGTAAAACTAAAAGAAGTAAAATAAAAGCGATATATAAAAAGATGGAAATAATAATAGAGAAATAGCTAAGACGATCGGTTCACTATAGTTTCGACGGCATTAATCTAAAATAGGTCTGATACAGGTACGGTAAGACGGGTAGGTGACAGGTCCTCTCGGTCCACTATCAACATGGAACACTTTTCGGATCGAATTCCCTCCCTAAATCACACTAACTAACTTTCGCTCTGGTCAGTGTAACTTAGTCTAAAACTTCTATCTCCTTTCGGTCTCAAGGGTAGACTAATTATCATAGTTTTTAGGTCTATTCTATTCTGATCTCTCGATCTAGGTCTAGAATTCCCAAGTCAATTAACAATTCTCCTTTTGGTCTCCTCATTAAATATAGCAATTAAATAACTATGACAAAGAAATTACCGACCTAAACAATCCTACAGCATCCTAAGCCGTCTACACCATGGATCCCCTCACATCCTAGCGAAGGAAATCTAGCTACTCATATTGATAATTGAAATAACAATAAGATGCGTATAAACTAAATAAGAAGACATAGCAATTGAATAAATCAAAAGGCATAAAACAAATTAACTAAAAGCAATAACTAATAACAACAATTAAACAAGAAAGCGAAAGAGTAATTATTGAAAGATTAAGAGTAGGAATTACAAATAAAACTGGAAGAAGAAGAAGCAACGAAGAGCCGCCCCAAGCAACGTCCAAAGAGCTAAAACTGAATAATGATCTCCCTAAACTGAATGCCAAAGTCTTACTTAAAAAGAATTCTCACGTAACAAGTTTTCCTAAACCTAATTACAATGGGCTTCTCGTATTTTAAATTTGCGCATCAGCTCGTGGGGTGGTCGATCGACCACTGAGGCCAGTCGATCGACCACAGGCGCTGTACAGAATCGCATTCTGACGATTCCTGCAGCGCGCACCGATCTTAAAACAACTGTCATTTCTTTGTTACTTGGTCAAATCAGGCGTTCTATGCGGCGTTGGAAATCTAAGAGGATAAGCTTTCACCTCCAATTGGAATCACTCGATTATCAGGTCTAGAACTCGAGATATAGTCATCTAAATAAGGCTGCAATGTCGAGAAGCATTCTGACAGTCTATAGACCATGTAGGTCAGTCTATAGACTACTGTAGCTGCTAATCCGCCTCTAGATTCTCCATAAATCTATTTCCAGGCTTGAAATACGCACCAAGTCCATCTCTCGAGTCACTACTTCATGTCAAATGCAATGCCAAGCACTCGGGGACGGATTCGGTTCGTTATCTACTTAATTCCGCAATAATCTGCAATATTACATAAAAAGGCAAAAGTCAACGAAAAGGGACAAATAGTAGAATAAACTACTAATAATAGACATAAAATGCGTGGAAATAAAGATGTAAAATATCATATTATAGACACGCATCAATAGCTCTAAAACAAGGTAGGCCGTCAAAAATGGCGAACAAATACCAGCCGCTAAACCACAAATTACACACAGGAATGGAAGACTACTACATAAGTACATAATTATAACCTCCTGGTCATTTTCCACAATAGCATTTGATCCAGATTACTTTTCTGAGACCTGTTACCAAAGCCGAAAATTGCCTCCTGATCCTGAGAACAACCAATAAGCAGCAGCATCTGATATCTCCCTCAAAGGAATAAGCTTGTCTCAATGAACCGGGCTGCCATCACTAGCTACCAGCTCCTTAAACGCGGATGGGTGACACTGCCTTACTAGACACTCGTGTTATCATCAACATCCACTTAACAGCCTTCTCAAAATTATGTAAAAGTAGCATTGTTCCCGGCTACTTGACCCTCGATACCATCTCCCAAGTTTCTATCGAATCAAACAAGGGTCCAAACAAAACGAGACGCAGTTGCCTTCAGTAGAGGGTAGATAGCAACTGAAATGGCCACATACAAAGCTTTTGCAAGAGGACACATCCATGGTCGAATAAACATGGCAAAAGAAATATCACCCAAGATGGAAGACCCGATTCAAAGAGTTAGTATTCAGTAGATTCAATGTTAAATCGCATTACGATTCCATTCTCAACTGCCTTGTGACCTGATCACATCCCTTTTTTTGTTTCTACAAAAGTAAGGATTCGGCTCCCATCCATTACATCTTTGATCAAAAAGTAGGGTGACAGCGAAATTTCACCTTTCATATTACCGAAGTTTCTTATCCTTCGGCGGGGGCTCGGGGATACTGTTTACCAACTTCAACTTCTTTTTTGCCTCCTCCAAAGTCATTAAACAACCTCTAATCTCAAATTCCTTTTCATTATCCCTCAAATTTTGTGATATTATGCCCCAATTACTAATCAATCCTACAAATTCATTCGGGAAAGCTCTACTGATAAGATTATTAGATCTCGGAGTACAATAAAGTTCATTTAAAAAGTAAAAAATAAACGGAAACTCGGAAAGTACCTTTGAGTCACCCTCCGGTGTAACAATCAATACACATGTTGAAAAATCAGACTACTCGAACAACTGATATTTCGACAGGAGAAAAAGAAAGAAGTCGAATGATTCTGGTTCGGCCCTAATAAAGAAAGGGGAGGCGTGAGTGAGCTTCTATTCTAAACCCGCTCCGTTAACAGCGAACCGTGATTTTAGAGATGAGGTTTTGTTAGAGAGTAGTGGGAGAGAAAAGTGAGACTCTAGAGAGAGGTTGTGTTTGTGAAAATGGTGGATGTAAGAGTCGGTATATTTTTTTTTTTTGACATGCATGATGGATTGATGGGTGTTGTACTGTACTAACAGAGAGTAGGCTCCTACTTATAACAAATTAAATCAAATCAAAAATCCTTAGACCTTGTGTCATACATAAAAAAACAAACGAAATCCCCTAAAACCTCTTTTAATCATTACCTTTTTAGGTAATAGCTAGTTCTATTACCCGTGAAATTCACGGTGTTAGCTGTATTGTCACGTTGGTGGTGTTATACAATCCCGGATTTGCGGTCGCACTAAGCCCTATTGACAAAAAGGACCCGTAAGAATTTTTTTTTATCAATCTATGCTTATACTACCATAATATATTGTCAATATATTATCAATATATATTTTCTACAATTTACTAAACGTTTGCCGTGGATTTTTAATAATTTGCCACGAATATTGTTACGTTTATTAGTGTTTTCTCACGATTATTGTTATTATTGTTATTGTCTTCAATTTTGTTTAGATATGTAATTAATTCAACCTAAAAAAATTTAAAATAGATTTTTTTATATTTGTGAACAATAATTCAAGGTAGATTGAATGGTTAGCATTATTTTGAAAGATTATGGTGAGAATTATATTTATGTTTAATATGAGATATATTGGCTTTAATTTTAAGTTTAATTTTTTTTTAACAAATAAAAAATAAATACTAATATTTATTGTGATTTAATTAGTGTTTAATGTTATGATTTTTTCAATTTTTTTGAATAATAATGATGATGTGTCATGCTCTAATAGTCTTAAAGGTGAATGTTGAAAGCTAATATTTAGGCTTGCCTTTTTATATTATACTAGTTTTGTACCCGCGAAAATCGCTGAGTTGTTCTATTTATTCAATTTATTTGCTTTTGTTGACGTCCATCTTTAACTAAAATATAAAATATTTTTTTAATCGCGAATAAAATATAAACCAAACATTTGTAAATATTTACTTCTTTTACATTATTTTTCATGATCATAGTAATATAGATAGAAGTTTTAATTTGAATTTTATTTCCATATATTTTAATACATGTTAATATTATTCATGGATATTTTGTAGTCAACAATTTAATGTAGCTAATTTTATAACTATATATGTTTGTTTAATTTTTTTACAAATTTGTTATTTTTATATATTTATGATGTACGTCATAAATAATTAAGCTAAAAACGGTTGCGTCGTTAGATCGATAAACAAAAAACTCCAAGATCGCGGTTACATATCTAATAGGTTTTTTAAAGAAAGTTAAATAGATATGATTAATTTAACTTTTCCTCAAAATCTATACTTTTTATAAAAAATATACATGTAAAATAGAGAATCTCGCCGATGATGAATGGTGATACTTTGTAAGCCAACTAAAAGAGTAAAAAATATGTTTTCGTTTTTCACATTTAGATCCAAACATGTAATCTCCACTTTTTAATAGCCTCCTCACAATCAATAATCTGCAAATTGAGATAGTTAAAATTAAAATTAAAATTAAATAAGCATCATCTTAATTACAAAACTAACTATACAACTTATTTAACGTTTAAAATTTTAAAATCTTAAGAGATAGAAATATGGAGTACTTTTAAGAAGACTATGAATATTTGAATCACATGCACATATACACCTTATTTTTTATTTTTTCGTAAGTAATATGACCTTTTTCCCAAGTCTTCGTCATAAACTTTTATGAAAATAGTAAGTAATTTATAAAAGAATGATAAGTATGTCTCTTGAAAGACGTTTTTTCAATAAAATGATCAGGAGACCAATTATAAATTGATTGAAAAAATGTATAAAAATCAATAAAGTGAGTACAAATAGTATAAAATGCGGTACTAGTAAAAATGATTACAGTATAGTCAGTATATAATAAAATAGGTACGAATTATGAAAACATGTACATAGTACCAAAATGAAGGAGACATTTTAAACCACAATTAATGATAAAAAAAGGTACAAAAAGTACATAAATGAGTATGATAAAAGTGGTCTCTCGATAACTTAGTAAGAAACCGTCTCACCAAAGTTTTAGTGAAGTTACAATAGCTCAAAACGTTTGTATTATCCAATAAGGGCTTGTTTGGGATGGAGTAACTATTAGTGAAAATTATTAATTACCACCTACTGTTTACCGTATTTACAAACTACCACCTTGTATTTTGTTTATTACAAGTTACCACCTACAATACATGTTATATATCCAATCTACCACCGTATTTCATTGTCGATTATCGTTTCACTTAAGTCCCGACTCGTTTAGTTAATAAACTACACGAATGACTAAAATACCCTTATTTTGATTAACTCAAAACTAGTTTTGTGACCCGTGAAATTCACGGGTTTGGTTTAAGGATCGTTCATACATTTTCCCCTTTAGTTTTTTGATGATTTTTCCATTTTTCATTTATGGTGTATCTCTATAATTATTTTAGCCATTCATATTTTAGGTATGTTTTACTGAGTTAGAAAATGAGTAGTTTCTATGAATTGATAACAAAAATAAAGTTGACACATGAGAACCTCCACGATATCTCATACTAATATACTCATATTTTATAAAAGTAAAAGGTTGGGCTTATAAAAAGGATGATGAATTTGAATTTATGACAAATTAATGAAAGAATTAAAATTTATAAAAGATGGAAAGACAAATAAAGCATTTGTGTAGGGTTCTAACTATTGCAATATTATGATAGGAAAATTGAAAGGATAAGGTGTGTTTTATGCAATAGGAGATAACCTATTGTGAAAGTGTAAGAGTTAAGCTCTAACTTTTCATTAATTTGTTGGCGTAAATATTTTTTACTACTTTTTGTAGTAGCTTGATATTCAGTTATTTACGATTTTACGTCATTCTTTAGTGTTTTTTTTTATTGTAACCTATTATTTTGTTATTCTCATTCTCATTACTTTTGTAACCAAATGATATCATTTTTGTTCAATGCAAATTTGATACTTTTGTTAGTCAACTTTATTAAAATGATGATACTCCATATTAATTAAAAAAATAATAAGTAGTAATAAACATAGTTTATATACCTCTTTTTTTAGTATGGAAATAATGATGTTATTTAAGACTTAAAATATTCTTCACTCATTTTCTCTTAACTATTGTAACGTTTAATCAAATAAAATAATTTAAATAAGGTGGGTAAATAGATAAAACATTCATTCTCACATTGAGAATTAAAAGTAAAAAAAGATATTCTACTCATTAGTATTATGTTGTTTTGGGATAAAATGTAAGTAATTATATTAAGAAAATTAATAAAACCAGATTATCGCAAATCGATATATACAATGTACTTTTGCCATCTTATCATCAAAGCAACAATAAGACAACAAAATCAAATGTATCCTATCTCATCTCATTATTATTCGAATCATAAGCAAAATATATATTTACCCATCTAACCAACTTAATTAAATATATAGAGAATACCATATTTACACCAACGTGCCCTAGTCATATTTGTAATGTTGTTAATATCAATCTTTATAAATTTATTACACATTAACAATGATGAATATATTAAAAATATCCGCAAAACAATCTATCACTATTGAAAAAAGATTAAAAAAAACTAAAGTTACAATTTAGTCAAGTTATAATATTACGAAAACGCGAGTTATTGACGGGCACAATCCGTCAGTAACAAACTTTTTTCCGTCAGTAATTCGCTGATGATTTCCTTCACCAAAGTTTGACCACCATTCGCTGATAATTATATTCAATCATCGACGATCTCAAGTGTCTTTATATAAAAGAAATGCTTGTCGAATTCTTCTCTTTTCTTCTACTTCTCTCTTATCTCTCCATTTCTTGTTCATTTGATTCCTACACACCACAAAGTAAAGATATGAAATTTTTTGAAAAATAAATCAAATAAAATTATTAGGTGAAAATAAACAAACTTTTTCATTAATTTCTTTTTGCTAGGAATGTGTTAGAATTTTTATTAATTTATTTTCTTTTATAGGTGAAATATTTTCATAACGGTAGAATATAAAAAGATTAGCACTAATCATGATTATTAAGTGGAATAATGCATGATAAATGAAAGTGTTTAAATAAGATGAGTAATTAGTGTATTGATTACTACTTTGCCTTTTTATTTTTTATTTTTACTTTTTATTTTTAAAATAAAAAATAAAAATTAATTAAACATGTAAATGTAGCTCGTCACGTGTCATTCTAGTAACTACTCAATCTAGGCTTTTTATGTTAGTTTTCATAAATTTTTCGTTAATTTGTTTTTGCTAGGAATATGCTAGAATATTATCAATTTATTTTCTTTTATAGGTGAATGTTTTTTCATAACAGTAGAATATAAAAAAATTAGCACTAAATAATGATTATTGTGAAATAATGCATGGTAAATTAAAGTGTTTAAATAAGATGAATAATTAGTCTATTGATTACTACTTTGCCTTTTCATTTTCTATTTTTACTTTTTTTTCGTAAATTAAAAATAAAAAATTGATCTAACATGTAAATGGTGTGTGCCATATGTGTCATTCTACTAACTATTCAATCTAGGCTTTGTATGTTATTATATAGATATAGATATAGATATCTTGAAATTATTAACTTATAGTTAATGCGTATTTTTTTATTGTAGTTTTTTTTAGTTAATTGAGTTTAAAGCTAATAGAATATGGATGGATTTTTAAAGAAAATAAGTGAATTAAATTAATGTAATATAATAAATTGATAATCCATGTCATATTCGTTTGCCAAGTCACATTGTTATTATGTACGTGGTTTTTTTTTCATCCATGTGGCATTGTCTACGTGACATTTTTAGGCTAGCCTTTTAATAATATTTTATAGATACCAAACATAAAACACATCTTTCATCACTAACACATCATCATCATCAAATCAAATTGGATGCTAAAATGTTATTACCTCCACTACCACCACCAACAAACTCTACCTCGCATATTCCACCATCTCTTCACCACCACCATCTAACCACCGCCTTACTCCCACCCAATCCCACCTCCAATAACCATTACTCCGTCCTCCAAAAAGAAAAAAAATCAGAGAAATAATCTGAGAATTACATCACAAAACCCCCAAATTCATAAACAAAATCGAAAGAACCCTAAGAAATGTCTTTAATTTGCGGCATAAACACAACTAATAGCACTACAAATTTGTGTGGAAAACTCACTTCATCATCATCACCTTCGACCTTATCTCTACCATCTTTTGTTAATTTCTTCAAACCTTATCAATTCCAGCAACCCATCATTTATCCGCCATCAACTGCTAAGAATAGTGATGAAGAAGATGAAGAAGACGGTAGATCTGGAGAAGATAGATGACTTGATTGAAATTGTGTAAAATCACTCTTTGAACCTATCCTCTTTGAGATTGTGTAAGATTAATTATGAATGGTTGTTGGTTCACTTGACAGACGATCCCAGTTTTGGTTGTTGGATTTTGATTCTTTAAAAATAATTTGATTTTCATTGTTTTTCTGGGTTCAAAGAGTGTTTTGTTTTGTTTGTGTGTAGTTGGCAATGAGTAGGGGGTGTTTGGAGAGAATAAAAGTAGGGATATTTTGGTCATTTCACAATTTATTCACTTAATGAGTCGGGAATTAATTTAAATGATGATGCGGAATAAAATACGGTGGTAAATTGGATATATAACATGCAATAGAGGTGATAAGTTGTAATAAACAAAATACAAGGTGATAGTTTGTAAAATACGACAAATAGTAGGTGGTAATTAACAATTCACTAACTATTACTTGGGTAATGAAGCCTAAATGAACTAAAAAATAGAGAAAAGTAATGATGGTTGCATTGGAGATAAAAATCAAAGATGTTAGATATACACGGCGTGTACAAGGCCTGGTACACGGGCCAATCAGCGCACGTGTAACGCCCCTGAAAAGCAGACAGGCAGCTCAAAATAGCTCTTTTTATTAATAATAGACAGCAGCGGAATAATAGGGCGTCACCGCCATATTTCCCATCTGGAAAATACAAGGCTATTACAAGAATAAAGATAAATACAAAGTTAAAGTTAAAAACTAATTATAACTCTATAACATATTCATCCTATTAAATCATCTGAAATTCCTCACACTTGACCTTCCCATACTTGTACCTGAAAAAGAATGAAAGTAAAGGAATCAGCCAACCACAGGCTGATTATGACTCCAGTCACCTCCACCGGCCCTAATTACCTCCATTTTAATATTTATACTTCTTCCTGGTCGAACAAGGACTAAAAATAGGTCACATGAACGCAGTGGAATAATTATTAAATAGACATGCACAACCTATCATTTCAGAATGCAATAACTCACTTTACACTTATACCGGTCTACCATTACTGAATAGAAGTGGGCTAAGCCCTCCTCCATGTACACAGAATCCCAGGTCTAAGACCCGTGTAAACCCTCTGACACTTTCACCGGTAATAATCAGAACCGTAGTTCACATGGGGACGTGCCCCCTTCCATGTACACAGGTTAAATTTGTAATGTCATCTCCCTCCTGTAATCGTATCCCGAATGCTACAATTGACCAATAGTACATTATAACAGAAGTGCTGACATGACAGTCACATTTTCATATAAAGACAATTAATATAACATGTGAGTAACATAATGATAATATAACATTATACGGTCGATAAAAATCACAATATTATTACTTATTTCTACGACGAAGGATCCCGAAATCATACCTTACTTAACTAACATGGACCTAGTTAAGAAATAGTAGTGATTTCAACCTCTACGAGTTAACAAAAAAATGAATGGGGAAGGGGACTATTTATAGCCTTCCAAAGTCGGTGTATCACAAATAGTGAACAAGTTGGTTTTCCCTTCATTGTTGCTTAGTAACTAAGAAACGTAACATATCATTGCACACATAGATAACAACCATAAACATACTTATCTAAATATGTACAAAATATCCTAACCATAATATGATTATAATATGATGATATTATAATAATTAAATAATCTTAATAGTACGTAATGAGTTACAACTTACAATTTATACAACTGATTATTATCCATATTGCACCTAATAACGATGACATATTTACGAGTAATAACAAGACTAGTAAATTAAATGGTCGATAATTTTTTTTTTTTTCGGGATATTACATTCTACTCTCCTTAAAATAAGTTTCGTCCCGAAACTTGAAAATAGAAAATGGAATAGTAAAAGATTTAATTTTCTCAAAACTAAAGAGATTTATAAGAATTTAATCTAACAAAAGTCTTTTAATCATACTTTTGAAATGTGTAGAAAAATTATGTCTTATATAATGGAAGGCAGGAACTTCTCGTCGCGAACAAGAATTCGAGTAATCAAAATCAAAGACAAAATCAAAGCATACGTTAATAGGCGCTGAACCGGTTATTAGACGTCCATAATAACAAACCCTAACATTCTAACAACCGCACAAATCAAAAGGAAAATAGAAACTGAAATTTTATTTTCAAATTTTTAGTTAAGCTAAATATTTATTTTCTGAATATAAAACATTAAATTATTAAAATGCACCAAAGACGAACTTGAACTAATTTAAATTTTTTTTCTTGTTATACGTGAAATAATTTGAGTATAAGAACTTTGAAATCACAGAAACAATCCCGAATTTTAAAGAGCGGAAGGAAAAAAGTAGAATTAGAAATCATAAAGGTATGTAAAAAAAAATCACGAAACTCGACTACCCTATTTTCTCTAATGACTATGCATGGTTATATAATAACATATTAGCATTTAACACTTCCACGCAATTACACTAAAAGAAAAAAAAAAACACCACCCAAAATAACATTAAAATAATTTACATATTCATCAATAAATCAGTTAAACGAGTAAAGAATTATATAATATCTATATATCCCATTCTTACTACTATATACTTCTAGTACATCAGTCTGTGTGCCTTTTTCACCTAAAGTATTCATAATGCCATCTATGTGCACGTAAGATGAAAACTCAATGCACGTATGTAACAAACGAACAACATACTCTACTACACAACCTAATGAACTAAGTAGTAAGTACTCCTATAACTTCTCAACCTACAATACGTAGAATGTTCCGAAATCAACTAAAGTATGAGATTAGTAACTCCATGGAGCAATGCATGAACAAGAAACAAAAACAATATACATCATTAAACAATGTACGAATTAGTAAACAAATCACTTAAACTTGTAATCCTAGCCATTTTATATTTGCCCCACTCTCTCTATTAGTCGGTTTCTATGTTAGTCTATTTGTTGCGAGTTTTATACTAGCTCCAAGAATCTTTTCCCCGCTATACGTGTGGCCGAAGGCTCAAAACGTGGTTGCATGGTTG
Organism: Silene latifolia; assembly: GCF_048544455.1. Lineage (NCBI taxonomy): Eukaryota > Viridiplantae > Streptophyta > Magnoliopsida > Caryophyllales > Caryophyllaceae > Silene > Silene latifolia. The sequence continues at coordinate 5,736,743 of NC_133537.1, read as the reverse complement.
CTCTGATACCATTTTGTAACGCCCCCGAAAAGCAGACAGGCAGCTCAAAATAGCTCTTTTTATTAATAATAGACAGCAGTGGAATAATAGGGCGTCACCGCCATATTTCCCATCTGGAAAATACAAGGCTATTACAAGAATAAAGATAAATACAAAGTTAAAGTTAAAAACTAATTATAACTCTATAACATATTCATCCTATTAGGTCATCTGAAATTCCTCACACTTGACCTTCCCATACTTGTACCTGAAAAAGAATGAAAGTAACGGAATCAGCCAACCACAGGCTGAGTATGACTCCGGTCACCTCCACCGGCCCTACTTACCTCCATTTTAATATTTATACTTCTTCCTGGTCGAACAAGGACTAAAAATAGGTCACATGAACGTAGTCGAATAATTATTAAATAGACATGCACAACCTGTCATTTCAGAATGCAATAACTCACTTTACACTTATACCGGTCTACCATGACTGAATAGAGAGACATTATGGAGTAGAAACTCCCCTGGGCTAAGCCCTCCTCCATGTACACAGGATCCCAGGTCTAAGACCCGTGTAAACCCCCTGACACTTTCACTAGTAATAATCAGAACCGTAGTTCACATGGGGACGTACCCCCTTCCATGTACACAGGTTAAATTTGTAATGTCATCTCCCTCCTGTAATCGTATCCCGAATGCTACAATTGGCCAATAGTACAATATAACAGAAGTACTGACATGACAGTCACATTTTCATATAAAGACAGTTAATATAACATGTGAGTAACATAATGATAATATAACATTATACGGTCGATAATACTATGCAATAATCACAATATTATTGCTTATTTCTACGACGAAGGATCTCGAAATCATACCTTACTTAACTAACATGGACCTAGTTAAGAAATAGTAGTGATTTCAACCTCTACGAGTTAACAAAAAAATGAATGGGGAAGGGGACTATTTATAGCCTTCCAAAGTCGGTGTATCACAAATAGTGAACAAGTTGGTTTTCCCTTCATTGTTGCTTAGTAACTAAGAAACGTAACATATCATTGCACACATAGATAACAACCATAAACATACTTATCTAAATACTAGTTGTTGTATGGCGCGCTACGCTCGCCATACCCCAAGATATTTATACCAATGTAGTTTGATCCCTTAAGCATAGCGAGGCCACAGAAGTCGCTACAAAAATACACGCAATTGAGACCATTTTTTTTCTTTGCGACTGTCTCTATAAAAGGGTCTAAACGCAATCAAAATTTCATTCGGGTTATACAATATAGATCTGTCTGTGAAAGATTGGATCAACATTTATCAAGGTTGTACCATTACAGACCCGAGGTTCTTTTTTTGAGTGATGTAATTAGAATAAAAGCAAAATAAAGCATAATGTTTTCGTCATGGCTTGAAAAAACTTTAATTTCGGCATTCAATATCAATAACCTTGGGTGAATGTGCAGATGTCTCAATTCGAAATCAAAAATCAAGTTTGAATTACATAACTTTTTTTTACAATAGGCAAAAGTGATTTTATAGGTCAATGGCTCTTTGTTCTAGCTTATGAGCCATTTTATTAAGATTCCTAGAGATAAAACAGAAAGAAATCAATGAAATAAATAGTATAAATAAAGGATGTCAGCAACAAGGACTATAGTGTTAAGACTTGGCTTGGCAAGGTCCAGTATTTGAGCGAGAACCTGCAAACAATCAGAGAATAGATCACGACATGAAGTATTTTTCTCCTTAAAAGCCCAGAAAAGCTACAATACAACATCATTCAAATGAACCAAGCCAAGACTTCTAGTGTCCATGACAACAATCAAATTTGGCAAGTCAATTTATGAGTTTCTATAGTTAACAGAATTAGAAGAATTTGCCAAGCTATTTACCACACTGCCAGTTCAATTGACCTAATACGTATCAATCCATCACTCCCCTCTCCCTTTTACGAGAGGGCACATTATAAAAGAGTTCTAAACAAATAAAAACCGCTCATTCAAGCGCGATCACCCTAAACTGCAGTTACAAAGAGGTTGAACTATAGAACATTTGATAAAGATGAACTAACCAATATTCAAAAAGCTCATCTATTATAAGGACTAATTAGCTCTCTTTAATCCTAATCTAAGGAAAACAGATATCGGCTTAATAATTTTCGGCTGAAAAGAATTATCAGAGTTGTTGGAAACAAGACAACAGCTCAAGGTTAGGCATAATAAAATACATAACCTTTGTAAATTAACACCAGCTCATGTGATCATGAGGAAAAACAGAATAAACCCTTACACCTCCTTCTCCCCTCACCCTCAGGTCAAAAGAAGGCAAAAAATGACCTGCAAACATCAGTACACACCAATAACAACATAAACCCAAAATGATTTAGTTAGGAACAGAAATCAAACTTCACAACCCTGTTTTTGAACTACGTAGAAAGTACTATGCTCGTAAGTTCAAGGTTCTGTTTGAATCTCTTTCAGTAAGAAACTAAACGACACTGAAAACATTGTTAATAACTAATATCACTGGTATAAGCCTGTGTTTTTCCACCCAACAAATCCCTCAAAATCCCTGTCAATTTGGTATCCCTAAAACTCGTGCAACACTCAAATCACATCAAAACAGTTTGATAAGAACATGAAAACATCTAAATAGCCAGGATAATGTAACCCGCACCTATATGGAACATGACCCGAGTGTTAAAACCATATCATTGATGCAACGACCGAGTGTTTAGTAATCTTTAATTAATTTCTCCTGCTTCTCTTGCACGGCCTTGTCCAAAAATACGTTTACATACTTTTAGATTCTATTTAGATTGTATATGTGTATAGCAGCTGAATAATACACGTTTAAGATTCTAATTCTCAATAAATGCCATGAAAAAACACATCGTGATATCAAACATGTAGTCGAGCAGATAATTTACTACAATACCATTATTATAGTCCAAAACCGTGATCCACGTTTTCTGAACCAGCATGACAAGAAGAAAAAGCTTCCCCATAATCATATCCTGATATATTATGCCATTCTTTAGTAAACATCATCCTTAATTCATTTATTTAAGTTTTAGACATACTCATTGTTTAAAAAGGTTTATTTCTCATAGCAAATTTTTACTTTGAGCTCACCACCATCTCTTAGCAAGTTTTCAAGTCCAATACCTAAAATTCATGTCATGTGAAGAAACAAATGGTGATATTCAGCATCTATACGGCTAACAATATCGACTTTGAGCATGTAAGGCTTCTCTTGTACGGTTAAAAGTCGAGACTTGTGAAAAGCTACTAAACACCAATTGAAGGGTCACGATTAAAACCGACATCTAGATATCTCCAAGTTTGAAGGGCTATCACCTTAAATATTAGTCATTGTCAGCGTCCCCTTTCAATATGAATGCATTATAGTTGAAAAAGATGAAATAGAAAAAACAAATGAGAATCAACACAGCTCTAATAAAGCTTCAAATATTAGGCTAAAAAATGAGCAATTAAATCAGGAAAAAGGGTGCCTTGACAACAGCAAAATGCTGGGTTTTAGCAAATGAGAAACTATTGTTCTATATCTCTCCCAATTACGGTCTCAAATAGAATGAATCCAAAAATATGGCCCAGGACATCTACTGCAAGAATAGCTTGAGTTGAAGCACATACAGAAGTAAGATATGGATGTTTAAAATTGGAACCATCTTCTTCTCCAACTTCTTCACTTGATTAACTGACCTATCAGAGGCCTGATTCAAACAAATAGAGTCGGTGAGTAAGCCATTAGTAGATGCCCAGAATGACTAATTTGCGACACCAAAAGGTAATTATCGTCTCTCTCCATAATTAAGAAGACCCAATGTAAGCAATGTTCCTCATTCTTAAGATAACCTATTTAACACCCTAATCCAATTTGTCCTCCGCTTCAAAGAATGCTCCTTAACCACCTACTCGACATCATCTTAAACTAACTTTGATTCACTCAGTAGAATTTTCCTTAATCCTGCAGTAGCTAAAACAAAAATAACACAAATTCATAGGAAAAATGATGACCCTATTATACCGAACTCGTGTAACATAGCCCCAAAAATAAACAAGCTATGAAAAAGGCGAAAAACAAGCAACATTTCACTTTTTTATGAAATTTGAACCACCCCACTACTTAAAGTTTCGACTTTGATAGGGACTTTGGTCCCATAATCATATAAATGACATTAACATTATTGTCAAAGATCAGCAATTTGTCACGAGATTTGAGACAGAAACACTACTGCAATAACTAAACAAACCCTCAAAAAATTGGGAAGAATCTATGTCACTGGCTAGTCACCAAACACCTCTAAGTATCCAGATTCATACATGATGCAGATACCATACAGCTAACTTAGTTGAAATTTGTATTAGCATGACGTGTACAATGACCTCTATTGATAAACACAATCACTCAAACACCCTACCTTTATACTCGTTCATGCAATTCTATATCAAATGCTCGAAGCCTCTAACCAATCAACAAATTTGAGATAAGCTTAAGCTCAATAAACAATTATTAGTCCAAAAGCAACCATACAAATCATCTACTCCTTCCATCACTATTATTGTCCTGCACCTCCCAAAATTTATAGAAGAAAGACAACAACTTTCTTATTTCAAGAAGCTTTGGTCAATAAAAGAGTACCTGGGTACAAAATGGTGAGGGAGACAGAACCAAAGGAGACGCTGCCACAGCCTGGTGAGCGATTAGTTGAAATTATTGCAGCCGTTAACAACTGTGCCACCATCATATTTCTTAGTCCGTCTATTAACATTAAAACCAGCAAATCTTTTTAAAGAGTTTTATATTAAGTAATTACCTCACTGGTTCCGACAATCTAGCCATTATCTGTCCCAGGCAGAATACAGCGAAATTTTAAACGGACAAGCAAGCAATCTACATGCAGCTTCTCCTTGTAGCCTTGACCTGAGCACAACCAAAACCTGAATTCGCAGGTAAATTAGCAGTTTAGCACTGTATTGCATCATTATGGCGCTTAAACAACACTTTACGCGCTTTACAATGCAACGCGTCATTAAATAGAATTCTCAGGCTAAACTATCCAAAACACCAGCGCAGTTCAATCACTACCAAGTCCAACACTACTCCAGACTAATACAAAGTAAAGCGATCACCAAAAAGTGGCAAAAACTATCCAATCAACAATTCTTTAAGATTTTACATCTTTTTACTGGATTTTCTCATTTGATGTTCAACCCATAAGGATATGAAAGCATAAAGAGCACCGACAACTGAGACGTTCACCCTCTGAGCTCACTATTGTAAGTTTCTTATCAACATAATGAATATATATTTCCAGAACATCAAAGTCTTTCTCCTTACCTTTCAAAGAGTTTTCGAGATAGTTTCAAAAAATATGAATTGGGGATTTGGGTTTCTGTTTTTTCAATAAACTAAAATTAGGGTACATTTAAAACAGTCAAATAACACTCAGTTATATGACAAGGAAACATTTAAAGCAATAAAATCAAACAGACACCGTCATTATCCGATATATTACATGAAATTAAACAAAGCAAACGATAAATTACCTCATCATCTTGTTTGTGTACGCCACCTTTGCAGAAATCCTATTGTTGTTGTTGTTGTTGTTGTTGTTGTTGTTGTTGTTGTTGTTGTTGTTGTTGTTCCTTTTCTTCCCGATCTTCCACTCTTAATAGTAACCTAATACGATGAAATCAAACATAAACCCTAATTTAAAAATCATCATCAAATTCATACAAAGCAACAAACTAATAAAATTAGGAGATAAACCAGTAAAAAGGAAACCTACTTTTAGATTGACAAAAAAATCGAATGGAATCAAGGAAAAGGAGAAATGTAATTAAGTGAACAAACCTGAAAGACCGAAATTGGAATGAATTCTACTCAGGTTGTCCTCAAAGTATAAGGTCGTTCCAGATACAACATCATAACCAATGAAAACAAAATCATACCCGAATTACATACTGAGTATTATATACTATACCTAAAAAAATCCGGATTCATAAAGGGGAAAATGCAACAAATGCATAGAAAAAGAAAGGAGAAGTTAAAATTGACCTCACCAAACTTAAATCGAAAAGGATTCATGTGAAATCGTTGAAGCCCATGTACTTTCCAAAAGCAAATCAATAATAACATAAACAAAAATCCTAACCTGCAAATTTATTAGAATGCATAAAAACCCACAATTAGTCACAAATGAGTTCATCGACATAGATCATTCAAAATCAAACCATTATAATTGTCTTCATTTTAAGAAATGAGTTTCTCGCAGAAGTGTGACCTGATGAACCCGCCAGCGCCGATCAACGATATCGTCTTCATTTTAATCGGATTACCGGCAACCTCTACTCGGATCACCATAGATGAGATTAGTTTAAGGTGAAGAAGGAGGCTTGATTAATAAAGGAGAGAGGTAGAGAGGAAAGGAGAAGTGGAGACTGGAGAGGGAGAGAGAGAGAGAGGGTATGGGAGAGGAGTGTAATTGTATTAGCCAATTAGGTAATTGAAACGATGTGTTTGGAGAGTAGAATTGCCAAAGTTATGCGTCTAGTTACTGTTCATTATGAACAGCAAGTTTCCTTACTCACATTTTAGTAAGGGGTATAGATGTACAAAATATCCTAACCATAATATGATTATAATATGATGATATTATAATAATTAAATAATCTTAATAGTACGTAATGAGTTACAACTTACAATTTATACAACTGATTATTATCCATATTGCACCTAATAACGATGACATATTTACGAGTAATAACAAGACTAGTAAATTAAATGGTCTATATTTTTTTTTTCGGGATATTACAGCACGCCACGTGTAAAGGTAAGTCAAAGATTCTTTTTTTTTGTTTGGAGGGAAACTAGCTTTTGAACCCGTGCCCGCACGGGCAATCTTCAAAATTGTATTATAAGTAACATCAAATTAGTTATGAACAATTATGACATAGTCTAAACCAACCCGTTTTATCAAGGTCTGAACCCGTACAACTTAATACCCAACCCATAGCTCGAAACAGCTCAAAGTCGCAAAGATGTACCTGAAACTAATCGACATTCCAGACTAAATATTTATTTGAAATACTCACTAACCATGTACCTGAAATTATTTCACTTTATATATTATGAGATGAAATAAAATTCTGTATTTTTGTTGGAGTTAAAGAGTACCCCCTCTATTTATTTCATTTTCATACATGCGAGTAGTATTTTAAATATATGCGCTAAATTCTGTATTTTTGTTGGAGTTAAAAAGTACCCCCTTTGTTAATTAAATATATGCGAGTAGTATTTTAATCAAACATATACAAAAATGAAATAAATAGATGAATTAGTAGTTGATAAATAATTCACTTTTCAGACGATCCATTTATTTCATCTTATTGGTGATGAATAGATGTGTTACATTTCCACATATATTTTTCGAAAATTTAATACTAATGGCCAATTTTCTTTGTTTAAGAGCATTTTGTGATATGATTTTTTGAACTCGAATTTTTATTATCATAGGACAACGATAAAATATGTATTAGATTTAATTCGTGGAATATCATGATTCTAACACCTGATTGACTGATTCTACTTATATGATGTTAACTATTCTATCGATCCAACATTGCTACCCGCATAATCTATTAAATCAGGCCAATTATTGTTTTGGGAGGACTATTTTCATCTGAAATTAAGAAAGGCCAAATGTCACCATTTTGTGATACACGGTAAATAATTCCTGATAGGAGTAATATATACCGTTAGTTTTCTCATTATAAAGTGACAACTTTAGGTAATTTTATCATTAAATGGTCAATTTCTATTAATATTGACATTTTTTTGTCTTAACGAACACCTACTCATTAAATCGGCTATCTCCAAGTTATAAAATTTTATCATTAAATAGTCAATTTCTATTAATATTGACAACTTTAGTTATACAATTTTATCATTATTTTTTTTTTTGCCTCACCTTCAACGATCATCATCTATGAGAAGAAGTTAACAAACCATGTCCCGATGCTATCTCCAAGTTCGCTTTGCGCGACTCAAGTTCCAATGATGGTGTTTTTAGCTGGGATATTGTCTCCACTTTTGTGTTTTTATCTTTGTATAATTCGGATCTTGCCCACGTCTGTACTCCTTTATCCTCGAACCTCCCCCCTCGTCCCCAGATTGAGGCTTCTCTTCGTCTTTTTAATATAATCGTTCATCTTTCCAAACAAAAAAAAAAGATATAGTTGCAAGCTGTCCAAAGCTTTGTTCACTTCACATTATACTCCCTCCGTTCCAGTTATATGTTTACACTTACTTTATTTCCCCCTCACAAAATATTGATAATAAAATGTTTATGAGATGCATGTAGTAGACAATATTAATATACTGCCTTAAAAAATAAATTGTGGTATTATCCAATAGAAGAAACAATAGGTCATGGTATAGACGGGTGGGTGGAATGCGACAGACGGGTAAAGACCTCTAATAAAATGGGTAGGGAGGATAAGATGGGGGCACCCCATGTGCTTCCCACTTTATGGTAAATGAGTATTTTGTGAGGGGAAGTGGTATCCGTCTATACGTATAGACGGATAGTGTCCGTCTATAATGAGAATTTGTGTAGAAGACAATTAGTCTCACTATAGACGGATATATCCGTTTATGCTTAAAGTGGTGATATTTTTGGGTCCACCATGTAACTTGTTGCTTGTCTTATGATTAAAGTAAATGGATATTTGGTCTGTCTATAATTATAAAGAATATCTCCCATCTATAATGAGAATTTGTGTTACTTCATACCAATCGAAATCCACACGTCTTTTATGGAGTTCAATTTATTAAAATAGATAGTTACTGAAAAACCAAATCATTCTTCCCTAATCTTCCTCTTTCCTTGCGCTTCATATTTTGAAGAATTTGATTTTACGGGCAATTGAATAAGAAGACTCAAAACTTTCTTCTTCACTGATCCTTTGTAATGTACATCATATACTCACTGAACATAGACGTGCAAAAATCAAAGTGAATATATATATATATATATATGTTGTTAGTAGAAAATAAAATGTACTCCCTTCGTCCCATTTGTTCGTTTACCTTTGATTACAAAATCTTTCACAAAGAATAAAAAAAGGTAAACAATGATTGGGAATTTGGGACGGAGGAAATTGAGGAAATATTAACGTACAAATTCTCTAAAAACCCCTATGAGGCTGATAGCAAGTATTAAGAGAAAATAATGACCTTGCGACATTAGTATAGAAAGGTATCATTGTGAAAAAACTTATCAAGCAATGTATATAGTAATAAAGATCTTCATCTTCCACATTAAAGCCAAAATTTTATAAAATCTCATAAAATTAAATAATAATAATAATAATAATAATAATAATAATAAGTTAAAAAAACTAACCGGGTTTTCATCTTATTTGATCGAGTGGTTTTCATTTTACTCCATGTGCCATAAATGTTTACATATCTTACTCCTACCATGTAATTTGAATATCTTGGGTGTTCACGAAAGACTTTGGTAAAAGATTATGGGTGGTATGCGTTAAAATGGTGGCATTTGTTATGAAGCATAATTTGATATGTATTCTGTTGATTTGGCCGGGATTCTAGACGAAAATCGTTACTCCATATCATAACAAATAACAACTGGTGATCGATAATTTATAAAATATAAAGATTTGATGTATTTGACAACCGTAATATATAAACTTGCCTTTTCTTTTACGGTTGATTCTCTCAAATGAGGAAGGAAATATATATGCCTATATGGGATTATGTGTGAATGTGTGATAATTGCCCTTTTCATGCCTTCAAGTCTTAAATATATGCACGGTTGATTTGAAGCAAGTTTTCAAAGTTGACTTTTTTTTTTTATGGAATGTGTTGAATTGATTGAGGATTTTTTAAAGCAGATAATAAATCACGTGTTTAAATACGTCTAGTTTATATATAAAGCAAGTGGATAAACTCATATAAATTGAAATCGAAAATTTGACGAACTATAATTTTGCTCTTGACACGTGGCAGAAGCCATCTGTCGATGACACGTGGCAGATGGTTTCTGCTTTAATATAATATATGATATGGGAGCGACTTTTTCGGTTTTGGCGGGAGTAGTATTGGGAATAACCCCAATATTAATTAACACTTATTTTAATCTAATATCCATAATTAACAACACTTATTTTAATCTAATCTTTATAATTAACACTTTATCACTCTTATTATTTTCATTACCTAAACAACTCTAAAATTAAATACAGTAACTTATTAAAAATACAGTGATTAATATTGTAAAACTAAAATTTTCGAACCTTATTTTTTAATACTCGTTCAACATTTGATTAAATGGCGCTCGATTTTGATCTCAATAACGTGTATGAAGAAGCCGAATGTTCACGAGCAGTAGAAACAAAAAACAATGGTGAAGCAGAAGATAATGGCGATGTTGATTTAATCAGAGACTATGTCCAGTTGTATGGCGACGGTCCAGTGGATGATGATGACACCGTCGTTACTGCTGCTGAGAACGATAACATTGTTGAACCTGTTGTAGGTTTGGCTTACAAGTCATCTGAAGAACTCACAACTTTCACCCCCTCATACACATATAAGAAGGGGTTTTCATGGTACATTCGTACTAATAAACTCTTTAAAAGTACAAGGAAGACGGTGTTTCAAGAAAAGGTTCCTTTAAGAATGAATCACGGTATCATATGTATGAAAGATCTTTGTGGTCATGCTACTAAAACCACGGATGCCTGCAATGTTTACATTGAGTCCCGTTATTTCGACGATGAAGACGTAGTGAAGATAACGAAATGCCATTTAGAGCACAACCATGAGATGGATCCTAAGAAAAGCCGGTTTTTTTTGTTGGGTTTAGACATATAAATGACTACTTCAAAAAGAGGATAATTAATGATGCTGCTGGTATTTTAATATTAAATAATTACAAGTCATTGGTCTTGGAGGGGAGAGGTCATCAGAACCTTGGCTTTAAGTTTAGTGATAGTCGAAATGCCATCAATCAAGAACGAAGATGTAGCCTTATAGATAGCAATGCTAAAGAATTGAAGGCATATTTTGAGAAGATGAAAGAGGGGGATCCTAATTATTTCTATGCAATTGAGCTCGACGATTTTGGGGCTCCAATGAATGTTTTTTGGTGTGATTCACACTGCCGAGCTATGTTTAAAGCGTACGGCGACGCTGTGACGTATGATACAACTTTCTTGACGAGTATGTAAGATGTTATATCTCAATTTATCTGTGTTAAAATGTTATTTTGATTATTCGTATTTGTTTGTTTGGTTATGTAAGAATAAAAGTGTTTTCGTATGGAGTCTATATGTTTTTGTGTTAATGTTTTACCCTGCTTCAAGAATTTATAAAATTAAAATTAAAATTAAAATTAAAATTAAAATTAAAATTAAATTAAAACTACCAATTTAATTATACTATATCATTATTCTGATTAGTGTTTTTATTTGTTTGGTTATGTAAGTTTAAGTTTTGTTTCGTAGGATAACTGTATACCGTTTTTGTATGCTTTTTACTTTAGTTGATTGGTATTACGAAGTACTATATATTTACCAACTTAATTGTAGTATATCATTAATCTGATAGAATAAATCATGGTGTTACAGGTATCACATGTGTTTTTCCCCTTTCATAGGGGTGAATCAAGCTATTTTTCCAAAAAAATATAAAATTCCAAAAAATCTATTTGATTTAAGGCATATATGTAATATATTTATATAAATATATAAGTCTTTTAAAATTGCATGCCTAAATATAAAAGTAATTCTGTTAGTAGTGAATTTTTTTTGTAGTAATATAGTATATAGTAATATGATAGTAATTACTCATTTGAATAGTCAAAGTAACAATGTTAACAACGAAGGGGAGTAGTGAAAGTAATATAAGTAACAAAGGGAGTAGTGAAGTTACAATATTAATGCGGCTGTAGTGAAAGTAACAATAATTACGACGGGGCTAATGAATGTAACAGTAGTAATAACGAATGTAATAAAAGTCACAATACTAACAATAAATAAAGTACATATGAACACTTAGCTAACCAATCGATTTAAATAAAATATTAATAGCGAGAATAGTAAATTTGTCTCGTAATTTATTTCATCTTAATTTTATGATACGTCACAGAAAAATATACATTATTAATGATAAATTTATGGGTTATGCAACTTTAAAGTAGTTTTATTTAATTGAAATAAATTTCAGTGCTAAATAGAGGTACCCGGGGCAAGACCTATTATTATTATTATTATTATTATTATTATTATTATTATTATTATTATTATTATTATTATTATTATTATTATTTATAATATTTATATTATTATAATATTTTTCTTATCATATTTATTTTTAAATTAATATTATTAATATATTTATTATTATATTATATTATTATTAATAATGTTGTTATTTTTATTATTATTATTGTTATGATCATATTATATTATTATTATATATATCATTATTGTTAATATTATTACAATCTTTTTATTATTATTTTAGTTGATTCGATTCGATTCGATTTTGATAACTTGATTCAAAAAACGTGGCTACTACTTAACTGTCGGAAAATAAAAATATTGAAGTTGGGTCAATAGTATAGATTTGGTCTGATCAGCCGGCCCAATCGTAGTTGGACTCACTAGCCACTTAACATCTCCAGAGATAAAGATCGGATTCGGGTCGGATATATAAAAAATCGGAAAAGACGAGTTTGACTCTCAGCTCCGATTCAACAAAATCGCCACTCCTTCACCAACCAAAAATCGAACAATATTTACGCGGAGAAACCACTGAGCAAATTACGGTAATCAACTTCTCTATTTACTGTTAGGTTGGATTATCTAATCTCTTATTAATTTTTTTTAATTATGTTTATGATCTGATCTCTTTGTGTAATAATTTTGTATCATGAATTGTGATTACTCTATATTTTCATCATAATCATAGTTGATTGCTTAATTATATTATATACTGTTGATTGATTTTTTGATTGTATGACAAAATTGTCGCCAATTAGTCTTATGTAAGGCGGTTTTACGCTCATATTGCGAGAATTGAGAAACGGGTTCCAACTACCTTGAATATCGCCCATGGATGTTGTCAAAAAGAATAGAAAAAGTAAACAAATGATTGAGACGGAGAAAGTAGTTACCAAAAAATAAAAGCTGTTTTACATTATACTCTGCCGTCCCAATTATTTGTTTACTTTTGATTAAAAGGCGGTCTTATAGTGAAATAGAAAGCATAGTTTACTGCATTGGATGAGAGAAATGATGGCGAATTTTTGTTATGTTGTTGATTGTTTGTTGGTCTGACAGGAAGATCTTTGTCTACAATATCTGATTGGATAAAGTTGTGTGTTTGTTGGATGGAAGACGATAAAGACAACGACTTTACGTTCTGCCAGGTAAGTTGGAATCCGGAGCTTCTGTTTTTATGAATCGGAATTTCGACAGGCAGCTTGATGCTTAACTGGAGGACTTTTTTTTTTGCTTCCTGTATGCAGGTTAGTGCTCCGGTTGACGACAGTAAGGGTAATGAACAAACTGTTGTTCCAGACATTGCTAACATCTCTATAAAAGAGGAATCCTCTAGTAGCCACAGTGAGAAGCAAAATGGTGTATGGAATAACGGTCTCTCCGGTAGCAAGACTGTGGTGAAGGAGGAGAAGGTTGGATCTTTATCGTTCAATGTAATCAGTGCGGAGCCCCAAAATCAATCAACTGAAGCACCAAGACAAGCACCCGTGGATGGTCCTGCAAGTTCAGTGAAGAAGAAACCTGTTGTTCGAGCTAAGGTTCCTTTTGAGAAGGGTTATAGCCAAATGGATTGGCTCAAGCTTACTCGCACACATCCTGACCTTGCAGGTGCACTCAAATTTTAGATTTTGAACCCCCTGATGATTTTTCTGATTTTTTTTTTTTTTGTTATATGTGAACTAAACACTTTTTTTGCGACCTAGTGTGTGACTTACGATTCACTTCCTCCGCCCCTTCTGAAACAGTCGCAGAGGGGTAGAAATATGTCTTAAAGTATCAAATCTGCTCAAAAACTTGTGAGACGGCATTATGTTGTGTTTCTCATTTAATTTAGTATAAACAGCTTGGTTATATGGACTTATATCAGTACCATCGTCTCACAAATGACTCACTGTAAGATTGGAATAATGTGGTATGCATACAACCAAGTCATTAATGTTGTATTTCTCATTTAATTTAGTAAATGGCGTGGTGTATCCGTACCATCGTCTCAAAAAAGAGACACCGTAAAATAGGAATATTGACACATTGACATGTCAACCACACTGTATTTAGAGTTGTGAGTTGATTATTGTGAACATAAGTTATTCTGAAAATGGTGTTAAATCATGAATTCATGGCTAATAATGCCCTTCAGTTTGCGACGTATCATGAGATTCATGACTGTTCTCTCACTTCCTTCTTTTGACGGTTGTTAATTAGGCCTGAAAGGTCAATCAAACCGGAGGCTTATACCAAAGAGTGAAGTAAAACAACATCAAACTGAAGGCTCGATGTGGACAATTTTTAAAGGACATGTGTATAACATTTATCCATATATGAAATTCCATCCGGGAGGTAAAGACATCCTTTTCTTATGCTCTATTTCTAAGTATTCCCCTTGCTAAACGTTCGTGATTTATTACATACTCTCTGATGACTTATAACATGTTTGGCCATGATTGGTTTGCTTGTGCATGAATGATCAATACTCAGTTTTTATCATCACTCATTTTACGTCATCTACACAAGAGTGTGAAGGGTAAGAATCATATGATTAGTAATATAAGAATTAGCTTCAAATTTGCACTCTCTCTCATTGTTATTAAAATAAATGCTAGAAGAAAGGATTGTGGAGCTTCCAAAAATTATGAAGAATGGTATCTAGTTTATAGAGAAGTGAGGAAGTGAGGTGGGTTCATAATGACGACAAGGTTTTTCGGTTGTGTGTCTCAGTAAAATTTAGTCTCCTTGAAGTACAAATATAACATTACCTTAATGGCTTAATTAGTATCTCGAAGGCCCATGCCTATTACAGTCCCTTACTCCCTTGTGTGTTAAAACTTAAAACACAGAGTGGGCTTGCATGATGAAGTTTGTGTCAAGCAACTACCGCTGCGCATACAGTTTAGTGAGTCGGTTCACTTTACAAGGATAGTGGGAACAATAGACAAGAGGAGTCGATTTATGTGTCTTTTAACATTTACTTTCGCCGATCATCAAACTTGAGAGGAGGGATAAACCTTGTTCATAAATGACTTATTAGCTTCAGTGGGGTTTAGTTTGATGAGTTTGTTCATATTTCCAACTATTTGATGTCGGACGAAAATTCAATCTTTGTAGTTCTTTAGATTTTGTCTCGTATTTTTGCACTGACAGTTGTTTTGTTTCCAGGTGAAGATATGCTAATGAAAGCTGTGGGAAAAGACTGCACATCCTTATTCAGTATCCTTCGGCACTATAATTTCACATTGTTATAAAGTTATAAACCGTCTGTCGAATAATCTCAGCACTGTCCTTCAAACTTTTCTTTTTGTCCCTGCTTAAAGTGGTGGTTGCAAGCCGTGATAAAGATGCAGTGATGCAGCAGTCAAATGAATTGAGAACGTACATAGTACATGAAAAGTTATAATCACGTTAACATTCGTAATTTGTGAGAACTGATGACTTGTTTTTGGTTAAATTATAGTGGCCGAGTCAATACTGTGCGGAGTATAAGTAATTTGTTTTTTGCTCTGCAAATTAGATTGTTCAGTTATGCTACATTTGAGTACCATTATGTAAATTAGCCAGTCCTTAACTGTTGGTTCAGATAAATACCATGCTTGGGTGAATGCAGAATTCTTACTGGAGAAATGCCTGGTGGGTGTCTTGGACGAGAGCAGCGAAAAGAAATGATTATGTTTGCTCAAGCATCTCTAAAGCTGCTGAAATCGAATGCCCAATTGGTACATCACAGTGTAAGCTAAAATGGTCTGTAAAATCACAATTTGGGTCAAACTGAGCATATATTCTTTGTATTGGATATGTGGCAATCTGTTGTATTTCTTGTAATAATGTTAGATACCTTGATTATTATGCAAATGAAAGGAGGTTTTAGTTTTTTATCTTCCGAATTGTGATCCGCAAAAATGAGACATGCCACAGAGAAATAACGAACAAACAACGGGAATTAAACTTTTAAACTCGAATTTTGTTGATCTGAAAATATCCATTGCATTACAGCAGATGCAGTTGGAAAAACATTCAACTAATGCTAATTCTCAGTGTGACTTCCGCGAGTCGATGCCACAAATGCTAGTCTAGGAAAGATAAGGGTAACAAACATACTAAAACTCTCATACTAGTGTTGAGGTTTACATCAATGTGAGAAAAACACAGATCTAATAAGTAGGGAAGACCTTGACTTCATCAAGAATCGGGCCGCAAAGGATTCCATATTCATCACTCTTGCTATGATAGTAGGAGCTATAGAAAGTGATCCTAGTTTCACTAGAGATGGCCTTGAATTTCATGCTGACCGTGGTGAACCTGCCTAATCCCTGAGACTCGAAGGGAGCTTTGAGGGTGTCTTTGCCGGCAAAGGCTTCCACCATCATAGACCCCTTGCATCCGTTCTTTGCGTCTCCTATAGTGAAAGTGAGGTTGTACATCCTGTCGGGGACAGTACGTACAATCTGAGCAATGGCGCTCTCTCTCCCTGCTACAAGCTCAACGGCTGAACGACCATACGGCACATTGAAGTGCTTCTTGTCTAAGAACTTGACGGCCTTGTTGGATTCGATAATCCATCCTGGTAGCGGCGAGGTAATGTCTTCCTGTCTTGGAGGGAGCAGGATTCCGTGAGAGATGTTGAGAAACCGGTAAGGCCCCTCCTCAAACCCATTATTCCTCACTAGGTTACCTGCAAACACATCAATTTTTATTTTTAATTTATTATTTATTACCAGATATGGACTTAACCAGCTGACATCATCATCAAGTGCAGGCCGAGACTCGGAGTACAAAGTACAAACCTGGTGAAGGATAAGTAGGCAATAACTCCTTGAGAGCGACAGCATCAATAAGAGGGCCGCAAGCAGGATCCTCTTGCAAGCCAGGGTTGTGGAAACTGATCTTAGCAGTTGCAGAAGTGGCCTTGAAACCCCAGCCATAAGTATCTCCACCATCGCTACTATACAGCGTCTGAATGGGCAAGTCGCTCTGGAAAGGAGGGACACTGACCCTCAACACCTCATCTTGAGCACAGGTCCTTGTGGCCCCGAAAGTCAGTGCATAAAACGCCCCTTGTTTCACAGGCACGGTCTGAGAGATGGATGCCTCGTTGCCAAGTCTGACAGCATGCACTCCATGGGCCACAGGAAAGAACATTCCGTCTGGTTGGGGTCCGCCATGGATGTATTCAACAAGCCCTTTGATTTCCCAGTTTGGCAGAGAGTTCCCTAGGATTTTCGTCTTCTTCAATTGCTTCGGAGGGATTTCAAAGTTCCCATTTGGGATTAGCCCTGCAACACATTAAACGGAACAACAGTTAACCATCGCCATTTCACCTTCAGTTTCAGCTCCGTTTACCTTAGTAACGATTACTCTATTCCATTCCAACCCGAATCTTGTCCTATAGCCAACCTGTAGAGTACTATCCCTCACATGAATTTCCAGATCTGGGAAGGGTATATTTGGATTGAAAGATTTGGAGAGAAGGGAAAGGGAGGGAAAGTAAGGGATTTGAAATTCCTTGTTTGGACAGCAAACGAGGGTGAACGGAAATGGAGGGGACAGATTTGGAGGGATCCAATTTCCCTCCTCCAAGCCTAATCAAAATCTCTCCTCAATAGTCAACATTTGGAGGGAAATTATATCCAAACACCCACATTCCATTCCCCCTCCGTTTCCCTTCTCTCCCTTTCCCTTCCCTCCTTCCCCCCTCCCCTTCCTTTCCCTTCACTTTTGCTATCCAAACAGAATACATGAAAACAGAAAACTACACATACATTATTTTTTACAGGAGTAGATCCATTGCATTTGAACATTCAAGTATCCCAACTAATAGTCAGTCAGTCAGTCAGTCAGTCATTCTTACTTTATTTAGACTTAGGAAAAATACATAAAAACAGCTAAAATAAAATCATACTATAAACAGAAAGACCATGTTAGGGTGCCACTAGTTGGTATCGACTGGTGGCGCAATCTCATTTTCCTAAACAGAAACATATAACAAGTGAGAAAATGAAGTGAAATAAGAGAAAGATGTTAGATATACCTCCCCTATGTTTAGGAAGTTCAGCAGCAGCAGAAACAGTAAGTAAAACAGTTAAACTGAGGAAGCTGAGTAGTGTGAAGAAGGGTATTGCTGCCATTGTTGGTAGGGATAGATATTTGGGGTAAGAGAGAGTGTGAGATTTAAGGGTTCACTTAACAAACTACTTCTATATATAGGAAGAATAAATAACTACATAAATAAAGAAGATTGGACCGAATGAAGGATGAATTGAATTTGATTCAAGTTTGTGTCTGTTTCTTGCGTGATTTTCGAAACCGACTTCTTTCTCCTTAATTTATGGCCAACTCTCCTTGTTCTTATTACCGTCACTAAGGAATACGGTCTTACAATAAATTTATTATGGAATACTCCCTCTATTTTTTTATATATGACTTTCTCACATTTCGAGACACTCTCTTCTCTTTTCAATATCTCTTAAAATATAAGGCTAAATATTATGATATATATACTCATATGAAAGAGTTTTTCGTAAGGAATTTAATGGTACCATTTTTATATTTTTTGAACAAATATATTTTTGTAAATATTAAAGTCAAAGACTTACCTCGTAAATACAAAACGACATATATAAAAAAGTGGAGGGAGTATAAGACTATTCAATATTTTGATGTAAAAATGTAATAAAATGTGTGTATAAATAAATGATTTGAGGCAAAAAAAACTTAATAAATTACTATGTAAGGATAATTAACAATAAAAAGGGTCGCGAAAAAGATTGGGTTTTCAATAAACTTAGTAAGAAACTGTTACTCTAAGTGGGCGTAAGTGAGTGCGTTTGTTTTTGGTGTCCAAGATACATGATGTTATTACATGAACAATTGACCATGTACCCCGTATTGAGCTAAGCCCCCATGTGACTTATTATTACAAGGATATAATGAGGTCTTTAATTCTGTTATCCCTCAATTTACTAACGGTTTTACTAGCGCTCAACGGTTTTAGATATTAAAGTGTACACTAATTATAAGTATAGTGCATTAATTCAAAAAAAAAAAAAAGTCATGAAATAGATGCTTAGACATACGGTTAGGGTAAATTGAAGAACGGCTTTTCATTCTAACTTATACATTTTTTTTATCCAATGAAGCGTGCACTTAGTCGCATTACAATAGAAGGGAGGGGAAAATCGAATCTGTGATCTATTGTCCACAATATCTCCGTCTTAACCACTACAGTAAAACATCTTCGGTTCTAACTTGTACGTTAATAAGCTGAATATAGAAAGATGCATTTTCAAGGAAATGCAAATATAAAATTACTTTTACCATAATTAGTGAGAATATCTTGTGAATTTTTCCATATGCGGCATATTAAGGTGTGCACTTAGGACACACGTTAGAAAAACTGAAAAATGAAATCAACTATGAATTGATAGTTGAATTTGACAATAATACGCTTGCTAATTTACGATGAGCAATTTCGCATGAGAGTAATATATGTTGACTCACAATTTATTCACTTATAAAAAAAGGTGTTTGATCTTATATACGTAGTTTACAGACTAATAGACTATTATAAATA
Organism: Silene latifolia; assembly: GCF_048544455.1. NCBI lineage: Eukaryota > Viridiplantae > Streptophyta > Magnoliopsida > Caryophyllales > Caryophyllaceae > Silene > Silene latifolia. The sequence continues at coordinate 5,716,847 of NC_133537.1, read as the reverse complement.
CTCGATGTTTTATCGAGCGGCTGCCTGCCAATAGCAGAGATGGAATGGGTTGTACCTACGGCCCATCATGCATGGAGGAGATTAGGAGAAAATGACACGGCTCGAGCATTAGAAGGTGAGTTTCATATTGTGGCGTACCGCTGAATTAGAAATGGAGGCGCAGACACAACCCACAGATCATGGCGTGCTATGTTGTATTGTACCGTGTTTGCCCCTCTTCAACCTTATTTCTTAGTATTTATGTATTTTGGGTGTGTCCAAACGTGTCGTATTCAACTGCTGTTGTGTTATGCATAGATTAGGCAGCCTTTTTTTTTTTTGTCAAACTTCACCCTAGGCACTTTTCATGGCGTGCCGTACCGTGCTGGGCTGTCCATATCCCGTATATAATGCTAAATGGGCCATGAGCCATGTTGGGAGATGGTAGCCCAACGACTTACGTGCCCATTTCCATCTCTTGTTAGTTGTAACCCATGTTTTTATTGGGCTAGAACGCAGAAATATCTTAGTCCAAAGCCTGCCTTTTGTTGCTCATTTTACTCATTATCCAAAATCATAAAACGCCAGCTAGGATAAAATAAATAAAAAAAGGAGACAGATGTCAAGCTGGTATTGGCTAGAATACATAAAGGAAGGATAAGACTTGTGATCACCAAACATTTCACGTTGAAAATTATCAAGTAATCCTTCAGTTGCACAATAACCTGAAACTACTGAACTGAACAAAAACAGAGAAATATTATTCAAGGCAATGGCATCAGTCATAATGGCAGCTTTGTTTATCGGTGGCACGACCGTGTCCTCCTCCCCGGTCATTCCTCCAAGGAGGCTGGTCATCACAAACAGCATGAAGACCAGTTGCCAAAACCAGGGAGAAAAGAGCAGCAATGGGAGAAGGGAAGTTTTGTTCGCGGCCATCACCGCTACTGTCTGTTCCGTTTCTGCAGGGATAGCGCTAGCCGATGATAAGAAACCACCAAAACGCGGTTCACCTGAAGCAAAGAAAGCTTATGGCCCTGTTTGTGTTGCCAATCCTACTGCTAGGATTTGCAACAACTAATTTAATTTAATTTAATGTTTTTTATTAGTTCATGTATCTTTATTTTACTGCATTATATTGTAATTTTCTGTTACCTTTCAATTTCGACAGTTCTCATATTGTCTATAACTCTATCTATGTTCGATTCTGTTTTCGTTCTCTAACATCAAATCCGGTTTTCATCACGACAACTGGTTACTATACTACGGAACTTAACAAAAACGATATATAACTGATAACTCGATAAGTTGAGTAGTTTCAGGTTATTTGTGCTGAACTCCAACAAGGTTGCTTAATTCGATATGTATACATAACAATAACAATTGACGCGTATGCTTAACAGAATGTCGGGTATAAGAATTGACTAGCGATTCTTTTACAGAACAAGAATGAACGAAATAAATGGTCACTAAATTATCAGTAACGATTCAACAACATTCCATTTATAATTTACAATAGACTCATGACCGATTGAGACGTGTACTTCTCTACACAACCAAATAACCAAAATTAGATCGTCGGTCGCAAAATTTAAAGATTAATTTTGTTACTAGTCTCCACTTTAGGTACATACACATTTATCGTATTTTTTTTTGTGTTGATCAGGAGTATCTCTGTCGACTGCTGGGGCAATTTTCTGAAGGCAATTGAATTGGTTGACCTCTTCCAAGTTAATCGAATCTCTGACCACTTGTTTAAGAGATGAGAGCCTTACCATTCACATCAACCAACTTTGGTATCTATAAAACGTATGTTAATCAAAGGTAAATAAGTGATTGAGACGGGAAATTACAAAGGTAAGCTTTTAATCTCTGGTCGAGTCCACGGAGCACCCTGAGACTGGGCCGGCTTCATAATGCCGTGACCATAAATAAGTAATCTCTTCGTCCCGATCATTTGTTGTCCCTTTTCATTTTTGAGTGTCTCAGTCAATTGTTGTCCTTTCTATTTTAAGAATGAATTTGATGAGCAATTTGATCATTCACACTCAATTTATTCCACTTGTCATTTAGTAATTGGCTCATTCCCCTTTCCTTAATCTTTGCGCCAAAACCAAAAGATAACAATTGACCGGGACGGAGAGAGTAGTACGAAGTACGTGCGTGTTGTTAAATACAACAATGACATGAATCTAGACGTAACACAGCCTAATCTTAGCTGGTTATACCAGAACAAGGCAATCACAATTTTAGTCCCAACAATAACTCCATTGTCATTTTAGGATTAGCTTTAATTCAAAACTTGTTTTAATTAGTGAACCAGAACATGTTATTCTGTGTGCGGGCAGTTCAACTATCTATTTCAAGATATGGAAGAGTTTGATCAAATGTTTATTAGGTAAAAAGGAGTATATCTCACTATACCTTATTTATTAGGCCGATTCAGTCGTATCATACAAAAACTCGCATATATTCACTTATATTAAATGGATTCTTTATTTGTTGTTGTCATGTTTAATAATGCATGCACTTTATTCGCTCGCATATATGGTCCTGTTTGGTAAACAAATATATTGAGTCAAATTACTAAATTTTGGCCTAAATATAGACTGAACAATCAATCTATTAATTTTGCGTGTCTTGTAAACGGCATAATCTCAGAGCATATTGGTTAAAATTGTAAAAATATAATGTATATAACAGCATATTGTAACTTGTAACAACATAAGAGGCTTTGTTGAACACAAATTCTTATTGAAGATGGATACTATCCGTCACAATCTGAAGACGGTAGTCCGAAATAGACAAGTTTGAACAAACATTTATATTATTAGGTAAAAAGGAGTCTCACTACATTAGTTTTTAAGCCGATTCAATTCAATAATATAAAATAAAAACTCGTATGTACTCTTTCATATTCAATAGAATCTTTATATATTCATTTTTGGCATGTCCAATAAGTTCTTTACATGTTCTTTTTACCTAGTAGTTTGTCTAACATAATAATGTAGGGTACTTTATTCATTTGCATGCATATATCCTAGACAAAAAGGTACCAATAGTAAATGTGATAAAACCTACTGAATATGTGGGAGCGTATATATAAGATAATTAAATCTAGATTTGGCAAAATTAACATGGCTTGATTAACCCGACCCAGTACCAGAACTGAAGACCCGAGCTTAACCCGTAACCCAAATTAATCCGCTCCTTTATAACCCGATCCAAATGTTTATTGTCGCACACTGATATTATCCTTAAATAACTTAATAATACTTGACCTGACTCAATCGGATCTGACCTGAACTCTTGCAAACCCAAAATTAACCCAACCTAAATTGACCTAACTCGATCACAACCGATTGATTCGTTTGTCAGTTCTAGTTTATATCCATGTTACTTCTTAAAAGGAAATATATACTTCATAGTCGATTAATGACCTAATCATGTACTTGTCTTTAAATACTTTAATCAACCAAACTAATTAATTATTTGGCTATAAAAGAAGCTGCATGCCTCACTTCAGTCTTATATGTTGAAAGAACAACATTAAGCAATTTACAAATAATTTATATATTTAATTTCTGTTAAAAAAAAAAAAAGAGAGTATGAGGAAGAGACAAGTAGTGTTAATAAAGAGAGAAGAAGAAAGTGAAATAAGATATGGTGAGTGTCAAAAAAATCATGCTGCTAAGGTAGGAGGGTATGCTATAGATGGATGCAGAGAGTTCATGGCTACTGGAGAAGACGGGACCGATCTCGCCCTCATTTGTGCCGCCTGTGGTTGTCACCGTAGCTTCCATCGCCGCCTTATTGTGTCCGATGATGCCTGCTCCAGGACTTCCTCCTCTGAAGTCTCCTCAGTTGATGCTTCAAGCTAAGCAATGTTTGTTGGGTGTTTCTTCAAGACATGTAGCATGAGTTTTAATTTGTTTAGGTTATTATTTCTACTTGTGTTGTACTCTTATGCTTCTTTGTTTGTTGGGTGTTTAAATAAAGAAAATGGAACGATCGAGGTTGATCGAGGGGATGGATAGGCTGAAGGGAACGAATCAAAGACATTTTCTCTCGTTTTTTTTTTTTTATCATATTTCGGTTATTTAATCTAATGTGAAACTGATTTGTACTAAGATTGTGTAATATGATTCATTTAATTGGAAAATTAGTTTCCAAATAAATGTATTTTATAAAATTTAGTTTTTGGGTAAAATCTTAAAATCCCTTAGAATTATACTCTATGTACAAGTCGACATTATTTTATCTTTAAGATGTCTTATTACTCGTATTAAAATTTGCAATGCGCCAATGCCAGAGTACTTTAGAATTTAGATGTGTAGCAAATGGTTATTTCCAAATTGCTGCAAATCGTCTTGTTTGGATTAGGTCAAGTCATTATGGGTCAATTGTGAATGGGCTGCTACTGGGTCATTTTGGGTCAATTTAGGATGGGTTGTTATTGGGTATGGGTAAACCTGGTAAATGGGTTAGTCGTGTCGGTCACTTCGGGTCGAGTCATCTTCGGCTTAACAGTTATTTTGTTATCTTTGGGTCGGGCCATCTTAAGTCATGTTGTTTAGGTCATGATTTTGCCGTAAATGGGTCATTTTAGCTTTTTTGGTCATTCTATCACAATACGCTCACTTCGAGATTGGAAAGTTGGGGTTGGCTTGGGTTAACTCGGATCTATCAGTGAAGTTTGGTTCACAGTTTCCAGGTCATTTTTGGGTCACATATGTGAATGTCCACATGGATTGAAGAGGAGATAGGTTACCCCTTTATAAGTTTGGCTACTTTCTCTATATCAATTGATTTTAAACCGGAACCTTCTTAGGCTTATGAAACGGATTTTCTCTCCTCCTAAGTGTGCCTCAGGTCTGTTTGCATGATTTAACATGGTATCGTAGCTCACGGTTAGTATCCTAGGTATGATGAATTAAACTGGGCCTTTATTCGCAATCCATGGGCTTATTATGAAGTGGACTCTCTTTTCTATTCGGATGCGATCCAGACCCGTTTATATGATTTAACAATAATTCAGTTAACACGAACACGACACAAGATTTACGTACGTTAGGTTCGGGCTGAAAAATTCAAAACCCTTTTATATGTGACATGAAACGAACTCGACATGACCCGATTTATTTGACATGTCTAATTTTGGATCGGTTGGATATGGATGGGTCGACTTGAGTGGGTACATTAGATCAATCATGGTTAGGATTTGGACTGTTAAATTAGGTCAATTTGGGGCTGACATATTTGAATATTGCAATTTCATGTACTATTTCCGTCTCGATCACTAGTTATTTATTACTTTTGGTAGGAAAACAAAGAAATACATAACAACTGATTTACACCAAAAAAAAATGAAAATAGATAACTATTGCTGAGAAGGTATAAATTTCGGACTTTTGGTTTAGAGGTGATCAAATGCAGGTTCGGGCCGGACATAGGCTGGGCTTTCGTTAAATTTTTGACCCACAGACAAGCGGGTTTGGGACGGGTTAGTGGGCTGGGCCTTAGTAATTTTCTTAAAATGACTTGTCCGTACCCGCTTATTTAGCAGGCGAAATAATCGCGTTCAATGAACAGGATGACCCATGAACAACTATATGTGGTTCACGAATCGAATTTGCGTTACCATAAATAAGACCTAGCCTTTTGAATTATTAACAATCAAATAATTATGGTGTGAAAAACATACATATATATGAGCGTAAAGGACGTCCACCCAAACACGATCAAAAGAAGGTACTACACTGCACTACGTGTTGTCACTCCAATAACCTGAAATAATACCCACAATCTTAACCACCCACACACCAAATCACATGAAACTGTACTCTATACACATAATCAACCACAACAATCCCACATTCCCACGCAATTTACACTAAAATTCCCAAGAAAAAGAGTACACAAAAAAATGGGGGAAGTAGCAGTAGTAGATGAATCAGTAACAAACAACCATGGTAAAATCGTGGAAATTAATCCAAAACCAAGTAATGGGTTTACTTCTAAAGCTATTGATTGGTTTGAAAAAATGGCTGTTAAGTTATTCTATGGTAATGCTAGTGGGTCCCGCTTTTGGTTATCTGGGAATTTTGCACCTGTTGAACATGAAACTCCTCCTGCTCTGCATTTACCTGTTCAAGGATTTCTTCCTGTCTGTCTTTCCTTCCTTCTCTCTTTCCTTCTGTTTTTCTTTTACTTGATTCTGTTATTTGGGTCCTAATCGGTAACTGTAGTTATTAGGTTAGTGGCGGAGTCGGGATTTGTTGTTTATGGGCTCGGGTTTAATATTGGATGGACATGTTAGGGACGAACTAGTAATGCACTAATGCGGATAATAATGCGATTTGAATATAGAATGCAAATTTTAGGGGACGAACTAAGTAATGGGCAACACTTGTGATAGTCACACACTCACACCCGATTAAAACAGTTTTAAAAAGGAAAGGGATTGTGAGACGTCACTAACAAGTTCGTATATTGGATGGGCAATGATGGATCTCGACGCTAGCAAGGGTCTCGCCCCTTGAACAATGGCAAATTTTTCGACTTTTATTTATTTATTTATTAGTGTACCACCTGTACCTTTACTAATTTGCCCCTAGTGAAAAAAAGGAATGAAAGGGCGCCACCGGGTGGCACTTAATTTGGGCGCCACCTTCTCACATGGGGTGAATGAGACCCCTTCAATTAAGAATGCATGTGAGAGGTGGCACCCAATTTGGCGTCACCTGGTGGAAAAATCCTGGCTACGCCAATAGCTGTGAGGAAAAAGAAGAGAAAAATTTAACTAAAAGTTTGTATATTTTCATAGGGAAGCATAGTAGTGACTGTTGCTCAGTCTAATCTATGGTAAAATTTTGAACTTTTGAAGGTTTTAAATCGGTAACTGTAAATTCTGGTTCCATCATTACTGAGTCAAGTACCGTCCTTGGTCCGGTCACGCTTTGATCATATATTTAAACACCAAACCTAACTTAGAAGCGGTACTGAAGGGAATGATTCAGTAACATAGTACATTGTGTACAGTACATAGCATTACTTGTGCTGACTGCATTTTGATAATAAAGAGGGATGATGGAATGTTGAATGAAAGTGGGTGTGGTTTGAATTACAGGAATGCATGAATGGCGAGTTTGTTCGCGTAGGACCCAATCCTAAGTTTGCTCCTGTTGCTGGATATCACTGGTAATATAACTAGCTAAGTAGTACTCCGAGTTGAAGCATCATGTTTCCTTTGTTTTTCCCCACCTTCATTTGCTCACATTTTGTTGTGTTGTTCTCTCTGCAGGTTTGATGGAGACGGGTACGTATGTATGTTCAATCAAGTTTCCCCCTCTTTTTCTTATCGCGTAACTTTTAAACGTGGTGGTTGTTCAACATTGTTTTTACAGAATGATACATGGTCTGCGCATTAAAGATGGTAAAGCATCTTATGTCTCGCGTTATGTAAGGACTTCTAAGCTGAAGCAAGAAGAGTTCTTTGGAGGAGCTAAATTTATGAAGGTTAACCCTAAGCAACCCATGACCAATCATTTACGGAGTACCATTCTTTAGGCGTCGTGTGATTGATGTTTCTTAACCTCGACTTCTATTTGGCTTTGCAGATTGGAGATCTCAAAGGGTTTTGGGGTTTATTTACAGTTAATATGCAAATGCTGAGAGCTAAACTCAAAGTATTGGATATGTCTTACGGACATGGGACAGGTACACCTATTGTTTTCCTGCTAGATCGATTTTTGTTCTTACTAGCTGAAAGCTCTCTCAGATGCATCATATGTATATATATGAGTGGAGTTGGGCAACTCTCTTTGCAGTTAAATGAATTTGAATGCCAAAATGTTATCTGAGACTTGTGTTTTCCCTTTTCAGCTAATACTGCTCTTATATATCACGACGGGAAACTTCTCGCGCTTTCAGAGGGAGATAAACCTTGTAAGTTGTTATCTTGTTCTGTTTGCCAGTTACTACTTGCGTAAACTTGCTGGTTGTAATCTGCGTAACAATCATAGAACTGGATAGGAGTGTGCTACCTAGGCTGTGGACTAAATGTTCAGTGAGAAAACTTGACACAGTTTTGAGTATATACGAAAAAGTACCTTGATTGTTAAATTCAACTTATTGGCTTTTGCTTGGGATGATCGAAGGATTCTTGTACTCTTAACAGATTGGGTGGGTGGAAGATGTTATCAGATAATCTCAGTTTCATTGGTTTTGCGGAAAATGTTTTATTCTTGAGATCTAGCAATTTAGGATTAGGCCCGCCAGGAGTTCTATTGGTGAATATCTGAAGGATTGTAGCGATTCGAGAAAACATATAGTGACCTAGTTATCATAGTCTATGCAATATGCTCTTGCTTCTCCTAGCTGGAAAACAGCTTTGCTTTCTGAGATATTTCTTAGTATATGTTACTGAATCTTAGTTTTTCTATTTGACATAGATGCTGTTCGGGTTTTAGAAGATGGTGATCTTCAAACCTTGGGATTGTTGGACTATGACAAGAGATTGTCCCACACTTTCACAGCGCATCCTAAAGTTGATCCTTTAACAGGTGGAGTCTATGATACTTTTCTATAAACTTCTGCAAGATTCTGTCGTCTATTTTATCCTCCATTAACCAATCTTCCGGTGCAGGTGAAATGTTTACTTTTGGCTACTCCCACAGTCCACCATACGTCACATACAGAGTCATATCAAAAGACGGATTCATGCACGACCCTGTACCAATAACCATACCTGCTGCGGTCATGATGCATGATTTTGCCATCACTGAGAACTATGCTATCTTCATGGACCTCCCTTTATACTTCAAACCTAAGGTTAGGCCGTAAGAGCAGTCTTTTGTGCTTATGAGGTGTTGCTAGTTGCTACATGTTGATCATGATTCATGACACAAATCCTTGATTCTCGTGAAAACATTAAGCTCAGTTGTGATTACCTTTGATATTTGAATGTGACTTGTGAGACAAATTTTCAAAGGATCCATAATATCTTTTTTAAGTGATTATAATTTTTTTACTCCAAAAAAATGTGACTATTGTATTCTGTGTTTTCATTAACTTGTTCCTCTGGTTCACATCCCTCCGCCCAAGAGGCTTACTAGTTTCTTCTGGCTATAATAGTGATCGTATCTTTTATGCATCCAGGAAATGGTGAAGGAAAAGACATTAATATTTTCTTTTGACTCGACAAAAAAGGCTCGCTTTGGCATACTACCACGATATGCGAAGAATGAAAGTTTGATCAGATGGTTTGAGCTTCCAAACTGCTTCATATTCCACAATGGTGCGTGCAACTGATTTTTGTTAGCGATCAGTTATTTCAGCACGTTCTTTGAATACTATTGATATTCTTTGTGCAATTTTTGTCATTGATAAACTTGTATTTTCCACTTTTGCAATTTAGGTATAAGAAATATTATGAACGGAGATGGGCATAGAAGCGTAGGATTTTTTGGTTACGCGTAAAACTCAATAACATAAAACCACGGTAATAGTAGTACTAATCACCCGCCATAAGATGATAGTACGATTAGAAGACCTCATCCTAATTTGATGCACATCAGTATTTCTCACCCAATTCTTCTATGTGGAACTCTCACTAACTTTTGAGATTAAGAATTTCTCGAGTTCCTAAAATTTAAAAATGCTAACCGTCTTCAGTTCAGCTAGTGTACACATCCCCATTAGGAGGGATGAGCGGATGCATAATTCTCTAATCGATAACCTTTTGACAGCCAATGCATGGGAAGATGGAGATGAGGTTGTTCTGATCACTTGCCGCGTCGAGAATCCTGATCTAGATATGGTTGGAACTGCCCAAGAAAGAGTTGATAATTTTTGTAATGAGCTGTAAGGAAACTTCTTCAAGGCCTCTTTTGAGTCGGACTGTCCTTTTCATTTTTATTCTCATGTGTTGGATATCTAATTATTGTCGACAGGTACGAAATGAGATTCAACATGCAAACTGGCCTTGCTTCACAAAGAAAACTATCAGGATCTGCTGTGGACTTCCCTAGAGTTAATGAAACTTACACTGGCAGGTACTGTAGGCGGTATATTTTATTCGTTCCTTTTGTAACCCTTCTCACGAGCCATGACAAAGAAAGACTGGCTATGGACACCAGCGTAATACGTAAATATAAGTAATGATGTTTATTCTGCATGTGTTGTACATGAAACATAGGCGTCAGAGGTATGTGTATGGCACCATTTTGGACAGCATTGCAAAAGTTAAGGGGATAGCCAAATTTGACCTGCACGCTGAAGCAGACAGCAGCCAAAGCGAGATTCAAGTAGGAGGATGTGTGCAAGGTATCTTTGACCTCGGTCCTGGAAGATACGGATCAGAGGCTATCTTTGTTCCTCGTGAACAGGGAACAGCCAGTGAAGAGGATGATGGATATCTAATCTTCTTCGTACATGATGAAAACACTGGGTAACTTTCTTTCTGGCTCTTTGATTCATTGTCTGTGGAATGCGTTACTGATCTCTCTGAGAATTAAAAGTAAAACTACTTCATATTCTGTATTTTGTGATTTGCAGAAAATCATCTGTCAATGTAATTGATGCAAAAACAATGTCTGCTGATCCTGTCGCGGTTGTGGAATTACCCAGTAGAGTTCCGTATGGATTTCATGCGTTCTTTGTTACAGAGGTTAGTACTGGCATATGCAAGTATTTCTGTGCTTACCCTGGGATAGACGGATACTATAGAAAAATCTTTTTGGATTTCGAGTGATTCTTGTGTGGTGATGTGTGCAGGAACAATTAAAGGAGCAGGTTGCACTATAATTGGAGCTTGGAAGCGCTTGAACAACAGTCTCGTTGATTTATGCTGTTATATGTATAAAAGACTACGCTGATAACAGTCATGTCTGTTATTAGCGTAAATATACTGGCGTAAATATGCACGAAAAAGATACATAAAACATGAATTCTTCAATGTTAATGTACAATCACACATTCTTGTGAATTAATGTTTGGCTTCTGTAGCGATCGTTGCCTTTTGCTGAATTGCGTACAGAAAGCCTTCAAACCTGTTGGTTGAAGTTTACAGTTTAATCATAAACTTCGCCGCTAAATTACAAGGGGCATAATGCATATAGAGGTGTCTTATCACACAAGTACAGTTGAGCTCAGTCCGTAAAAAGGCGAGTTAATTGCACAAGGGAAAATAGCAACATGCAGGTGTCGTAAGTCGTAATACATTAAGCGGAGCCAAGAATGAATTGCCCGGGACTCCAGGGTGACTGCTGGCTTTCATCCACAATGAGATAAAGCGGCGACATCCTGATGGGTTTACAGTGGACCCCTTACTTGACTGAAACGAACCCGTTCATCTTCATTCCTCCCCGACCCCGACCATCGTTAGAGCCACTCGACTGAGAATTGTAAGTCGATGGACGGCCGTGTACATCTCTGCCACCATTGGACTGTAACTCTTCTTTGTGCCGTTCTGAAATCATCAGACCCTTTGACCCTTGCTCCTTCCACCAAACAGTTCCACTGTACTGTGAGGATAAAGTGGAATCGGATGGATGTCCGTCACATTTGGAATTCGCGTTGACCTCTTCTTCAGAATTGTCCTTATTTTCATTGAGTTCCTTTGTATTCAGAAAGCGGCCTCCAGCACCTCTTGCTCTCCGCAAAGCATGTTTATGGCGAGACTCGTGAAGATATGGCTGAGTAAATAAACCACAACTTTCAGTAACTGCTTTAAACTGAATCATTTTGCAAAAGAATTTTTTTTTTGGTGTTGACCAGGAGTATTTTCTACCGACAGCTGGGGCAATCTCCTTCAGGTACTGAAGGCAATTTAATGGGTTGACCCCTCCCAAGTTTGGTTTTTTTATTCGCAAGAGTCAGGAATCGAACCATGACCACTTGTTTAAGAGATGAGAGCCCTTACCACTCACACCAGCCAACAAACGGATTCATTTTGCAAAAGATGTGGGTAGAATAACAAGTACCTTCCTATTTTTAACGACTTTCTTCTCCAACTCAGCCTTAGCGCGTATCTGTCTGCGTCTCATAATTCCATGGTATTGTTTGGCATTCACATAAACAGGTTCTTCTTCCATTGCAAGAGGCAGTGCCATTCTATTCTGGTGCATCCCATACAGCTCTGGATTTACCTGTATGTTAAATTTACCACCGTTACACAGTTGACCTGTTTCTTCGCTCTACTTTGCCTTCCTATTTTTAATCCGCATTCAACAAACAGTTTAAACATACCTGCTGTGAACAAGTCATAAATCCACCATAAGTTGGATCCTGAAACGGATGTGACGTCAAAACCTGCATGCAGCGAGTTTTAAAATCGTTTCTGAGTCTAATACGGAATTTAATTCCAAACAGCAATATCTTTGAAAAAAATACTGAGCTATGCTGCAGAGTGCGGACACTGCTGATTCTTACAATTGAGTTACCAATAGGTGCCATTTCAGAACTAGACGACGTGCCAATATGTTCCTGCATCAAAGACGGCACTTGTTTGAGAGCCTGTTGCTCTTGTGCAGTATCCCTATCTGAACCATCAATCATATACAAGATCAAGCAATTATCCATTAGTATTCACAGATCTGGTATGACTGTATGAGGTATGTACCGGAATGAGGAGGCAATGAAGAGTGCATATTCTTAAAAAACATAGCTCCGGAATCCTGCAACCCATTAAGGTGCAGGGAGAAAGATTCCTGCATCGGAGCAGGCGCGACTGCGACAGAAGTGTCGCTCATCCCACGCCACCATGGGTGTCCAAATGATACAGATGACTCGGCTCTAGCTTTCGAGTCAGCCTCAGTTGCCATCTATCCCTTCACCTGACCCCTTGCTTTATTAATCAATATATCTACATAGATTTAACAAGATCTACACATTACATGTTGCCAGCAGAATTGTAGGCCTTGATTTTATTAAGATCAACCTAGTTTATTTACCTTATCAAAAAAAAAAAAAAAAACAGACAGTTTATCAAAGTCAAATAACAATATTACAACAAAAAAACCACATTCAAAATTGTCGACATTCGTTTACGATTATGGTTGAGACTCAATCAATGGATCAAAACTTAATCACTACAACTTGCCAACATAATCCATACTTATAAGATCACAAAATTTTTACTATAAGATAATATTTTCAAAGGCATACAACAAAATAAAAAAACATCCTTAAAAACCCATGATACAAATTTCCTAAGCTCAACATACAAGTATAAGAATTTACCTGACTAAGACTAGTGAGAGCGGAAAATGGGACAGAGGATCTGGACTTGTAATTCAGTAGGAAAGTGTCCTGTTATGGAAACTAGAACATAGAAAAGGGTGAAAAAAGTTAGTACAACTTCAAATCCCAAGAAAAAAATGAAGGAAAAAAAGTGTAAAAAAATATACAACTTGACTAATCCATAAATCTAGGGCATATGATCAAGGAAAAGGGTGTACCAAAAGAAGTGAAAATATGAAAAAGTGAGAAAAATTATGGGAGTTCAAGGTTGCATCCTTAAGAGAGACAAAAACACCCTGAAATGTACTGTAATTACATAAGGTAGAAAGATTAAGGAAGAAATTATCAGGACACAAAAAGACAAAAGTTGATGACACAATAAGTGAGTACTACTTAGTTTACTTACACATTAAATTAATACTAATAATGTGATTCATTACAAGGTTCAATAATTTAGTAGTTTACCGATTAGACTCTTTTAAGATTATAACAGGTCAAATAATATTCCACTTGCATAGATATGACAAGTTTTTGCTAATCTCTAGACATATTGTTTTTGTCTTATCAATTCTATTTAGACATGATAAAATTGACTCAACTCGAATGACTCGATCAATACCTGATTGACACCTGAACAGAAGACCCAAACTTAACCTGACCCGAGTGTTTATTGTTAGAAACCGACTGATATACCTAAATAGGTTGATAATAATCGATTTGAAAATGACCGAAACCCTAGTTGATCCAACTCGGCCCAAATTCTGTGAAACCCGAAAATGACATGACCCAAACCGGACCGACCTAAACCTAACCCCATTGACCTATTTGCTAAGTTTAATCCAATTTTACTTGTTTTAAGTTTAAAATGTACATTCTCATCTTAATCAGAAATTGGTGGATAATTTAATATTCTAAAAATGGAAGGAATTATTGGTACTTAGTCTTATCTTATTTGTTAAGCACACAGAAATGTCATTGTTAGAGTTAACACGCAAGATGTGACAAATTCAATGACATAGCATAATGCATATATATAGCTATTAAATTGTGAAAACACATGGTCAATGATTGTATTTTAAGTAAGAAGTTTAGATCCAAACAAGTCATGTTACTTCATACTGATTAATGATCTTCTAATTTGTCATAACAGGACAATAATCAGCTTCCCATATCCCAACACCCTCCATTTTATATTTTTGAAATTATATATTTAAAAAAAAAAAATCAGCCATACATAATTCAATTCATTATGCTTGGTAATCTTTGTCTTCGTCATGACTCATGACTATCAGAATCCATATACGATTTTGCGATCTAAAATATGAAAACCGACTCCAATTTTGGCTAGAATCTTAATGAATAATCGTAAGTTTATAGTAAGTTAATTAGGTTTAAACGTCCAACTCATTCTAATCTTTTAAATCGACGAAATAAATTTGACACATCCATATTTAGTTAGTTTTCTTTAAACAATAATTTTTTTTTTAAAAAAAATGTATATTAACCATCATGCTAAATTGTGAATGCTCTCATTTAATCCATTTAATTCATTCGAGTTGTTTTCTCGTTTCATTGCATGCCAAAATCTTTATTGTTATACATATTTTTATATAAGACAGTTTACACAAAAATATTGTAAAAATAACTCATTAATAAACTACCTTCTGATTTTTATGAGTTATCTTCATATTAATGTAACACCAAAATATTGTAAAAATAACTCATTAATAAACTACCTTCTGATTTTTATGAGTTATCTTCATATTAATGTAACACCAAAATATTGTAAAAATAACTCATTATTAAACTACCTTCTGATTTTTATGAGTTATCTTCATATTAATGTAACACCAAAATATTGTAAAAATAACTCATTATTAAACTACCTTCTGATTTTTATGAGTTATCTTCATATTAATGTAACACCGCTTAGGCCCTTTTTGGAAAAACGAATCGATCTGAATCGAATCAATCAACTTATAGGGTCCTGAATCAATCAATCAATCAACTTATAGGATCTCGAATCAACTTATAGGATCCGAATCGATCTCAACTTATAGGATCTCGAATCGAATCGAACTTATAGGATCCGAATCGAATCGAACTTATAAGATCTGAACTGAACTAAACTAAACTTATAGGAGCCAAACTTAACTTAATTTTATTTTATTTTATTTAACTTAACTATTGTTATTATTATTATTATTATTATTATTATTATTATTATTATTATTATTATTATTATTATTATTATTATTATTATTATTATTATTATTACTTGCCAAGAGAGAACATTGATAAAAAAAAATTATAGTCTAAAACACAAGGTAAAATACATTTTTTCGCTTTATATGCATTGGTTTGTTTATACATTATACTACGATTACATTACAATAACAAATAAATCACATATTATATTTTTTTTCTAACCATTTATTTCCATATTATCATAATCCTCATCACTTTCATCTTCACTATCACTCTCAACAACGGATCTATTGCCTCGCAAAATGTTTTTGACTATGTTGTTTCGTACCTAATACATGGCCTTATTCCGCTTTTTATCAAACATGCCCAAATCTATTGTGACGCTGAAATTATTAATGAGAGGAGTGATTTTTTTTAAATAATAATGTATGTATCGAATAATTAATGTCAAATGTTTTTGTATCGGTCTTTAAAAATAATATTTTGTATATAGCTTTTCTGAACTAAATTTATAAGATCTGATTTTTTCTGAATTGAACTTATAAGATCTAAACTGAACTTATAGGATCTGAACTGGACTGAACTGAACTTATAGGATCTGAACTAGACTGAAATTAAGTTATTTTAAGTCCAAAAGAATAAGGCCTTAATATAATACAGTGCAATATTAGTATAAAACCGGCTCAAAGAAACCAAGTGTCAATCTTAATACTACAAAACGAATGGTTTCATAGTTTAATGAGAACATAAACATTAAACAAGGTATTAATCCAGTAAACAAATAATGTGATTAGTTGGGGAAGATATTGATTAGTGGCTCAAAGCATAAAAGTGAGTTGCACCATAGCACGTGTCATATGCTTCATTACAAGTGGTGGGACCCGGAAAAACAAAGACGTGCCACGTGCTGAAAAATTGGATGGTACAGTTGTCTGGTGGAGAACAAAGGTGCCAAAGTGTTGGGAGCTGCCATCATCTCCCAAAAGTACACCTCACATATCACCCGATTCACACAATGGCGGACCCAATAATTAACACTTTTTTCTAAATCTGGTAGACGGATTAATGGAGCACAAATTCTCATTATAGACGGACAATATCCGTCTGTAACTATAGACGGATACCATTTTTCCTCACAAAATACCCATTTGCCATAAAGTGGGAAGCACATGGGGGTGCCCCACCTTGTCCTCCCTACCCATTTTATTAGAGGTCTTTACCCGTCTGTTCGCCCCACCCGTCTATACCAAGATCTATTGTTAATGGAGTCAAGTTCATATCCGATCAATATAATTAGGGTTAATTAAATTTCGGTAAGATTAGATCGGGTCAGGTTAATTTGAGTTCAAGTGTATTATTATCAAGTTATCTAGAAATAATGTTTGCAATATTAAACATTCGGGTCGAGTCAATCAGGCAATTCGGATTTTAGATCATGATTGGGTCTTGAGTTTGAGTTTCGGATCATTCGGATCGAGTTAGGTTTGTTAAGTTTACTTCCTTCGTTCCAATTTTAAATTTATATTCTATTTGAGAGGTGTTTTAATCAAATGTTAATAAATAACTGAAAAGATGTATGCTATAATTTACGTAAGAACGTAATCTTGATGAAGATAATTATCGTATATTAAGAGGGATGGTTAACGTATCTATTAGTAAAATTGTTAGTAGCGTGTGTAAAAAAAAAGTGGATAAAGTTTTAAATATCGTAATTTTACAAATATTTGGTTAAGAACGACTTAGGTAAGCCTCTGTCTTCTGAATTTCGAATCTGCTTTACTTGGTATACGTGATTTGCAGGCTATCACGTATACCCAAGAGTTTACCCCATGTACACTTTTGACATTAGAGGTGGCAAACGGGTCAATCGGATCAGTTTTAGTTCGGGTTCTTTCGGATCGGGTTATTTCGGTTTATCTTGTTTTTCGATTTCAGTTCGGTTCAACTCAGGTTGGATTAAGTTTTCACTTTTAATCGGTTGTATATATTTCGGATCGGTTCAGGTTCGAGTTGGGTCAATATCGGTGCAAATAAAGTTCGAGTCGGTTAATATCAGAGCAGATGAGATTCGAGTCAGGTCATAATCGGATCGGATGTCAAGGGATTAGGTCTTTATTCAAAAATTGGATATAATACAAATAATTTTTTTTAAAAAAGTAATAAATAATGTTTTTTTGTATAACTACGATATAATATTAATTCATTAACATCAAATGGGTGACACTCATGTACACAAATACACCCTAGATGTGACACCTAGGTACATTCGGGTCATTTCGGGTTTCAATGTTGGGTTTCTGTCATCAATGTACGGGTTGAAATCGGTTCCGATATATATCGGTTCGGATTAAAACAATCCAGGTTGAAACAATTCAGGTTCATTCGATTTTGGGTCTATTTCGGATATTACAAATTCAGTTCGATTTCGAATCAATTCAGGTCGATTCAGGTTTCGGGGTGAAGTTCAGTTATACCTTTCGAGTGTACGGTCAGGTGTCGATTCAGGTATTTTCGATCGGTTTTTCGGGTTCGGTATACTTTTGCCAGGTTGTGGACAGCGGGCCGCCCACGGGGGCGCTTGGTGAAGGGGCTCGAAAACAAGCGTTTGCATTTTGTATGGAGTCGCCACCAATTTTTATGGGAAATTGGAACCGTTCGAATACCTCGTGTCATGTCAAGACACAAAGTAGTGACATGAACACTAAGCAATCGTTACCCTTAGAATTCTATGTCTAGAATGACTCTCGTGGATGCCAATGAACACGGGTGCTCACGGAGATCTGGAGTAAGGGGTGAGGGTACGTATTAGGAAGCTCTTTTGATCGAACACCTAATCCCGCCCGCCTCGATAGCGGCCTCTACTAATGATTAGGGAGTTTATTCGTACTTGATATATCGTCGGCTATATGCATGCAATGCAACATCCATAGATTAATCCTAACATGTGAGAATTAGACTAAGTCGGTTGAACAATTAAGTTAGCAAACAATTGAGTCGAAGTAGGATTTAATGCTGATTTACATGTGGAAACATACAAACAATAAAAGAAATACAATAATTATGAATTACAATAATGAAAATTACAACGATTACATTGGATAGGCGATTTATGTCGAAAATACCTTTAAAACGGATAATTTGAGAAAAAGAAATAAGAATAAAACACGACAGATCAGAAGGTGATAATACGATTATTAGTTGATTGATACGTAGCTAATTAAACTAGGTCAAGGCAGAAAAGGAGTTCGTGAGACGAACTCATCCGAACAGCGCAGCAGAGCACGCGCCCTTTGGAAGAGGCGCAGCAGATTCTTTCGTCTGTTCCCAAGGGTGAGTTCGGGCCGTGAAGTTTAATCGCAAAACCGTTAATGTTAATTGGTAAATTAATGGATTGATTGCGATTTTAGACTCGGATGAAAGTGATTAATGAATTATTTACATATGATTGAGGTCATAAAACAGTAAAACATGGATGAGACGGAAGTAAACGGATTAATTATGTGAAGGGTCGATGTTAATGAATGATTAATTAAACTAACTAAACGAATTATTAACTAAACATGATGAATGACGACGGATTAATGACTAAACAGGTGAAAATATACCAACGATGAATCCCAGAAACTCAACATGAACGAATTGAATCTCTAAAACTCGAATTGAATTTAATGACGAAAACCCGCAAATATTGATTATTTGGGATTTGAGTCGGATTTAGGACGATTAAAACATGTTAATGATGATGGTTAATATACATATGAATTATTAAACTATCATGTGAACGAATTAACAGACGAACAAAACAAAAGAAATAAACTTGATACGAATTACAGAGGACGGAGGAAGAAGAAAAGAAGCAGGAACTGCGGCAGCCTCACGAAGAGGCGCAGCAGGCGCTGCGCTCCTTCGAAGAGGCGCAGCGGTTGCTGCGTCTTTTCTCGACGTCTGTCTACTGGAAATCCGCAAAAAAGGTTTTAAAGACGGTTTTAGAAATCGGTTTTAATGAGGTACTTTCGACATAAACCTTACAATTGTTATACAATAATTAAAATACAATAAATAAAAAGAGAGATTAATACACCCTCAGACTTACATGTTGACGGAACGAGATGAACTAAGAAGATCGATTAGTGATGTTCGACGCGAATGCAAAGAAAGAGTGCCCTCGAAAGAGGAAAACGATTTAACAAGTTGATTAATTAGATTGATTGAGTGTAGTGGTCAAATTGGTCGGTCATGCAACGGAGAGGCTGGTACCCGGAAAGATCCGAGCTTACGTGGTCGGAAGTCCAAGCACGTAGGCGCCAATTAGTAAGAACGAAGTCTAGAATGCAAAGGGAGAAGAGAAGGGCGGACACTCGCGTGAGAAATATGAGGAACGAAAGCTCCTATTTATACTAATCACGTGAAGGAATAGGGTTTCAGAGACTCTTTGGAAGTGAATCTCGGAAAGATATAAAAAAGATACGTAAATCATGCAAAGAAGGGCTGGGAAAAGGCGCAGCGACCACTCGTCTCTTGGAAGAGGCGCAGCACCTGCTGCGTCTATTCCCAGGAGGTTTCCTCCTGCTTAAGAAAGATTTCCGTGTTTAAGTTATGGTAGGACGGAATTAATTCGATTATCTTTAATATCTTATGTAAATATTACGGGATATTATTTGCCAAAAGATAAAATTTGAGAAATATGGAATAGAAATATCCTAAACATTCCAAACATTCGACTCGGGATTTAACAAATTATCGAAAAATGGAGACGGTTTTTGACCCGGACTCCGAATGTACTCTAATTACTGCCAAAACGACCGTATCGGGACGTAGATGACAACTAAGAGGTTGACATTAATATTTGAGCAATCACTTGACGATAATCTTACGAACTGTCACAAATCGTTCCGCGTACCAAACATGCGGCCCAATCATCACCGGGTGGTTTGCGAGAGGTGCAGAAACGAGGTGTCTACAGAGCCCCCACTTTGACTGAGGCTTGGACAAGGCGAAAGTCAAAGTATAGCCATCAGGTCAATCGAAGATTACAACCTGACGACTATGGCGACGCGAGGCGGCTCAAGGGGTCTGAGCCAAGGACCTATCGTCGGGAACATTTTAGAGTCTGTCGACTATCGGGGAGGGTCGTTTAAAGTCCATTAGACTACGTAAGGAGGCTCGCCAGCCATAAGAAGATATTATACCTGAGATTTGATCGAACTTCGCGGGGAACAAGAGATATTGAAAACAGCAGGACGTCGGTAGAAACTGCTGGGGATCCGCTTGCGTCGGTCTCAAGCGAACTCTGGCGAAATTTGGAGGTTGAATCTGCTTGCGTTGGTCTCAAGCGGACTCTAGGTTGGAGAATATGTCGACGACTAGGAACATCTTGATCGTCGTAGGGGAAACCTTGAGTGAGCAGTACTGCAAAATACTACTGCGCTGAGGACAGACGACCAGGAACATCTTGATTGTCGTAGAAAGAAAGTCTTGAGTGAGCAGTACTGCAAAATACTACTGCGCGGGATAAAATGAATTCGGACAATACTGCAAAATATTGTCGCGCTGGATAAAACGCGGGCCGGAACGAAAGAAAATCGTCGAAACGGACCAAAATGATAAAATGTCATCGAGGAAGAGGCGCACCAAAGATGGGCCCACGAATAACGAACCCATAACGGATTTTTGAAAATCCATATGGAGGGAAACAAAGGAAGAGGCGCAGCAAGAGCTGCGTCTCTTGGAAGAGGCGCAGCGCCTGCTGCGTCTTTTCCCTAATTCAGCACTTCTGCGTAAAAACGCGAAAGTCAGAGGGTTTATGTTCATTTTATTCGAAACATAATTTTTGCAATTTCTCTCTCAAATCTTCACCATTTCCGCCAAGGTTTGATTCAAAAGCTTGCTTAAAATATGACCAATCGAGGTATGTGTTTTAATCTTGCATTAATCTTCCATATTCGTCGAATTTTGAGCCGCGAACATTAGGGTTTTCGACCCTTTTAATCGAAAATTTGGGGCTTTTCCCCCAAATGGATTTGTCTTGCCAAATTGATGCTAGGAATGGATAATAGGTAATGTTAGGAACATAACCATGTATTTGCTTTGAATTTCCATCGAGTTTTGAGCCCTTGAGCGAATTTTGAGACGGTTTCACAGCTAGATCGTAAATTGCTTCGAAAATGGCCTTAGGATTGCCCATTTGTGATGAAATTTGATATTTGGGACCCTTGGATGATGGGTAAACTTTCTACCATCTTGGAAGTTTGGTTTGTGACAACTTTTTCAGGACACTCTTCTAGGGCATAACCGCCATTATAGCGAAATGCTGCCGAATTTTCGACTCGAACCCGGAACTAGGCTTTGACTCGGACTTGACTTGACCCAATTTGTCACATGAGTGACCGAATTGGTGAGAACATGGCCAAGGATGGCCAGAAATGGGAATTCCGGCCTCAAGGCTCGAAAATTTCTTAACAAAGGCTTGTCGTCATATGATGCGGCCTGGATTTGCTTTAATGTTGCAGTGACGATGCTTCTACTTCGGGAGGGATCCCATGGATGTAGACGCTGCGTTGTTGAGGAGGCTTTGGAGCGTGCCTTCACCGCGCGGTGATGGGCGCCGCAGACGAGGTTCCCGAGGAGGAGGCCGCCGATGAGGAGGAGATTCCGAGACGGGCCCACCTCGGACGAGGGGGTCGTCACCGAGAGGAGCTCCCGCGTGGCCGAGACTGGGAGAGTAGGCACCTCGTGTGGGCTGCAGAGGGTCATTTGTCCTACAGGACGGTGAAGAGCTTGGTAAATAGGAATTCCCTAACTCATTACCTACCCCTTTCTACCTTTGTTCAAATTTCCTTTCAAATTTACTCAAAACTAAAGATAGCTTTATTTCGAATCATAATAGGAGGCCGGGAACATCAGGTCGTTCTCGGGTACACGACGGCGATGGAGCACTACGAGCTACGGTTTCGGC
Organism: Silene latifolia; assembly: GCF_048544455.1. Taxonomy (NCBI): domain Eukaryota; kingdom Viridiplantae; phylum Streptophyta; class Magnoliopsida; order Caryophyllales; family Caryophyllaceae; genus Silene; species Silene latifolia. Next base: position 5,694,463 of record NC_133537.1, on the reverse strand, counting down.
GGAGGAGAGAGCCATGATCGAGCGTGGAGCGTTCGGTCCTCCGGTTCAGTCCGGAGGGATATCGTGAAGAGGAAGTTGCGGGCCAACCTTAGCCTGGTCCGCGCTTTCTTGGATCGATTTTGGGATACGACTTCCACGTTTCACCTGCCTTTTGGTGAGGTGGGAGTCACCTTGGAGGACTACGGCATGATTTCCGTCCGCCGTGTGGGACCGAGGAGATGGTGTGGCCGGAGACCGGCATGAGGGCGGATTCGGCCGAGGCGAGGAGGTTGATCGGCTGGAACCCGTCGCCGAAGGTCGTTTGCGGTGCGGGTTTGGTACCCGTACCTACGTTCGAGATTGCTTTGCGGGAAGACCCCGCATCGGTGGTGATCGATGGGAGGGAGACGGCTCCTCCTCCTTGTACAGCTGAGCAGAGGGCTCGTCTGTGGCTTTGGTGGTTCTTGTCTTCGATCTACCTCGGAGACAAGGGTGAGAGGCTGTCGACGAAGCTTCTCCCCTTTCTTTCTCGACTCGAGTTCCCTAGGGCGTTGGGACCGGTCATCACTGGGTTTTGCGGTCCTCATCCGCTTCATGAGGGCCATGGTTCGTCCGGAGTTGATGGAGAAGGGGACTTCTCCCGGTGCCGTCGGACCAGGCTCTGTTGGAGGTATGAACCTTCCTTTAGACCAAAGTAAATTCCTTTCTTTTATCAAAGATCGAAAGATCGTCATTGACTATTCTGTTTTGCAGGCGTGGGTGTACTCTTACTTTCCGGACCTCGCCCCCAAGAGGACGGAGCCGTTGGAGAGGGCCTATCCCGTGGTGAGGGATTGGGTCATGTGCCGGACGAAGAGCAAGCGTTCTTCTCACAATGTCTACCGGCGGGATGTGAACGCTCTTCAGCTGAGCAGTGTGAGTATCCCATTTGTATGCACTTATTCTTCTCATACTTTGTTTTTAATTGATCATAGGAATGACCTTTGCCTTCATATTGTCGCAGTGGGTGCCCAGACCTTGGGCGGAGTACGCTGGAGCGCCTCCCTTCGTCGCTGAGGTCCTTCGACCTAGGAGCTCGAGTCGGCTGCTGTTGTGGACGTCGATGGGTCCTGCGTGGTATCTGGGCGAGCGGTTAGCTCGTCAGTGTTTTCGGGGCGCGTTGACGGTTCCCGTCGATCCTCCTAGGACAATGTTTAGGAGCCTTCGAGGCCGAGAGGAGGCGGACTTGGGTGGTGTTAGTGGCGACGACCTTCTTCTCCCTGACGAGGATTACTCGGCGTTCCTTTACGGGAGGTTGGCGTATTGGCCGGTAGTGGTGAGTATCTTTTGTTTCTTGTTGGATCTTGATTTTCGAGAATCGCGACGAAAGATCATCGATTAACGAGAGCCATTTTGTCTTTGCAGGAGGTTGAGGCGGCGGGCATCGAGCCCCCAGAGTACCCCGAGACCCTCGAGTACACTGACGCTACTGGGAGGACGACGATCTCCGAGCTGCGTGACTTTGACGTGGCTGTGACGGATGCTGGCCTAGATGACTGGCAGCATCTGATTCGGAGGGTGAGTTCTTATTTTGCATAGTTTTCGTGTAAGAACACATTTGATTGAACTTGTTCAGTTTACTGAGAATTCTTTTGAAATGCAGGTCGCGCCATCTCGGTTTGTGGCACTATGGAGGGTGGCCAACCGGCTACGAGCTACGGCCGTCGAGGCACTCGTCGGCGGTCGAGGTCGTCAGGTATGAACCTCATTTGTTTTTCCTTGATCTTTGGTTTTTCAGTTTTGTTTGAATTGATTGACATGAGCCAGTTTCTTGTTGTCCACAGGCCGATCGTGAGCTGGAGCGAGAGTTGACCCAGTCTCGGGAGGAGACGGCTCGTTTGTCGAGGGAGCTCGAGTTTCGGGATGCCGAGATTGCCGCTCTTATGGCGAGGGTTGTCGAGCTGGAGGGTGCCCAGCAGTAGCTTTTGTGTGGTTTTGTAGACTTGATTTTGAACATTTTTGGACTTGTTTGGGGCGCAAGCCCCCAGTTTACTCGGACTTTTGGAATTGTTTGGGGTGAAGCCCCCAGTTTACTTGCACATTTGGACCTGTTTGGGGCGAAGCCCCTAGTTTGCTTGTATATTTGCTTTTTTGTTGTATATACGACGGCCTGAGTGCCTTTTGCTGCTGGGTTGTGTTATTTGTACCTGCAGGTTAGCTTTTGAACAGGTTTGGTAGACAACGGTTTACACCGTCATGCTGCCGGAATTTACATAGAAAATCACGTAACACATACATTTTTATATACACACAGGGCCTTTAATTAGTGCAAAATGAGATTCGAAAGGACGTGAAAATGCAAAAATTTTGTCGGAAATGACCGGGCGGTAGGGAGGGTTACCCCCGAAAAAAAAAGAAAAAGAGAAATCTATAAGTTAGAAAATGGAAAAAAAAAAAATAGAAATTAAGAAAATGAAATGACTAAGTAAATGTTGAAATAAAAAAGAATTAAAATGAAAACTAAATATAAAAGTGTGAGAAAAATGGCGGAAAATGTCGATGTCGCCTCGAAATGCGCGTTCATGGATTAAGGAAACCCAAGCATGGTAAATTTCTCAGATTTACCAAAATAAAATCCCGTAGGAATAGGAAATTATTCGTTTATAGAATTAGGAAAGATCCAAACGCGAAATCACAGAAGTGAGGTCAGGAGGAGGCGCAGCATGAGTCGCGTCCCTTTGAAGAGGCGCAAAGCAGGTGCCGCGCCCGTTCCCAAGGTGCCGGTTCGACGGATTTTTGAAACAAAGAATTAGTATAAATAGAAGCGTCGACGAAGCTTTAAATCATATAATTCTTCCGTCTCTTCTTCGTCGATTCACACATAAAAAACTCCCAATAAATTTTCAAGAGAAAATTATCATCATGAATACTTTGGAGATTCGCTTGAAGGAATGGACTAATGAGTTTTCGAACATTGAGAAACATGACATGGGTGCTTATAACCTTGGGTCTTTGTTGAGTTTGAAACTCATTAAGGTTGTAAAACCGTTCTTGGATTCTTGCCTTGATTATTGGGACCCAAATTATCATGCTTTTGCGTTCCCAGGAGGTGATATTTGTCCTTTTCCTGAGGAAATTGTCGCTATTGGCGGGTGGGACCCCGAACATTTACCTCGCCATCCCTTCTACCGCTCAAGGGTATAAGAGCAAGTTCGTAGATTTGCTTGGACTTACTAGACTCGAGGTAGATCGTCTCGTTACTCCGAAGGGCGTGAGGATGCTAGATTTTATAGACCGATTCATCAACAGGGCCGACCCTACTGTCTCTTATGTTGCTAGGAGGAGAGCATTTGGCTTCTGTTTGCTTCATGTTTATGTCTTTCAGGGACATGTTGATGAAGATTTGAGAGGTGATCCCCGTCTATTGGGTCTTATTGAGCAAATGGAGTCGCGCAGAGCCCACTTGTCTATGCTTAGGGGAGATTATCTTGGGCTTGGACAATAGGAAATCCAACCGCGATCTTCCATTTTTGGGGAGTCCCGTTATCCTACAGGTAAAAGACACCCTTCTTTCTTTCTTTTTTTTTTTTTTCGTTTTTTTTTTTTTTTTTTTTTTTTTTTTTTTTTTTTTTTTTTTTTTTTTTGCGGGTGTCTAATACCTGTTTTTGGTAGGTTTGGCTTATGGAACGGCTCCGATTGCTCGAGCCCCCAGTTCATGCACTTTCCTATCACGCCCGTATGATTTCGATGAGGACACTACTGTACATGGTGGACTTCACTCGGTCCGCGATTATTGGAAGAACAAGTCAAGAATGATGATGGCCCGCCGATCGGGTGGGTCGTTCCGTGGTGGCACCTCAAGTCTCATTCATCGGAGTGTCTTCTTTGGATCCTACTAGGTCCGTGCGCATTCCTGGATTGGAGTTTATGGTATGCATCTTCCCTGAGAGATTGATGAGGCAAGTCGGGTTGAAGCAGATGATCCCTAGGCTTGACACCGCCCCGCAGACTGCTATGGCGCTTACTACAGAGAGCCGAAGAGAGTGGGCTATGAAGTGGGCCCAAAGAAACATGTGGTTCTTGAACTTCTCCTCCAATGCCTTGTGGGTGTCGGACTCTTATCTGAGGTGGAGGAAGGCCGCAACTTCGGAAGAGCGAAAGATCGAGGAAGCGCGAGCCCGTTGACTACAAGGTGCGCGAGGGAGAGAAAGAGAAGGAGAAGCATCTGACTGAAGGAGAAGAAGAAGCCGGGTTCCAAGTCATTCATCCTTCGAAGAAATCGAAGACTACTCCTGTCGCAGAGATGGTGGTTGGCAAGAATGGAAGAGTCAGGCCTCGAGAAAGACCGTTGGTGATTAGGTCTGAAGTGGTGCAAGAGCGCCCGGCTCGAGGTCGTGACAAGAAATATGACAAGAACGACAAGGGCAAGGGAAAGATGGAGGAATAGCCCAAGTCTTATTTATTATTTGATTATTATTATTATTGTTGTAATAAGAAAGGAGGGATTTTTAGAATCCTAGCCTAGTCTATTTTTATTATTTGTCGTACTATTTATTATTAGAAATTGAATGAAATAAAAAGGTTAAATGGTTATGAAACCGTTGTGATTTTCTTTAATTATTCTTGTCGAATTTCAAATGCAATGCAAATGTCCTTCTATTTACATTTTAAATATAATGGTGGGTTGAATCCCGTGAAGGATTGCCTACGTATTCACTTAAAAAAGCGAAATCAAACCCTTGCGCGTAGTTCGAGTAAATGTAAAAGAATAATTGTTCGAAGCAAGAGCTTGTAATGAACATAGAAAATAAGCATGAGCTTTTGCTTACTCGGGAGGTGCGAATTTAGTTTGTTTGATGATATGAGGATGACAAGTTTGCCAAGATGCAAGAGCATAGTGACATTCAAATGGGCCAGGGGCCGTTTATTTAGTGCCACAAGAGCGACACGTAGGTTTACGCGAGGCGCGTTTTTGTTCCTATTCTAGGCATAGTATCGTTTCAGTTGGTCGAGATTTGTGGGGTTTGAGAACTCATTCCCGTCTAGGTCTGTGATTCTAACCGCACCCCCTGGGAGTATTGATTTGACTAGATATGGTCCGGCCCAGTTAGGTTTGAATTTTCCCCTTGGGTCGACAGGTAAAAGAGCTCTGACCGATTTGAGAACTAAATCTCCTTCTTTGATGTTTCTTGGCCTAACCCTTTTGTTGAAAGCTCGTTTGATACGTGCTTGATATGTTTGGACATTATGTAAAGCACGAAGCCTACGTTCATCCAGGAGGATGAGTTCTTCATATCTATCCCTTTTCCAATCGGCTTAGGGATTTGACTTTCTAGCGAATACGCAAGGATGGTATTTCTAGCTCGATCGGTTGTACGGCTTCCATCCATGCCGTAAGTCAAATAGAAAGGAGTAGCCCTGGGCGTCTGACGGATGTTCGATACCCCCACAAAGCGAAGGGTATTTTGCTTGGCCAATCTCTGTAATTGTCAGTCATTTTCTTGAGGATTGTGACGACATTCTTGTTAGCCGCTTCTACCGCGCCGTTAGTCTGTGGTCTATAGGGCGATGAGTGGTGATGCTTGATCTTGTATTTGGCTAGCAATTGTTCGGTTTCGGCTTGGAAGTGGGACCCATTATCGCTAATGATCTCATGCGGGCAACCATATCGGCAGATGATGTTATTTTGTATGAATTTGGCTACATTTTTGGCCGTAAGAGCGGTGTAGGAAGCCGCTTCTACCCACTTGGTGAAGTAGTCAATTGCTACTAGGATGAAACAAAGGACCTCCTGTTCCGGTTGGGGTTATTTTCCCAATTATGTCAATTCCCCATGCGGAGAATGGCCAAGGAGATGTCATCGTATAGAGCAACGAAGGAGGGACATGTTGTACATTCCCGAAGATTTGGCAATTGTGGCAATGTCTCACATATTTGATGCAATCGGATTCCATTGTGGTCCAATAATACCCTAGACGTGTGATTTTCTTTGCCATCATAGGTCCACTCATATGAGGACCGCATTCTCCGTCGTGGACTTCTTCCATCACCTTTCGTGCCTGTGAATGATCAAGGCAACGTAGGACTACACCAAGAGGTGTTCTTTTGTATAATTCTCCTTGCATGAGAACGTATTGTGAAGACAATAGGCGTATAGCTCGTTGTCCCCTCTTGTCCATATCTGGTGGATAGGTACCATTAAGCTTGAAGTTCAGGATTGCTTGGAACCAGGGTTCCTGTGCGATTTCTTCTTCATCGGTAATTTGATGGACATAAGCCGCTCCGACCGTCGTTCGATACACAAAGGCATTTCCATCATGTAATCTGGCATGTTTATCAAAGATGCAAGTTTCGCAAGAGCGTCTGCAAATTGATTTTCTTCTCGAGGTAGGTGTAAGTAGGTTACGTGATCAAAGAATTGAGCGACTTGGTCTATCCTAGCCTGATAGGGTGCTAGGCTTTCACTTCGGATTTTCCAGGATCCCGTAACTTGGTTGATGATCAGTGATGAATCTCCATGCACTCGGAGGTTTTTGATGCCTAAGCTTACTGCCGCTTGTAGTCCAATTAGACAAGCCTCATATTCTGCGGCGTTGTTTGTCACCTCGAAGTCGAGTTTGACAAAGAATCGGTGTATGCTCACCTTCAGGAGAAATGAGCAACACTCCTATCCCAAATCCTCTTAGGTTTGATGCTCCATCAAAGTATAGGTCCCAGGAGTCTACATCTGTTTGAAGTATATCCTCGTCGGGAAATGACCAAGTATCTATGGTTTGTGCGTCGTTGATGGGATTTTCTGCGAAGAATTCGGCGACGGCGCGACCCTTTATTACTTTCAGTGGCACGTATTTGAGGTCAAATTCCGAGAGCATCATGGTCCATCTTGCCAGGCGTCCGTTGAGGACAGGTTTCTCGAAGAGGTATTTGACTGGATCCATTTTGGAGAATATCTTGACGGAGTAGCTAAGCATGTAGTGACGTAGCTTATTCGTTGCCCACACAAGAGCGAGGCATGTCTTTTCGAGTTGTGAGTATTTGCACTCGTATTCCAAGAACTTCTTACTTAGATAGTAAATGGCTCTCTCTTCACTTCCTACAGTTTGAGCCAGCATTGCACCCATGGCGGTTTTAGTTACTGTGAGATACAAACCAAGAGGTTGATCTCGTTGTGGCGGCATGAGCACTGGTGGTTTAGCCAATATCTCCTTGATTCGGTCAAACGCCTTTTGACAATCATCATCCCACATGGTGTGGTCTGTTTTCTTGAGTTTCTTGAAGATAGGCTCGCAAATCATCGTAAGTTTCGATATGAATCGACTTATGTATTGAACTTTTCCAGAATCCTCGACTTCTTTTTTCGTTTGAGGTTGTGGCATTTCAATCAGAGCTTTGATTTTGGAAGGATCTATTTCTATACCTCGTTGGCTAACGACGTATCCTAGGAGTTTGCCAGATGTTACCCCAAATGTGCATTTCTGAGGATTGAGTCTCATGTTGTACTTCCGTAGCCTTGCGAAGAACTTGCGAAGGTTCGCAATATGTCCCTCTCTCTCCTTGGATTTGACGATCATGTCATCTACGTATACCTCAACTTCTTTGTGCATCATGTCATGTAGGAGTGTAGTTGCTGTGCGTTGGTATGTAGCTCCGCGTTGATCAATCCGAACGGCATTCTTGATATAGAATAGGTTCCCCATTGGGTGACGAACGCAGTCTTATGCATGTCTTCCATGGCCATTTTGATTTGGTTATAACCCGCATATCCATCCATGAAGGATAGTAATGCGTGGTCTGCAGTATTGTCCACTAATATGTCGATGTGAGGCAGGGGGAAGTCATCTTTTGGACTCGCTTTGTTCAAATCCCTAAAGTCAACACAAACTCGGATTCTCCCATCCTTTTTGGGTACGGGTACTATGTTAGCTACCCAGTCAGAATACTCGGAAACTTTGATGAACCCGGCTTCGAATTGTTTGTCAACTTCTTCCTTAATCTTTAGAGCCCACTCTGTTCTCATTCGTCGAGCTTCTGCTTTCACAGGTTTTGAAACCCGGCTTAATCGGAATTCTATGTTCGGCAATATCCCTGTCGATTCCTGGCATGTCTTTGTAGGACCAAGCGAAGACGTCTTTGAATTCATTTAGGAGGTCTATGAGGTCGGCCCGTTCGGTAGAGCTCAAGGTAGTCCCTATCCTAAGTTCTTTGGGTTCTAGTTCGGTTCCTATATTGATGGGTTCGGTGTCCTCACCATCGGTCCCCCTTCCCCTTCCCCTTCCTGTAGTATTTCTTTGGCTACGTAGGGAGGTATTTCGGTCAAGTCCGGGTCTTGGTCATCCTCGCATCATCATAAACGAATTGCACTCAAGATAACGCAAAGAGTAAGCAGAACCTGATTTATTCATATTAAGATTCGAGTAAAGTTGAAACAAAGAAGCCAACCGATCCATGGTCAGTGGCGGTAAAGGACGATAATTGGGGCATTTCCCGAACTACTGTGGCTACTTGAAAATAAGCTAGGAGAAACGAAGGGAGTGGGGATGACGACGGAGTAGACTCTCTAATGACTTCTCTAGACTCGACTCGACTCCGACTCCGACTCCGATTCGAACTCGTCGTCTTCTGGTTCTTCTTTGAACATCTCTCCTTCTCAAGTGGTGAGCTTGAAGAGTCTTCCTTGATTGTTGGTCCATTTGATTGATTTTCTCCATCCTTTCTCGCGCTTTGTGTCGATTTCTATGATCAATGCGGTGGGGTTGAAGCGATCGTCTTGAAGTATCGTAGTAATGATCTCATCCTGCGCGGCCTTAACAAATCGGTCCTCTCCAAACAGGAGGCTCACAGCTTGCTCGTCTAAGCAAGGTGCTTGACGGGTTTTGACGGTAGGAACCGTTTACGAGGGATGAAGTAGCAATCGTGAAAGATCTCGATTCCGGCTAACTTCCTCTCAAGGTAATGCCAAGGTTCGGGAAATCCATGAAAGAGTTCCGAACTTCCTTCTTGAACGAAGTATCCATTCAAGGTAGGGAGATATGGCCTCATTTGGACTCCTACATACTTGCGATTTTGGACTTGGGCAAGCATTTCGAGAACTTCTTCTGTTGTGGGTTTGTACCCTAGTCCAAGTGGTATTCTCGATGAGTTGCCTTTCTTGTATGGCGCGAAGGTGTTCTTCCGAATCGGGTTCAAAGGCATTCCAGGGAAGTATCCCTGATTTTTGAGTATGTGGTTGACCACCAAGTTAGAGTAGGGATTATAGTATAAGGGTGCCAACTCACTTTCTATGACATTTACACTTTGGAAGCCCCCAAGTTCGTATATGGGATCCGCAAGGACTTGATTATTTGATTGCTTCTCAATTATTGCCTTGATAGGCGACGAAGTGATCGTCACAACTTTGCCATTGAGTGGGATCTTGATCTTTTGGTGAAGGGTGGATGTTACCGCTTTGGAAGCGTGAATCCAAGGCCTTCCCAGAAGTATGTTAAATGAAGCTTCGATGTCTACTATTTGGAAGTTGACTTTTCGCTCGATTGGTCCCGTGGCTATGGTTAGGCTAGCAAGTCCAACCACTTTTCGTCGTGTACCGTCGTATGCACGTACACCTTGATTGGTGGGAGTCCAATCCGACTCTTTCATGCCTAGTTTGTATGCCGTTTTGAGGGGTATGACGTTGACCGCGGAGCCATCATCTACCAAAGTCATTGGCACATTCTTCTTTAGACAAATGACGGTGATGTATAGAGCAAGGTTGTGACTAGCGCCAAAAGGTGGCGGTCTTCATCCGAGAAAGTAATAGGATTACTTAGCTTCGGTGATTCTTGGAAGACCAAGTTGACTACATCTTCGGGAGTAGAGTTATGCGCTACATTCAATTTGGCCAAAGCTTGCAGTAAAGCTTGGCGATGCGGAAATGAGCTTGCCACTAGTTGCCAGACTGAAAGATCAGCCTTGGTTCTCTGTAATTGCTTGAGCAAATGATCAGTGGGGTCGTCTTCGTTGTCATTTGGTGTGATGACATTGGTTGGACCGTTTTGAGTGGTGCTTTGGTATGGACGACCCGAGCGAGTTAGGTGATCCACATCTTGGTCTTCGCCATTTTGGACTATTTCTTTGACTAAAGAGTTTTCGATGAGATACTCGTCCTCGTCGTCATCGGCCCAAACCCCATTAACTGCAGCTAGTTCCTTCATCCTCATGATGTCACTTTCTAGTTGTATGATTTGATTGACTAGCTTGTCGACCACGGCGACTACTTCTTGCATAGTGGCATTTTGAGAGAAGGTCAATGGTACGCGTTCTTTAGGTGTTGTATTAGGATTGCGTAAGACTATTACCATGTTTTCTAGTTCCCACACTTGCCTATCTACACTCCTTGCCCATGCGATGAAGTCGGAAATGGTAGGGGAGATGGTAGAGTAGAGTCTTTCTTTCTCAATTGCATGAATTTCATTTTCGGTGGGAGAAATGAGATGTGAGCAATCTAAGGTAGATTCGTCACTTGTAATCACTAGAACTCCAAGAGGATTCTGAGTGTTGTTGGGCTTACCTCCTGGTGGAATTGGAAGTCGACCATCTTCAATCATATCCTGAAGCACATGTTTCAACTTGTAGCATTTTTCTGTGTCATGCCCCTTGCCCCTATGGTATTCACAGTAGGAATTTTCATCCCAGAATTTGGACTTCCTTTCAGGTTCGGGAGTAGGCCCAATGGGTTGGAGTTTACCTTGCTTCATTAGTCTTTTTAGAGCGTTGGAGTACGTATCTCCAAGGTTTGTGAACTTCCTTGGTGGGCTAGTTTTCTTGGAAGGCTCGAGAAGGTTAACTTCGCCGGTCTTGCTAGTAGAGCCGTATGAACGACTTGTGGACCCTTGGTATCCTCGACCTACCGTTTTGGACAAGAGTCCTTTACGGATGTCGTCTTCAATTCGTGTCCCTAGTACAGTTAAGTCCTTGAAGGTCTTGATGCTTTGATATCTCAAATGGTTGGCATATATGGGCTTGAGATTGTCCACGAACTTCTCCACAAGAGTGGCCTCATCTGGGCGTTCTACTAATTGAGTACTAGTCTTCCTCCACCTACTTAGAAAGTCGGTGAATCCTTCCTTGTCATTTTGGGTAAGAACCTCTAGAGTGCGCATGTTGACTTGGATCTCGGCATTATCCGCGTATTGTTTCGAGAACTCGATGGCGGCGTCCTCCCAAGTAGCGACCTTTTTGTGATCTAAAGTGTAGAACCATTGCTTTGGGATGGTGTCAAGAGATGAAGGAAAGATCCTTAAGAACATCTCGGGTTTGATGCCTTTGATAGACATGTAGTCCTTGAAGGCGCGGATGTGGTTCAAAGGGTTCTCATGTCCTTTAAACTTAGGGATATCCGTCATGCTAAAGTTAGTGGGCAATTTGGAATTGACGGCTTCATACTTACGATTGTTCTCCCTGTAAATGTCATCCCCCTTAAGGTACATCAATTGCTCCTCTAGGTATTGGAGTCTTTTCTCACCAAGGTTGTTCCTAGGACAGGATTCTCATCTTTAGATTCGTCATCGGAAAATTGTAGCACTCCACCTTTAGGGGGAGGTAGCTTTCCCTCTACATCAAAGATACGGCCTTCGATAAGCTCAAGGCGGTCATAGGTTTGTTCTTGGGTAATTTGCATTTGGGCTATCGCGGCTAGGATTCGATCATTACTTTCTTGAATTTGCTGGAGGTTCGTATCATCACTTGACCCAGGCATCTTGGAAACTGGATAAGAGGTCGGCGACGAATCAAAACACGATCGACCATTCTATCACACTTGCTAAAAGAGGAAAAGTTTTGACTCGTGAAGTGGGTGTGTGCCACTTGTGTTGAGTGAGTTTTGAAGAAAGACAAGGTCTTTGAAAATGTGTGTCCTAGCCAACTGTAGTGTAGTTGTAGGAGTGGACTCGAGGTGAGGTTTGAAATGGGCTTGTGGCTCGAATTTTGACACGACAAACGGACAGAGTTTTGACCGGATTTTGTACTAATTAAAGGCCCTATTTCGAAATTCTTGATTGAAATTGGGTTTTGATTTTTGAAAATTCGTCATGATTTGTTTTGAAATGGTGATCATGTAAGGTTTACATATTTATACAAGCATTATAACGGGATGCTGAGTGCATTTAGAAAGGTTTTGGTTTAAAGGGTGGGTTGCCATACCGAACCATCAAACCCGAAGTCTGTGGAGAGGCTCGTGCCAAACAAGAGTAAGGCCGATTCCTAGTCCATTTCCTCAAGTAGTGAAGGCCCTTGATACAAACAAGAGTAAGCATCATGGTATGGATGACGTCAATCGCTATCCATCCTTAGGCCCAAATAAGAATTAGGACCGTTTAGACGGGACGATTGGTCGAATGGGTTGGGTTGGGCCTAGGAAGGCCGATTTAAACGGTCTAGGAAGACCGAGTTATGAAAACCGACAATTGTCTTGTACAAACTTATTCCCTAACCTTGTTCAAGTTTCACCCTTAGCTACACGTAAGTGTATTTCCCCAGCGGAGTCGCCAAACTGTGGACAGCGGGCCGCCCACGGGGGCGCTTGGTGAAGGGGCTCGAAAACAAGCGTTTGCATTTTGTATGGAGTCGCCACCAATTTTTATGGGAAATTGGAACCGTTCGAATACCTCGTGTCATGTCAAGACACAAAGTAGTGACATGAACACTAAGCAATCGTTACCCTTAGCATTCTATGTCTAGAATGACTCTCGTGGATGCCAATGAACACGGGTGCTCACGAGATCCGGAGTAAGGGGTGAGGGTACGTAGTAGGAAGCTCTTTTGATCGAACACCTAATCCCGCCCGCCTCGATAGCGGCCTCTACTAATGATTAGGGAGTTTATTCGTACTTGATATATCGTCGGCTATATGCATGCAATGCAACATCCATAGATTAATCCTAACATGTGAGAATTAGACTAAGTCGGTTGAACAATTAAGTTAGCAAACAATTGAGTCGAAGTAGGATTTAATGCTGATTTACATGTGGAAACATACAAACAATAAAAGAAATACAATAATTATGAATTACAATAATGAAAATTACAACGATTACATTGGATAGGCGATTTATGTCGAAAATACCTTTAAAACGGATAATTTGAGAAAAAGAAATAAGAATAAAACACGACAGATCAGAAGGTGATAATACGATTATTAGTTGATTGATACGTAGCTAATTAAACTAGGTCAAGGCGAAAAGGAGTTCGTGAGACGAACTCATCCTCGAACAAAGCGCAGAAATCGCGCCCTTTGGAAGAGGCGCAGCGATTCTTTGCGTCTGTTCCAAGGGTGAGTTCGTCGTAGCTTAATCGCAAACCGTTAATGTTAATTGGTAAATTAATGGATTGATTGCGATTTTAGACTCGGATGAAAGTGATTAATGAATTATTTACATATGATTGAGGTCATAAAACAGTAAAACATGGATGAGACGGAAGTAAACGGATTAATTATGTGAAGGGTCGATGTTAATGAATGATTAATTAAACTAACTAAACGAATTATTAACTAAACATGATGAATGACGACGGATTAATGACTAAACAGGTGAAAATATACCAACGATGAATCCCAGAAACTCAACATGAACGAATTGAATCTCTAAAACTCGAATTGAATTTAATGACGAAAACCCGCAAATATTGATTATTTGGGATTTGAGTCGGATTTAGGACGATTAAAACATGTTAATGATGATGGTTAATATACATATGAATTATTAAACTATCATGTGAACGAATTAACAGACGAACAAAACAAAAGAAATAAACTTGATACGAATTACAGAGGACGGAGGAAGAAGAAAAGAAGCGAGAATCTGCGCCCTCACGAAGAGGCGCAAAGAAGGCTGCGCTCCTTCGAAGAGGCGCAATGTTGCTGCGTCTTTTCTCGACGTCTGTCTCACGGAAATCCGCAAAAAAGGTTTTAAAGACGGTTTTAGAAATCGGTTTTAATGAGGTACTTTCGACATAAACCTTACAATTGTTATACAATAATTAAAATACAATAAATAAAAAGAGAGATTAATACACCCTCAGACTTACATGTTGACGGAACGAGATGAACTAAGAAGATCGATTAGTGATGCTCGACGCGAATGCAAAGAAAGAGTGCCCTCGAAAGAGGAAAACGATTTAACAAGTTGATTAATTAGATTGATTGAGTGTAGTGGTCAAATTGGTCGGTCATGCAACGGAGAGGCTGGTACCCGGAAAGATCCGAGCTTACGTGGTCGGAAGTCCAAGCACGTAGGCGCCAATTAGTAAGAACGAAGTCTAGAATGCAAAGGGAGAAGAGAAGGGCGGACACTCGCGTGAGAAATATGAGGAACGAAAGCTCCTATTTATACTAATCACGTGAAGGAATAGGGTTTCGGAGACTCTTTGGAAGTGAATCTCGGAAAGATATAAAAAAGATACGTAAATCATGCAAAGAAGGGCCTGGGAAAAGGCGCAAAGAGCCCATGCGTCTCTTGGAAGAGGCGCAAAGACTGTGCGTCTATTCCCGGAGGTTTCCTCCGCTAAGAAAGATTTCCGTGTTTAAGTTATGGTAGGACGGAATTAATTCGATTATCTTTAATATCTTATGTAAATATTACGGGATATTATTTGCCAAAAGATAAAATTTGAGAAATATGGAATAGAAATATCCGGAACATTCCAGAACATTCTGACTCGGGATTTAACAGTTATCAGAAAATGGAGACGGTTTTTGACCCGGACTCCGAATGTACTCTAATTACTGCCAAAACGACCGTATCGGGACGTAGATGACAACTAAGAGGTTGACATTAATATTTGAGCAATCACTTGACGATAATCTTACGAACTGTCACAAATCGTTCCGCGTACCAAACATGCGGCCCAATCATCACCGGGTGGTTTGCGAGAGGTGCAGAAACGAGGTGTCTACAGAGGTCTACTTTTGATTGCAGGTTTCCTCGTCACAAAAAAAAATGGAAAAAAAATGTAACTCATAGTTGAGTTTAAGGAAAATGAGGAGTCAATTGTAAATAGTTTAAAAGTTCACAAATTCACACTTTAGACGGACACTATTTATTTTGTTAGGGTGCAACCTATGTCCCACATCGGTAGAATAAAGATGAAAGTTCATCTTTATAAGTGTATACAAAATATAATAGTAAGAGGCCTTTTGAAAAGTAACCCAAGAGTAAATCCGTGAGAGCTTGACCAAAAGCGGACAATATCGTACTATTATCGACAGTGGACACCGGTGCAGCAGAGGCCCAACACGAGGTATTCACGCTTCCGCACAACAGCTTCCGCACAACAGCTTCCGCACAACAAGTGGTATTAGAGCGCAATGTTCGAATTGGGCTAGACATGAGGATGCATCAGTAGGCCCAAGACTAGAAGTTGTACACCGTAAGGCACGGAACTCCTAGCTCAGGGTGAGTCCTTGAGTAAGCCCGTTCCAAGGTTAAATGGATGAAAGGCGTTATAGGTCTTGTGGGGATATTGAGTACTGACCATTTGTGACTAGAACTGTTTGATTAGGCGGGCCCTTATCAGGTTGGGTGCCACAGATCTGGTGGGTCCTTTCCAGGATCGTTTGTGTTCTACTCCCTCCCATCCAAACCAAAGGTTACATTTGACTTTATTACGCTTGCCGAGGCGTGTTTTGCAACGTGACATGTGGTGCAAGACATGGCTCGTGGTAACATGGTGTCGGCTAATAGGAGGTTATCAAGACTTGTGATGTTTCGGGTGTCTAAAAGTTGGGGATGTAGGTCGCGGGAGCAAAGTTCTCCATAGAGGTCAAGGTCCGAGTCAAAGATGATGGTCCTTTGTTAGAGGGGAGGATTGTTATGGTGCAAACCCATGTTCCCACATCGGTAAAATAAAGATAAAAACTCATCTCTATAAGTGTCTACAAAATGTAATACTAAGAGGCCTTTTAGAAAGGAGCCAAGAGTAAATACGTGAGGGCTTGACTCAAAGCGGACAATATCGTACTATTATGGACAATGGACACTGGTGCAATAGGGCCTAACACGAGGTATTCACGCTTCCGCACAACAAGTCTAAAGCTATAAGTAAATCACAAAAACTCACCTCTCATATGATGGGGTGAGGAATTGACTGAATTTCTTTTTTCTTTATTATGTCTCCCATTAAATTAGTGTGAAACGGTCTCGCATGAGACTTATTCTAAATAAATAGTGTCTCTTATAAAATGAGGTGGATAGTGATCCGATCCTAATAATTTATGGAATAATACGTATATGGAAAGTGATAAAATTGTTATCGAGGTTAAAAGGGAGAATAAGACAAGCCGTTAAGGTAGATGAGACGGCATGGTGTCCTAACTCGTAGCTAGATAGCTACCATTGTCTTCATTCTTCAACTCAAAGTTATTATAAACCGATGAATCGATGATCTGTCTAGTTATTATGAGAGTATATTCCATGAGAATATTATGTTGTCCCTGATGCTCAAACTATGTATTTTTCTACCATACATTTATTAAATTAAATCGTTTTATAGCATGTTCTTATTGACGTATTTAAATAAGCTTGTAAATATTATCAACCTATATTTAGATTTGCAGAGAATGAGATATATTAAAAGTTAATAAAATGCCTTCATACTACAAAATAACATAAATGTAAGTATTTGTAAAAAGGTAATTTATTATTTTGAATATGTCAATGTTAAAAGTAGATTTGACCCAGCCCAAATGACTGCTCCGTATCTAACTCGATATTTGAATTGAAAATCGGAATATGATTCGTTACCTGAATAGATCTGAACCAATATAAGTCGAATCGAATGTTTATTTTTGAAAACTGATCATTAGCACACCTGAAAATGATCCGACCTGTTGCAAATCTGAAAATAACCCAACTTAAATTGACCCGATAAGAATCCAATCCAATTAACCAGTTGACCTGTTTACCTGCCCATGAAACGTACACCAAGCTTGCTCAAGTGAAAGGCCGAGCTAAATACGAAGACCATTAAAACGAAACGGAGGAATCAAAGCCCAAAGCAATGAAACAGATCGAACCTATTACCTATGGGCCGACTAAATAGTTGGGCTTGTTGTAGCCCGAGCCCAGTAGTGTAGTCATTCTCAGGATATACACGTGTTAGTGTTTAAGAATACTAGGTGTCAAAATTAGACACGTGTCAAGTTTATAGAGTTTCCATGCACAGATAAGATCGCATACGTATTTATCAATGCATTACCTTACCTATGTCTCTGTCTTGTTCTCGTTTAGAAAGATTGCAAACCAAAAACAAAAACAAAACCAAAAATATACAAAAACTAAAGTACAAGAATTGAAGATGGCAGCGACTGAAGAACCAATTCTCTCCAGGATTGATCGTCTTGATCACTTGGTAATATGTTTTCTGCTTTATTCTTTGTTCATTCACTTTAATTCCATATATTACTCCGTTCTCTTTAATTCCTTATATTATTCGTATTTTTTAATAAAATGAACTGAATTGGAGTGAACATGAATATATATTATTCGAAATGAGGGAGTAATTTCTTTTTATAACCCTTCTGTCCCGATCATTTATTATCCTATTCCATTTTGGAGTGTCTCAGTCAATTGTTGTCCTTTCTATTTTAAGAATGAACTTGATAAGCAATTTGATCATTCACACCCAGTTTAGTCCCCCTGTTATTTAGTAATTCGCCTTCTCTTTTTTACTTGGTCTCTCTTTCAAAACCAAAGGACAACAATTGACCGGAACAGAGGTAGTAATTCGTAGATTGATTGATGTTAGGGGTGGTTGTCCCTTAATTAGCTAACTAAAACTTACGGAATGCTCCCTTTGTTCCAATTAATTTACTTTTTTTTTAATCCCTTTTGAGATATTTTAATCAAACGTAAATAATTAATAATTTGACGATTTAACTTTACATTAATTTTCCCATGCATAATTTGGTTAAAATCGAAATGATAGGAATGAAGTGTACGTTGTTTTTATGTTATGCACCGTAAATGCATCATTTGAATTTAATTTGGGATGACATACATGCATGCATGTAGCTAAGGAATTTGGAGGAAATAAGAGTAGGCAGCAAGTCTCCTAAAAGCTGTTCATCTCCATCAACCCCATCAAGTGGGACCCGTACAACCGATAGCCGGGCGTGGTCCCAAGAATTTTCACCAAGGAGTCGCGATAAATACCATCATTATCGTTCAATCGAGGAGGCCATGATAGAAATGGAGCATAAAGGGAGTCTCCTTGAAAGAGTTTCCTTCATGGAAGATCGCTTAATCAAGGTATTATATTCAGTGGTTGAGCTAGGGGGCTAGCAGGGGCGCTCACCCTGGGATCAAATTTTCAAAATATTTAGTTAATTTTTTCGAATTTTTTCCAAGTGTACCTTATATCACAATTAGTCTAGTGTGAGGCGGTCTTTGACTAATAATATTTGGTGCTTCTACGAAACTGTATAGGTTTGCACGCAGGTAGAAGGAGAATTAGAAGCGGAGATCAAACACGAAAAGGAAGATAAACAAGGTGATCACAAAGGCATAAAGGAGCTTATCAAGTCATGTGTCACACCCAAACGCAAAGGCAAAGGCAAATCCAAGAAATTGGTGGATACTTAAATCGATCTGTTTTTGTAGTAATTTTAATTTTACAGTTTCTGTAAACAAAGGATGATGACGGATCTTAATTTTGTTTGCTATATTTTCTTGTTACTCTTAATCTCTTATGTCACTTCAAAGTATATTTGCATTTGGAATATTGTGAATATATAAATAAAAATGTCATTTGCATGCTTGTTTTGATCCAAGTATCACCCGGTAATAGCCGAGGCTATCTCCTTCGGGTATTGAAGGCAACTTTGAAACAATGTAAATTTTCCCGACTCTACTAGTTTTGTAAGGCTCTGATGATTCATGTCAGCCGACCTCAAATTATTTTGGGATTAAGGCTCTGATGATGATGATGATGTTGTTGCCACTACTTTTGCAAGGGGCATTTGGACAAAATTTTGAAGAATTTCTGTACTAAAAAAATAAACCCGTCTTCTCTTAAAAAACGTTTTACGTGAGTACAATTGAGTTTACAACACACGACTTTACAAGGGAAGAGTTCGATGATGGTGGTGTTTGTGCTAGAGCATTGCCGTCATTCTCATCTCGACATGATCGAGTAGGTATAAGCCTTGCCTCTTGGGGCAGTAGTACAGGCGATATGAAGATTGTTGTGACGCGTTGAGATGAAAATGTGTTTCTGAGGAGGCAGCAGGGGGGCTAGGACGTAATCAGACAGGTAGAATTGTAAGGATGGGCAGGACGCAGTGCAGGGTCATAGAAAGAGTGAATAAACAACAAACAACGAGCATGATGATGAAAAACAGGCCGAATGAGAGCGCCCACGACCCGATAGTAGGAGTTGAAAGTGAGCGTGACGACTAAAGGCAATCCTTGTTGAGAGTGGAGCATGTCTTGCATGTTGCGTCCACCTCCATACGTTGCCTCCTTGCGGATGCCTACGTATGTTCTGAACGTCTTGTGTTCTTGGCATCTTCCATACACCTTGGCCCCCTTAGAAATTGCGAGCGGCAAAGGACCAAAGAAGATTTCGAGAACCGGGGTGGTTGTATGAACTCGATATACTTGGGATTTATTCTCGATCATAGCCAGCATCGAGATGTTGATACTTAAATAACCGGTGGCTATACCCGAAGAATCCACTCCTTGTTCTATCTCAAATTCCTCCATGTCTATTCCCTGCATGTAATAACGTTAACCTTAAAAAGTCAAATGGGAACATCATATAAGATGACTGCCTATATATTTAGAAATCAATTCTTTATTAATTACGAGTTAAAGAGGTACCTGAACTGAAAGGAGAGAAGCTTTCGGCTTAGTAAGAAGATAAAAAACAAGCAATGCCGGTACCAAGCTAAACAACAACTTCCAACACAATTGTATAGCCATCCAAACAAACGAAGGACGACCCGAACCATCTTCTTCCTTAATTTCTTCGTCGTAACATTTGTCTACTACCTCTTCGTCTCCATAACAAGTTTGGGCATTATTGCTAACACTGTCCCCCAACAATTTGTTAGCACCGCCGCTGCTTGCAACCGACGAGGGCGGGCTTTCTACGTAGAAGTTGCTCCAGTTACCACTATACACTACAATTTCTCCCTCCATTTCACTACTAAACTAGTCTATTACTATACTCATGTACTTTAAAATTTATTTGGACTTTGGAGTATTATATATATCCTCGTACTGACGCCATTGTTTCTTCATTTATTATTATTATGATAGGTTATGATGA
Organism: Silene latifolia; assembly: GCF_048544455.1. NCBI lineage: Eukaryota > Viridiplantae > Streptophyta > Magnoliopsida > Caryophyllales > Caryophyllaceae > Silene > Silene latifolia. The sequence goes on along the minus strand of NC_133537.1, from coordinate 5,674,201 downwards.
TATGATCCCGCAAATTATGGGACACCCAAGTCCCACACCCGCTATCTAACGAGTAATGCTTACTACTAATCAATGCCTACATGTCCTAATCTATATCACCTTTTGCTTTACACCTTTTACAGTTGTACCTCTCTCATTTTTCATTTTGAAAATTGATTTCGTTAGTTTACGTTCCTATATAGTTTTAGACTAAAAGTGATTTGAACTGAACTAAGTCGAGCTAAATTGGACTTAAATGAGCTAAACTAGCTCAATGTGAGTCGAAACTGCGTAAAATATTTTCTCGATGAGCTAAATTGAGTTGAAATTGAGCTAAACTAGCTCAATGTGAGTCGAAATTGGACTTAAATGAGCTAAATTAGCTCAATGAGCTAAATTGGACTTAAATGAGCCTAACTATATAAAGTAGTGTCATATAAATGAGCTAAATTGTTTTTTTGTAAAAGAGGTAAATATAAATGTAATATTGTTTTCATATATAGTTCTGATAGTTATTTTCTTAGGCGGGAAAACTACTAAGAGTTTTTATTCTCTTAGTAATAGGGGGGGATTGCTTGGATCAAAAGCCAGAGGAATAAATAAGCTAGCTATGCAAGGTAGTGGTAGTTAGCGGGTTAGAGGGCGCTGTAATTATTACACGAGAGTAATAATAAGGCACAAAACAACGTTAATAGTGTAGGCAATCATTTTAATGGTCATTTTAGCAACATCTTGCTTTTGCTCCAAGACTATTATCAAGTGCGGTAAATCATGTTTCGGCTCCAAAGTAGATAGATAGATCCACTGGAAACCATCTTATCTTTACTATTGAGTAATTACTAATTGGATACATTATGGATTTGCAAGGCTGTCTTAATAATTACACTTCTTTATCTAATTTATACACTCATTGGTTATATAGTCTTATAGATACGAGTAATATTTTAGGCCAACGTTCATTTCAATTAAAATTGGCTGAATTGAAAGAAAATGAACTAAACTAAATTTAATTGAACACATTAACTTTATTTGAGTTAACTTCTATAAACAATTTAACTTAGCTAAACATAATTAAATTTAACTTTTGTTAGATTGTTTTCGAAGTAATAGATACAGTTGTCTTAAGAATTTTTATAGATGAAACAATCTCAATTCTATTTTAGAAAATATAAGAAAAACTAAAATGAGACTCAAAAGGTTTTTTTCAAAAAAAAAAATGAGACTCAAAGTTTAGGTGGTACTAAATTGCACTCAGATACATGTCACGTTTCGGACTGTGTATAAAAGTTGTTAGCTTGTATTCTTTTACAATACAACAAGTTCTAACAACTTGCGCAGATGTGTATGTTGTTGAGATTTGGAGTTGTTTTTGGAGGCGATATCAAGGGGGCGGCCAGGTCAACAATTATCCAATGTAGCCAAAATAAATCCCGTCAAATTTGGAATAGCTAGAAAACACAACTAACAACTAGAGACGTTTTTGTATTAAGAAAATACAATACAAAAGCTGAGTTCTACTCGGTAAATTATACGAAGTATGTAACAACCCAGATTATCAAACAAAGGAAAACATATGATAAAAAGATATTATCAGAGCATGTGATAACAAATGGGTCTAGGTAGCGGAAACACCTGACCAAATCTGGACTATTACTAAAACCGAAAACCAAACTAATACATTATTCAAAGGGTTCTCAAGCGGAACTGAAAACAAAATCCTAATTCATTATTAATCTCGCCTCTCGATGCATCCAACCGAGCATTATCAAGCTGCAACATCTGATCAACTTGGGAACGAAGGGGGTCGACAATTCAGTCGGGAGTAACTAGATGCACTCTCAGTCATGTTTACAACAATTGAATATAATCAACTGTTCCGGGTGTAATTCCAGAGCAGTTATATGTTACCACCCGTGCTTGTAAAATGACGTCTTTGGTTGAATCCTCCTTGCGGTCTCCTGAAACGATGAACAAACTGAGGGCTCGGCTTTGGACCGAGCGAACTCACTCCGACGCTCAAGTCAGTAACTTAGAGAGGTAAGTTGTTGTTACTTGGCAAAGTACGTATTGTAGAGAGATAAGGAAGATATTACCAGATGAATAGTGATTCTTAGGTTAAATTGTGGATCTCCTCCTCAATGAGAGTTGAGGAGTATTTATAGACTTTCACCTTTTGTCACGTAGTGGCCAAGTGGCCAAGTGGCTAGCAGGTGAAAAGACTGATCTACCCCTCGACCGAGGGACCCATGGCAGGCCGGCGGGCCCTGTTGACTCGCCGCCGAGGGGTCTTGGATATGAGTTCGCGGATGTGTGCCTCGGCTGGCTCATTGTCCCCGCCAAGGCACAAGAGACAGGCCGACAGGTGGCGTCGGTTAGGCTGTCTAAGCCGTTGACTTGCTGGCAGGGGACACAACGGTCGATACGCCAACTTACGCTGTCGCGTCGTAACCCCTAGTCGCCTCGGCCAACCGAAGGCCTGGCATGGGACACAACGATCGATACGCTAACGTACGCTGTCGCGCCGTAACCCCTAGTCGCCTCGGTCTGCCGATGGCCTGGCAGGGGACACAACGGTCGATACGCTAACATGTTCACAACGGCGGTTGGGAAGCGCAAATCCGACGCCTCGGCCAGACCGAGAGTGAAAGAGGAAGCGACCAACACGCTAACATGTTCAAGAAAAAGACGTTAAACGCAGTTGAGATACGCATTCTAGCTGCCTCGGCTAAGCCGAAGGTAAAAATGAAAAAGCGCTCAATTAATAACGCAAGAAGACAAGAAAAGACCTCGGCCAAGCCAGAGGCAAAACAAGCAAACTCTTACTAAAAATGATGTTTACAAACGAGAAGGATACAGACGACGGCCGTCCCCATAGGGATGAGCCAAAACGCAACCTACCAAAGTTTTACAAAAACAAGGAAAAGAAAAGCAAAAGGTCACAGACATGACATTTGAAGCGCCAAAAGATGGCAGGGAGGAAAGGCTCAGTAGTTGGCCCCCGAACAGCTAAAGCTATCCGAGACGCCGGGTGAGTCTGGTGACGACCGCCCGTCTCCCTACGCTTGATGTTGCCCACCATCGGCAGCAGCAGCGTCAACTTCGGTGGCCGGCCCAGAGGAAAGCTTATCATCTCCACATGCCTTCAGCTTTTCAGCCTCCTCTTTGGCCTCCTTCACCTCTGCATCATAGGCCGCCTTGGCCTCGGCTATCTGAGCCGCCTTTGCCGCCTCCTCCTTTTCCGCAACCGCTTTTTCCGCGGCATCAGCCATCTCATCCATAAGTTGTTCAAATTTTTCCCACGGAAGGAGTCTTCGTGAATGAGCCTCTTGATTGCCTCCCTGGTCGCTTCCTCGGCCGATCTCGGAATTGAGCGCACGGTCGGGGAGGATCTTAGTTTGAAGCACCTCAATATCTTTCTCCCTTTGGGCAAGAACAGCCCTAGTGCCCGCGAGTGCCTCCGACTGAGCCTCATACATCTCCCTCCATTCTTCCCTTTTGGCAACAACGGCGTCGTAGCCACCCTTATACCTGTCCCGCTCCTCCAGCAACTGGGCAGAGGTGGCATCAGCAGCCTCAAATTTGGCCCTCTCGGCTAGTAGCTGCTTCTCAGCTTCCTCCGCACGCTTCCGAGCAGCTACGAGGTCAAGCTTAGCCTTCCCGGCTTCTCCCTTTGCAGCGGAGAGATCAAGCTTAAGCCGTTGGATCAGTGGCCCAGCCTGGGCCATGGCCTGTTCTTGCTCCATAAGGTAGGAGTCGGCCAGTTGAGTCCACTTCGCCAGCCTCTTGGATATCCTTGTACCCTCTGCCACAAGCTCGGCGGGGAGAACCTTCTGGAGTACGGAGTCGACGGTGACATTCCTATCACCCGCCTTCTCAGGCTGCTTCTCTAATTGCCGCTCAGAAAGAACGGCTGCTGCCGACGGCGGATCTACAAAAAATTTACACAGCGCATCCATGTCAACATTCATTGACACATCAGAGAGTCTAGTCGGGAATGCATAATGAACCAGCTAAGTCCGAACCACGAGTTAGGTCCGTACCCGGTCTGGACCCTCTTAGATGGAGGACCGGGTGAATCACTCTTTTCTCCCAAGAACGGTAGAAGCCGGCAGTGGCTCTTTTCTCTTCTTTGGAGGAGGAGGCCCTTCGCAACGGTCACCACCTCCTCGGAGACATCAATGACCTCCACATGCTCCTTCTGGACCGTTGGGGTTGAAGAGGGAGTTGGGATCGACGCCGTCGCCGACCTGGACCTTGCCTTTGATGTTCTCTTCGGCACGCCCCCGAGAACCCGTGCTTGAGCCGCCGGATCCAAAGTGCCTTCACCGCTTGTCCATAAGTTCGTTGGGAGCCGCCTACGATCACGCGTCGGCCGAGGGTGCCGCTCAATGACGTTCCCGTCCTTATCAAGCCCTAACCTCTTCAAAGTCTCCTCGAGACGATCCTGCCAAACCGGTCCGCAAGAAACCGGACAAGAGTTACATAAAAGAAGTAAAACAAAGCTCTAAAAACAGGAGCGTAATAGGCAAAGATGGGCCTCACACCGACCCTACTCACCCTGGTTGAGGGCCGGGATGAGGCCGACGCGGCAAAGCTCTCATCCGGAAGAATAATCTGAGTCGGGGCACCCATCCCTTCTCAAGATCAAACAAACAGACGCCCGCTCCTCATCCGAACCAAGAGGAACCCTACTGGCATCCATCTTGACCTTACTCAGGGAGACCCATTTTTCACGCTCCCTCTTACTCTCGCACCGCAAGTTAACTTGGTGCTGGAAGGACCGGGGCAGCGGATAGTCATCCGTCACTTCGACATACACCCACCGCCCCTTCCAGTCCTTGCAGGAAGAAAGCTTCTCAACTGAGAGGACGCCCGGCTCCATCTGCACGCTGTACCGCCCCGCTTTACCGGGGGTCGACGCCCGAAGATGATGAAGCCGGCGGAACAAGTTAACTGTAGGGACCTCCCCCTTAAAAAGACAGAGCCACACGAAGCCAACTATCGTTCTAACGGCCAACGGATGCAGTTGAGCCACGGCGACGTTCATAGCTTTGATGATGGTCATGACGTGTTTATTCAAAGGAAACCGGAGCCCATACTCCAGGTGCCTGATATACACGCCGATATGACCCGGGGGAGGGCAACAGACCGCCTGACCCTCCTCAGGGATAACAATTTGTACCCCTCACCGAAGTAGAAATGACCCTCGAAAAGAGTTCCGCGAACAATCGGCGAATTTATTGGTCCGGGCACGGTCGGGACCCCATGCACGCCTCGCCGTGATCCAGGATATGCGGCCTCTCTTCACCGAAGGAATCCTTTCCTCAAATCATCATCAACATCATCATCCTCCCAACCCTCCGTAGCTTTTGGATTGACTTCGGAGACGGAGACCTAGGGCCCCCAAACCTTATCGGGATGGCGTTTAGTATCCCCTCCTCATCAAGACGCGACGGGGAACCCCCCGGCGCAGGCTTGCTAGGTCCGGCACCAGCAGAAGACATGTTACAACAAAACTTACGAGTTAAAAAGAGGAAATTTATTTGTTTACCTTGAAGAAAAACGCCACGCCGGAGTAATGATTCTGAAAGCTAGAGAGAAGTTTCACAAAAGGGCTAGAAAGAAGAAAATTTTTGAGAAAATGAAATTGGTGCCCAATTTCGTGGATTAATTGCCCTATTTATAGGGGAAAGCCCATAAAGAAGGATCAATCGGGCGCGACCCGTGAAACGCCAAACAATCAAAGAAACAGACACTTGTCGGACATGCAACCACGGAATGTCAATCGTTGCAACAGTTGAACGTCAATCAATGCAACAGTGACCAAACGTCTTCAACAGGCCCCTTCATATCTCTCTCGCCTGTTCATCTTCCTCATCAAATTCCTAAGTATCTTTTATCCGCCGCCACATGATCAACCAAGCCGTAAAGCACCGGCCAGGGGGCAATCGAAACAACCGACTCTCCACCCTGGTCTCGGCCAAATTATCATTGCCTCTTTCCACATCGGATGTCCATTACACATCCATGTGGAGGGGGATATGGTACGGCCTAAGCGAGCCATGCCGAGGAAGAAGAAGCGGGGCGAGAAATTTGTACTTGCGCGAATATACGCTCAACATACATCGGAGCCCATACCACGGCATGTAGACTACGCTGGGGCAAATTGATGGGGCATATTCGCACCCGCCGACCGATCGAAGATATTGAGCAAGGTCAAAGATATCCACAAGAAAGTCAACGGCTTAGACAAACTAACCGACGCCACTTGGCCGGCTGTCTCTTGTGCCTCGGCGGGGACAATGAGCCAGCCGAGGCACACATCCGCGAACTCATATCCAAGACCCCTCGGCGGCGAGTCAACAGGGCCCGCCGGCCTGCCATGGGTCCCTCGGCCGAGGGGTAGATCAGTCTTTCCACCTGCTAGCCACTTGGCCACTTGGCCACTACGTGACAAAAGGTGAAAGTCTATAAATACTCCTCAACTCTCATTGAGGAGGAGATCCACAATTTAACCTAAGAATCACTATTCATCTGGTAATATATTCCTTATCTCTCTACAATATGTACTTTGCCAAGTAACAACAACTTACCTCTCTAAGTTACTGACTTGAGCGTCGGAGTGAGTTCGCTCGGTCCAAAGCCGAGCCCTCAGTTTGTTCATCGTTTCAGGAGACCGCAAGGAGGATTTAACCAAAGACGTCATTCTACAAGCACGGGTGGTAACATATAACTGCTCTGGAATTACACCCGGAACATCAACAATCAATAACAATTGAAATGTAAAACCAGTAAACATGTGAGATCATCTATACTCGTGAAAACTCAGTACAGCTTACCAGACCTATCAATCTTAGACGGAATCATGCAAACCTAAACCATATGCAACCACTAGACCATGTACACTTATAACCAACGTAGCACGCGACCCATAGCAACTCAACGCACAATGCTAGCATCAAAGCATAACGAATACGATAACACACAATCCACAGCAACAGAAGGCACAAAGCTAGCAACAAAGCATGGCGAATAGAGCGAACGCCTGTTAGAGCGTATCACCACTGCCTCTGACTTGTCAGAGCGGATCACCACTGTCTCCATCGGTGTGGAGCATATCACCACTGCCTCCACGGTACTATGTATAGCGTATCACCATTGCTTATATGCCTAAGACCTGGCCAGACCTCTCGATGCATTAATTGTACATCGAACGACACTCGGGACCCAGAGCGTATAACTGACGACTCTGGCCACCCCCGAGCATAGACCAAAATAAATCCCGCATCAACGGGTGGCGTTTATTCATTCGGATAGTATATAACTGATACTACTGTCACCTATTCAACCAGCTAACAAACAAATGCACAGTTGACTGTACCAACACGCGTGAACAACATCACGACTCAACTCATAGGATAGTATAACTGACCATCCTACTTATCATATGAACAAGAGTAACCAAAGACGTATGCAACACAAGGACATAACGAGTTGAACACATTACGACATATGAAACAAGTATAAGCAACCAATGTTATAGTAACTTCAGCTATAACTTTAACAATAACCTTACCTCGTAACCCAATGTTATATTAGCTTTAGTTATAACATTGACTTCATTAGCCTAATGTTACCTTAGCATTAGCTATAACATCGACATGGACTTAAGTTATAGTAGCCCAGCTATAACATTGAGCTATAATCTCAAAGTTATACAGCTCCACCTATAACTTTATCACAACCTCAGAGTTGTACCAACTCAAATATAACATTGAGCCATAATCTCAAAGTTATACTAGTTTAGCTATAACTCTAGGCCTTCTCATAAACACCCATCGAGCCGCCACTAGAGTTTTCATTGGGAACCCTAGCCACGCACCATACGCCCAAAAACGAGGCATAAGCAACATACGTTATGCAAATTTAACGGTAAAAACACATACGTAAACACACCAACACAATTAACATGATAGGTAACAATCAAACACGTGCTAATTACACAAATCAATTATTAAATCATGTAAATTACATCAAATTGGCATAAACACAATTAAAGGAAAACACCTAGTTACCTTTCTAGCAGAAAAACCCTAGAGATCGTCTTCAACGATGTAGATGTCCTCTCTAGGTGCAGTCTCCACGCCTTTATTGAATCATCCAACGTGTCAAAGGGAAACGTTCCCAATTAAAACGCTAATGGTAAATATATAACTATAAAACTATAAAAACAACGTGAAAGACGTAAAACTTACAACGAGGAAAGATAGATCCAAGAGGTAGGATCGATCTAGGCATGATAGATGATGAAGGAAAGAGGAAGAAGCACACGAAAAACCCTAAAAGAGGGGTAGGACGTGCGACACAAAGAGGGAGAGAAGAAGAAAGAGATTAGGTTTAGAGTTTGAGAGAAAATTATGAGAAAAGAAGTTAGGTTTTAAGTTAGCTCTCATATATATAGAAGATGTCATGAGTTTATATCAAGTCTGGGCCCAAAACCACTCATTCTTCTCAAAACCACACGTGAAACCCAAGGAGAAGCGGGTCTTCATAGAAATTCGAGCTCAATAAGCCGAATAAGTAAAAGACGGATATTTTCCCGAAAAAATAAAATATGAAAAGTGGGAAAATATAAAGAATAATTATATTACGGAAATTAGGGGTGTTACATTATAGTCCACAACTACCAAGCATAATAGTAGGGCATAAGTAAAAGGGTAACTAAATAAGTAGTACATTTCCTCACTCAGAAAATACTCCATTGCCACAAGTATTAAAGTCATACATGGCGAAATCATCCCCAGCAAGAACATGATAGCCATATCTCGGACCTGGATGAATAAGTCCACCAGTGCACAGATCGCAAACTCTGCCTAATGGAGATTCTGCATAAAATCGAGTATTAGTGGCTGCCAAAATGAGTTTGAAAGCACAAATATAAATAAAAGACGGTCATCTATTACCCACCCCTTTAAGTTTATTTATTACACTCCCCTAATTTATTATTTAACTTTTTTTGCCTATAATGCCACACAGCCACACCATTAATGTCTACCATTGCTTTTTTTTACTACTCCTTCAGTGATTATAAAATGCAATCGGAAAAATGATTTACCATAAATAGCATCCTTTTCCATGATGCAACAGCCAAAAACTTCCAAAAACGGCTCTTTCTCCATAGTCCAGTTGTCGGGAGAGTGACCAATAAACAATGGGAGAAACAACTTTGCAAAACAAAGCTTGGTTTCATTCTTCAAGTTGCTCGATTTTACCATAAAATTCATATGGAAGCGTTTTCTATGTTTTTTTTTATCCTGCTAGCAACTCTTGTGACTACCAAAGGCTCCCAGTCAGCTTCCTAAAAAAACAATTTAATAATATATTACATCGGTGTTAATACATTTTTGAAAAACGAAATGTAGAAGAGTCGAACTAACCATTTCAAGAAATTTGGTCTTGCTAAGATGATTGTTGTCATAAAGGCAAACCCCAGTGTCACAAAAACAAAAAAATATGGTCATGACAAAATCAACGACATCAACAATAATAATAACAATAGTCGTGGCAAAATACTAATAATCGTAACAATATTCATAACAAAATACTAATAACTCGTGACAAAATTTTAATAAATTGTTACAATAAATGTATCGATTAATGAAAACTTTTTTTCTTACGATACTCTTTTGTCCCCCAGGCCCAGTGCGATCGCAATTGATGCATTGGGTCAAATCCGGCATTGCTCGCACGCAATTGAAATAGGCTGTAAAGCAATTTCGGCAAACGGGAAAAAGTCATTATTTGACGTGTACGATACTCTGGTAGGGATGTAGCCAGAAGACACAACAACATGATAAAATTAATAACTCCGAGGATTATTTATCCTGAAAAACAGTAACATCGAACAATTATTACAAGTAATACATTTACAATCGGGGGAACCTAGCTAGTAGCAGAAAATCTCGCTATCCCAAATTTTATTTCTAAGACCGTCCCTAAACAATGAAGGTAATAAGCAAAGTAGCGAATATTAAACCAAACCAAAATACAGGAATACTCACTCGATAGTGCTTTTAAATGGAAGATGATGACGCAACGCATAGTCTACCATGAGCTGAGAAGAAAACCACATAATCCTTCATTTTTCTATATTTGACGTTTTTGTTTTTTGAGACTTAACTTTTATGATTACAAAATTGCGAGAATCAATCATAATACAAAGCCTTACATTATTATCTCCTCTAGTTAACCGCCATTTTCATACAGCCGCCATTTTCATATAGCGGGGTGGGTTTTGTATAAACGCAGTTTCATCCAAAAATGCACGATCCCTCCATACTCACAAGTTCGAAAACTTTTACGAGTAGTTGTTAACAAAAACATAAAATCAAAAAGATTGTCGCTTTCAATTTATCGATCCTAATTACTATTTTTTTTTTCAGTGTATATTGTAAAACGGGTTATTTTAACAATTAGGATCTGTTTTACACTATTTTTTGTGTAAACTGTCATGCATAAGACTAACTGATTAAGACGAGACAATTGAAATTGAAATTATGTTAGAAAACATACATATATCCAAAGCTCTAATAGTTTTTGAGACAGAAACGCCAAGTAAATCGTCATGACTACGTGCACGACGTATCGGCATAGGATTCAATGCGACGTTAGAAGAATCAAACATAACTTTCAACCAAAAATTAATAAATTGAAAGTTAATCGGAGGGAATTTCAGTAGAGCAATATTTTTTGAAAGTTTAATTTGATACTTTGATGAAAAATTGTTCTACTTGTATTTGTGTATATTGAGGGTTTAGGGCTTGAATTGGGGGACTTGCCTTTTTTTTCTTTTTGAGAAGACTATTAGTTATCTAAGCAGTCATAATTTAGAAAGGTGGAATATAACTTTTCTTAATTAAAAATAATGATATAATTGTGATGCTCAATATGCTTTATTTATTTTTTAACAGTAGTAGGTATGGGTGTAGTGAAAATAATAGGTAACGCGAGTATTAAAAGTAATAGAAGTAGTGGACTAGTGGCGGGAGTAATGAAAGTAACAATAATAATAATAATAATAATAATAATAATTGTTAAAATAAGATTAATAATAGAAAGAGAAATGAATATATCTCATAATGTAAAAATTTGTAAATTAACATCATTACTTTCTCGGTAAAAAAACAACAAAAAATGTAAAAAAACACTCATTTTATTACTTCTTACGATTTAATTTTTTATTTATTTTTCTAATCAAAATACATTATGGAGAAAAATGAAAAATAAATGAATTGTCAATTTAAATTCTATAAATAATACACTAAAAAGTAAAACTCTATAAATACCGTGCATATATTGCTCGGGGTCTATATTAATAATTCTATAAATATCGCGCATTCATTGCGCGGGATCTAAACTAGTTATTATTACTAGGTTTGGTGCCCAGTTTCACCCGGGCTACCTCTATTTATCGTAAATTTTATTTTCAATGAAATAAACTATGTTGGAGTTGTCTAACTCACACGTTACTATTTGTAATATATTTTTCTGCGGCATATCTTGTAATTATGATGAAATGTAAAATTTATTTCAAATTATGAGACACGTTCACTACCCCGCTATTAATATTATTACTTTCACGACATTCTTTCTTAATATCATTACGTTCACTACTCCCGTGGTTACTATTGTTTCTTTTACTAATTCCTCTATTTTTTTCTTGTTAAATTCATTATTCCCGTTAATTTTATCCGGCCTATATTTAAATAAATAAAATATTTCCTTGAGTCAATTGGTTATTTAATTGTTCATACTTTTTGTCATTGTTACCACTGTTACTTTCACCACATTCGTAGTTACTTTCACTATCCTCACTATCATTATTATAACTGTCACTACTCCCACATTAATACCGTTAATTTTATTAATCTCGTTGCTGCTACTATTACTTTTACTACATTTAATTTAATGTATAATTCTATGATGATACTAATTAATTTCATAAGTGGGTCATGTTAACTTTAAGGAAAATCACTATATTCTTGTGTTTTCTAAATTTAATTACTTTAATTTAATGTAATGTAATTTCCATAAATATTCTTTATCAAGGCATCTTTATACAATATTATACTTTTAACCAAAACTTTATAATATTTACATTGAGATCCCTTTATCAGGTTTATCACACGGTGCTATCGATTTAAAACTATATAGTATAATTAATTTGTATAGATTTCTTTAATTACATTGAAGTCCATTGGTTTCTGGAATTAATATATAGTACTAGTATGGGTGCCCGGCTTCGCCCGGGCTACCTCTATTTGGCATTAAAATATATTTTCAATTAACTAAAACTGCTTTAAAGTTGCATAACTCATAAATTTATCATTAATATATTTTTCTATGATACGGAGTATATCTTAAAATTATAATTAAATAAATTATGAGATAAATTCACTACTCCCGCTATTAATATTTTACTTAAATCGATTACTTAGCTAATTTTTCATATATACTTCATTTTGTTCTTAGAATTGTTAACTTTTAGTATTACATTTGTTATTATTACTTTTACTTTCACTACTTTCGTCGTAATTATTGTTACTTTCACTACTTGTACATTAATATTGATAATTTCACTACTCCTGTTGTTATTTCTATTACTTTCACTACTCCCGCTCGCTGCTAATATTGTTACTTTGACTATTCAAATAAGTTATTAATATGTTACTATATCCAACGTTACTACAAATCTTTTCACTACTAACATAATTACTTTTAATCTTTAAGTATATATCCAATGAGCATTAAATATATTACATATATGCATTAAATTAATTAAGTTGAAATAATTATGAAATATTATATTTTTTGGAAAATCTAGCTTGATTTATTTACTTTTTATAGTTTCCAAAATATAATATACTTGTTTATGTTAAAATAATTAACATCTTTATACTAATTAATACCATAAGTGGGACATGTTTATTTTAAGAAAAATTATCATATTCCGGTATTCTCTAAATTTATATTTCAACCAAAACTATATAATATTTACATTGAAGTTCCTTGTTCAGGTCCAGCGCACGGTGCTATTGATTTAAAACTATATAGTATAATTAATTTGTATAGATTTATTTAATTATATTGAAGTCCCTTGGTTTCTGGAATTAATATATAGTATTGATTGATTGATTGATTGATTACAATTAGTTTATTCGTTTATATAATTCAATCTTTAATCTCCGTCAATTAGAGGTGGCAATGATTGACACGACCCGAAAACACGACACGAACCCGACACGAAGTTCGTGAGTCAGGGTTAAGACGTTATGACCCATTTAAGTAATTGGGTTGACACGGACACGACACGAAACTTAAATTGGTCGGGTTAGGGTTGGACACTTTTGACACGACCCCGACACGAATAACCCATTTACTTAAAAGTGTCATAATATATTTGGTTTGAATCAATAACCCAACCAAACAACTTTAAAATAAACATTTTCATTCATCATTTTTGGGATATTAGGCTATAAAGTTTAGTTTATTTTATTAGTTTATTGGGTTAAACGGGTTAAAAATGACCTGCTAAAAGATAAATGGGTTAAACAGGTCGGGTTGAGTTATAGAAAAATTAAATGGGTTGGGTTAGGGTTGAGACAAATGACCCGTTTATGTAATTGGGTTGGGTTAGGGTTGGGGTAGTTGTGACCCGTTTAAAGTTGACACGGACACGAACACGACACAACCCGATTTGTTTGCCAGGTCTACCGTCAATACATATGCCCAAAATTATGTTTTAGTGTTCGTGTAATCGTAATGTGTAGTGTTATTTTAGCCATTATTAGTGTGTCCATTGATGCAAGTCAATTAGGTCCAGAATTTCACCTATTACTAGCCTCGTCATATCGGGTTGAGCACGAGAGTGAGAACTCGGTGAGATTACCCGAACCTTTGGTTGGGTTCTAGCTTTAAGAGAGGGAGTAGAAAGATGGGAATTGTAACGTGGACTTATTGACCTTGACCCTCGATTGGATACAGTGGGAATTAATTTGAATGACCGCTTTAGGGATACCAATTACGAACAAGAGGTAGTAGTATCAGAGAAAGCTTCAAAATATTGTGCGAATATCAATCACTCGTTATTTACGAGTTGTTGCTTCTACTTGGGAAATTGGGCGCACTGCATGCATTGTTAATTCGCTACATTGTAGTGAGAGTCTCGTAGCTATAATATTCCTCGGGACAATAGCCAACAAAATTAGCGTCTTGCATGCTCAAAACGAGTATTCTGGGTTAAAAAAAATAGCATCACACAAGAATTTATATCGTCATCATCACTTCTTATTTTATGCAGGATGTTTATCAACTCTCTTTCATGAGAGAGACAAAAAGGGCGCTTAGATAATCTTCAACAGGGGAAACTGTAATGACGGGAAATTCAAATAATGTAGCACCAGTGCCATCATCATATGTTGACTGGTTCTCGCAAAAACCTCTCCATCTGTCTTGCCCTGGTTCTGATGGACATGTCGAACACTTTCTGACCAAACTCCACAATTATGCCACCCAGAATGTTCGGGTCAATCTGAAATTGAACATGTTTCACAAATTTATCAGGAAATTTAGATTTCCAGCAGGAACAGTAATTTTATGCGAAGATATTAGACCGCTGCTTTCACTGATGTAGAGCTGATATAATTGGAGTTCCAGAGAAAAAAGTGAAGAAAGCATACCTTCTGCTCGAGCTTAACCGTTGTTCCCTGCCCGAGAATTTCCTGCAGGGTTTCCTTCAGTTCTTTCTCCTCAGCAGGGGGAAGAGGCTGAAAATAGGCAAGTAATTGGGAAGTGTGTGAAATTAGCATCAAAGAACAACAAACATATAACTACAACAACTTGATTTTGACAAAGTGCTTACAATAACAGTAGTCACAGTTGCTTGCAGCTCGCCCCTGTGTGCCATAGTTAGCTCTGAAAACCTCTTGGCAATGCTATCCACATGCCTCAGCCTTCCATTCTCAGCCAAAACAACTAGAAGAGTCACATTGAGATGAAAACGTGAATGTTTCACTTTTTAGCGACAAAGAATATATAAAAGATGTACTATGATGAACAGTGCCTAATGCAATGTTAAGGTCTGTGTGTGTAACATAAGTTGATTAACCGCAATGTTTTACCAAGGCCCATACCAATAGTAGATTGTTCTAACCTATGCTGGCAAGTAGTAGACCCGATAAGGTGTGAGAGTGTTGAATGTGGTAATTGTGTAAGAAGTTTTCAGTTTTTTTCTCTAAGATAAAGTGTCGAGTGTCCGAATGTCAGATATGCGACATGCAACCAAAGTGAAGTGCCGGAGTAACTTAGGTTCTAACTGGACACAAAGTATTAAACACGTTGGCCAATTAAGCAACTGGTGTTATACCATTTTGAATTTTTGATAATAAATCAATTACAGAAAAGGACAAGGACCTTTGTAGCAGGTTCAGATCGACCCACTAGATCTCACTGACACAAATGGTAGAGCGAGCCTCCTGAATAGGCAACTAAAGACACGCAAGCTTACAAAGAAAGCACATTCATATCATCTGCATATGCAATGTAAATAGACTTGGAGACTGACTAAGTAACCAGCACAATAACAAATAAAGGAGGCAAAGAAATGAGAACTAAGTACACAATAAAACGTCGTCAAGTAGACTATAAAGTAACTGCTGTTCTATGTAAAAAAATTCAAATCATAAAGTGTACCTAAGAAGTTCTTCATAACATCTGAAAACTTTGCTTGATCACATATGTCCTTCAACGCCTTAGATCTTGTAACTGAGGGCACTGACAGATCTTTCGTAAACTGAGAGAACATTGGAGATTTCTTGGTGGCCTCAACCAGGTCTAAAAGCTCCGACTCAACCTTGTTCAATTCCTTGGCTTTGGTGGCAGCAAGATATAAAGCTGATGCGTAATTAGCGCAACCTCCATACATAGCCACAGGCACCTAATACCAATGATGAACAACAAAAATAGGAGTTCACGATTAGAACATAAAAGCATACTGTCATACTACAATAAACCTACATTGATTAGTTCTACAAAAATATTGCCTACACCACAGATCTATCACAGAAGACATTGATTCAACAACCTTTGCCACAGATTTAGTATCACGTCACATTTGATAGGAGGTCATAAATCGAGGAAAGCACTAAGCAGTTAGTTTGTCTATTGATATGATCGCATATTGGTACAAAACAGAGAAGGTCCATGTACATGGTCAGAGAATGACCCAGGTATTTATTCACAAATTTAGGGCTGAGCATATAACATTTTTTGCAGTGAAGAGGTTGTTATAGAAATTACGCAACATAGTTAAACCTCGTGTTGTAAAGGAAGAATTGATTATTGTTCACAAGTGTTATCTATGTGGATAAAAAATAAGATTCATACGACCTTCTCAACTCATTGACTTCGAAACTTGAAAGTGAGTTGAAACCCGTCATCACAGATTTCTGGGTCATGCAAAAATGCATATTAGAACTACTAGTTTATCGAATGTCCCCAAATTCCCCCCAAAAGACTAGCTCCAGGAAATCACAAGATTCCTCATCCACAAACCCCATAAATATCTGTGTTTGCTCTACAGAGAATAAGTCAAGTTCGCAAAGTTACTTCTACCAGTCCATCTTAAGACTTATTTATGTCGTCATGGCAAAAAGATATGGAGAACCAAAAAAGGTATACCAGTTGAGTTAAGAAAGAACAAAAAACAACAGCATCATATGCAAAGCAAGGGTAAGGAAAGATCATACATCAGAGAAAACAAATCGCAATCCCGTGGAGAAGAAAGACGAAATTAAGTTATATCAAAAGGCACTACTGCGATAAACTAAAGATTGATTGCGAGGATTACTATGATAAACACCTATGCATCACACAGAAAACGATGCCACAAAACCACGTAGAAGTAGATTATCGATGAGCCAAATGAGACAGATTCATATCTTAAGACAAGTTAAAAAATGTAAACAAGCAATAAATTAGAATCACAAGGCTCTTAATATCACGATTCTCGTTGGACTTAGTACCACATGGCTCACTCTTGATCCTCACATTATTCCTAGGTAAACTACCAGTCAAAACTCAAAACTTATTAAATGTGTTACAAGCGTGTGGGTAGACCCTTTGAGTCCAGCAACACAAGATGGGCGGATCTTTTTGCCAATTGGGGATCAAGATTTGAAGCTGCACCTTGTGGAGCTGATGCATGGCAATCAAGATTTTCTTATTGCTGCTTTGTCATGACTCATGAGGTGTTTCCTATCAAGAGCAGCATTATCCTGAGCTCCACATGTTTAAAAACTGTTGGTAACAGAGGAGCTGAGGAGGCTTGGGTGGGCGGAAGGCTTAGTAAAAAAGCGCGCCTTGAGTGCGCCTAAGGCGCGCCTTGGATGAGGCACTAGCCAAAACGCCTCGGTCCATTTTAGGTGCGCCTTTTAGACACAGCTCGCCTAACAAGGCTTACTACTACGCACTTTCCATATCTTTTAGACAAGGCTCGGCATTTCTTTTCCCCATTATTCCTAATTTCACTCCTTGACATGTTAGGCAATTTGAAAACTCCTAAAAAGGCTATTGTTGCCAAAATTTTAGTTGGAAATTACAAATTTGTTATAAAAAATAGGGTGCCTCCTGTCAAAAAGGCGCGCGCCTTCGCTTTGCGCTTCGTCGCCTCAGCCCCTTTGCGCCTCAGTGCGTCTTGCGCATTTTTAAACTAAGGCGGTAGGGTGAGGTTCGTGTTGGAGAGGGAGATGCAGGTTGTCCGGGAGAATGAGTAGAGGAGTCCTGGCATGACTCGATGGAGGAGGAGGGGGCTCGGGAATTGTAAGGTAAGGTGGACCGCTGTTTGAGGGGTGGCAGTCAAGTTAGAAGTCAATGTAGGAGTAAAGGAAGGACCAGTGGTGCTTTGGGATGGAGTAATCAAGATTGGAAAAACGCGGATAGAATGAGTATTGTCATTCAGCAATTTGTTAGTATTTCTTGGTCTTAAGTTTATACACTACTAGGTAATAAAGCGGCCTACGAGTTCCCAAACCACGGCATTGGTCTTTCGATTCCCTCATACATGTAGCTCAATTCGCATTACAAAACATACCATTTATGAAAGCCTAACAACTCGATTCGAGGCCATTTTAAAAACAAACAGTTGAAATCAACTCAATACGATAAAATGAGGTTTCTACTCCTATCATAGAACCAAATTACAGCATTCAAAATCAACAATTTGCAGGTTAACAAAATCATCAATAATCAATCAATAATACGAATAAAATCGAGTAATGAAAAGGGAATAAACCTTGATTTTCTCGGTTTTAACAGGAGCCTTGGTAGCAAAGCTCTTCTGCAATGAACAAAATCAATTTAATCAATAAATTGCAGCTTTATCAATCACAAAAGAAAAAATCGACAAAATCGATGAAGAAATCCAAAAAGATGGAAATGAAAGGGGGAAATTAGGGTACCGATGAATTAGGGTTAGATCTGTTGGAAACAAGAGCATTTCGAACGACGGGGATGGTTGATCTGATGCGGTTCGCCATTGACATTCTTACTTTCTTCCTTCCTCCTTTTCGATTGATTTCAGATTGGGGTGTGATGCTGTAGACAACCTGAATAGAGTAAACTACTCATTTATATATGCCGAATACAAATTATAGATTAAGACGGTTTTACATTCTGAAAAACTCTTTTTTTATTGAAAGACGGTCTAATTGACCTTGCAAAACTGACACGATTCCCGATCTAATAAGGCAGACCCGAGACTCAAAAGTGATCCGAATAGTGTGACTCGAACTTGACCTGGTAGAATAAAAGTAAAGGTCTTTCCTGTATGGAAGGTATGCGTCGATACGCCCACCTGAACTAACCTTATCCGAAAGAACCCAATAAACCCGAAATGACACGAATTGACTTGTTATAAGCAAAATCCTTATCCGAAATGACCCAAAACGACCCAACCTATAATGACCCCACTCAGAGTGACCCAATCTTATAATTATTGACCCGAAAATGACCTGACCCGATCTGAATGACTCATTTGTCAGGTCTAGTCTAACATGATGATTATTGAAAGAGTATATTATGTATTTATGTTGTATATATTCGTTACTACACGTTTAGAGATGTTAACGAGGTGTGTTCCATTATCTTATCAAACCCATCTCAAGTGGAGCAGGTATAAATAAATTTTGAAGTACTCCGTATTAAAGTTGTTATTGATTGAACTCCGCTCATCTTGCTTGCAAAATAAATGGATATGAACAAAGCATTTTACGAACATTTATGGAAGCTTGGCCCACTAATCCGCTTGTTCGTGGCCAAAACTTTTAACTTCAGCTCGGTCCATGCAGGCCCAAGCTTGCAAGATCACATCTAACATTTTACCCGACATGAGTGGTGGATCCGCTTCGAACTAGCCCATCCGTTAATGGTTAAAAGAACTTTGACCCACAATCTTTCCTTTGTACCACACTACCACCCTTCATCAACCTAACCGGTAAGTAAGATCCGTATGTCCCCTTTTAACGGGCCAGATTTTTACCAGCTTTATTGCCATCAAGTAAACTACATCGCCATCGTTGCAAGTAGGGAAAACATAGCTTACATCATCGTATGGGGTAAATTTAAGTCGAGAGTAGCCTCGATATAAATGACATACGGAGGGTAGCGAAAAGTCGCGGGTTCAATGCACCAAGTTATCAGTTCTGGATCAAAGTATCACAAATGGGCTTCAGTAAATAAATTGGAGACTCACTGGCACATCAGTGAATTCGAGCGAAGAGCAAAGTACAGCTAAACATTAAAGCAGACGGCAAATCTGATACGAGCAGCTCCATATAAGTACACAGAAGTACAAAACCAAGTGACTTTGACATTTGCTAATTAGTACAGTACACTCCGGCTAATTCTCGACTCAGATATTCAAATATTGATATGAAAAATTAGCACCCTATATTTTCAGATTTGTCATACATTAATTGTGCTTCCTACAAGATTTGACTAATCATATACGGAGTACGTCAGTAAGAAAGAGAACTCTACAACCGGAAAATCCAAAATCAGCTCTCTATGACTACTATATCCCCAAAAAAAAAGGAGGAAAAAAAAAATTAATGAAACCGACAAAAACTGAAACCCTTATCTGCATTAAGGCACGCACCCACGCCTGGCAAGTTTCAAGTCCTTCCTTCACCCCCGAACACTTCGCTATTGCAAACTGGACATGTCTGCGTAAAAAAAAATAGATTCATCAGAACAAAGCCTCAAGGATTGAATTGACAGTCAAAACTAATTCATCTTTTCTACTAGCTTCACCTTGTTAATGCTGAGCCACTTTCTACCACATTTGGAGTGGTACACATGTTTACATGGCAATGTCATTTGCTGATCGCCCATTTTATATGTCACCAGGCATATCACGCATCTGTTCGCATATCATATCCAATGTTAGTCTTATAAAAAAAAAAAAATTATGATCATTTAAAACGTTGGTTTTGAAAAGCGCTCCTAAAGACCAGTGTAACCCGTTAGAATAGTTTGAGATTTTGTAAACTTATCCACTCATTAGATACTGTCGAACAGTTTGAGAGGGCCAAGTTCTTGAAAATCATATCTACTGCTCTTGTAAACAGTTTTCAATATATTTACTACGCGACATTAAAAACAACATCACCCTAGTGTGGCAGAGGCTCCCGCAAATGGTGGAGGTATGGGGAGTCACTTTATTACGTCATATTCCGGAACCAAAGCATGCTGAGCCTTTAGGTTCATTGGAATAGTTCGCTGAGGCATTATGACCAAGAAAAGTACTTCCTTGTCATTATGGTTAAAGACCATGCGTTTAAGAAAGAAACACGGTCCAGGCTCAACCACTGTCCACCACCTACCTCGTAAGGTAAACTAAAGAAGTTTTATTTTAATTGTAATATTTACTATATTGCTATTCTATGTAGTCAATATCTCACATTCTCTCTTCTGCAGTGATGACATTTCAAGGGGACATTACTGTGAACTATATACTCTATCAGCGATGACCGCCAGTCTTCCACATCAAACAAAGTAACAAACAATATGTTGCAGAACTCGAGTACATTGAAATATTGAACATCAATACAATGCCAAAATGTACCTCTCTCTAGACTTCTTTCTTGAGAAAAAACCACCTGCCTTATACCGAGATGTAGGAAGCAGCTTGATAAGTTCTTCGGAAAGGCCACGACTCTGAGTTCCAACTGCCTCGCCTAAGTCAAGTAGTTCCTGCAACAAGAAAAACCAAGTAACTTCATCAACATGCCTTTAGAAAATCAATTTGCAGAACGAAAGTGTTGCAATTCATCGAAAAAAAAAATGACACACTGTATCAACTGAGAGTCTGTAGTATGGCATAAATATACAAGAATACAAAATTACCAACAACTTCCACAGGCTTAAAATATGCAGAGTAGAATTTAGGCATATCCAAGCCATACTAAGAACATATCCCCCTTGTGCAGAAAGATCAAACCGGCCCTTTTCAGTAGTAATACACATTATCCAAGTACTTAAAAGCGTCATTAATATGTCAGAGAGACGAAGATGCATAAAAGATAGAAGTAACAGGCAATTTGTTCAAAAGAACATGTTTTTTAGGGAATTTTAAGGGTAAAGCTTCAGCGAGCGGTGAGACAGGGTATGGGGTATCAACCAATATGTAATTGCCCAAAAAAATCAACAGTAAATTACACGGATGTGTCACTCAGAGTCACCCAGCCTTACTACAATACTACTGTAAACACCCCTTTATAGGTCATGAACAAGTCAGTCCAGTTCTGATTCGCTCTCTCTCTCTCTCTCTCTCTCTCTCTCTCTCTCTCTCTCTCTCTCTCTCTCTCTCTCTCTCTCTCTCTCTCTCTCTCTCTCTCTCTCACACCTTCATTTATATTCTCTACGTGAGTGCTCTAACTTGAGTGTCAGAGACACTATCTGGGGAGAGCAACCACGGGTCCGAAGCTTCATGTAAAGGTTTCGAGGATGGGCCGCTTCATCAAGGCCCATAACAGAAAATTAGTAACAATAAACATATACTACTTCATGAAAAAGAAGCCTATAGGGTTACTCGAACCAATTTGATTTAGTCCAGCAGGTAAGTAAATATACAGCCAACAAAAACAATTTAGAGGCCGACAAATCGACAATACTCGAGACCGGCAACTATACCTCCAGCCCACCACATTAATTACATGGCAGACGTGATCACTGTATGCTTACTGTGAATACTACGGAGCATGTGTTAGGAAATATGGACTTGAGTGAAAGCATCCATGTGGAGGATTGGACGAACCTCATAAGTCATGTTGTCAGGATCGATGTCATCCTCCCATGCAGCCTGTAAAAAAAAGTAAAGGGATACTATTACTAAATTGACGATGCATCGACTCACTATCAAGCACTCCATGAACAAGAGTCTATCAGTTTACAAAAATTAATCAGGAGCAAGATGAAATAAGGGTACTCAAACTCAGGGAAACAAACGCGTAGATTTCTAGAGTTTCAAAATAAAGTATTCTCCCACGTAAATATAATTTCCGCCACAAAGCGTACCAATGATCAGGATTCAGGAATCATACCTGTGGAGTAGCTGTTTCTGAAGGTTCAACAGGACCTGCAAGTAAGATGAAGTTCGCATCAAGCCAAGCCAAAGTGCCAAACACATATACCAAATAATACTCATTATCTACTACAAAGAAAAAGATGAATAAACAATGACAAAAGGTGCAGAAACTAACATTCCTCAGCAGCATCTGAACTTGTAGCAACATTTTCTTCAGATTGCATATCCATAGTAGGCTCTTCAATGTGCATGGACGAAGAGTACTCCCAGGTCCTCCGGTTAATTTCAGTTCTGGGTAATGCGTGATTAACTTGATAACCATAGTAGGACGTACTTCTGCCATCATGGTAATCTGATCTGTAGGAGTTGTTATTCAAACACCAATATGCTGTTTCCTAGGAAGGAAAACAAAGAATATACAATGTCTAAGTTGACTATTTGTTACATTTTGCTCAGCCCCGTATTTTGTAGTTGAAAGAGTTAGCATGACAAGGAGTTGAGCTCAGTTGTATAGAACTATATTGATAACACATAAGAGCGCTTAAGCGAACATAATGCTAAGGGATTGCTTGGATTGGGTAACTATTACAACGCTAGTGGAGGCAAAATACAAAGGCGAAAGAGGAGGCGGTGTGGTGGTAAATAGAGGAAGACTGAAGATGGGATAATAAGTATTCTGTCAAGAGGTAATAGTTATCCACTTCCTACTACAGTATATGGCAACCACGCTCATCAGTCCATCACCATCCCTTATTTTCCCTTCACCACCCCTTACTTTTCCCTCTTTCCGCAATTGTTTGGAGCTCCATTATTCCAGTAACACTGCCCCCAATCTAAGCCACCCCTTAACAGATGAAGACTTACACCGAAAAACAACACTTGAAAAAATGAGGAAAGGCAGAAATACCGGGGTATGCATAGGCAAAGGCGTGTAGGCATAAGCAGGAGGATGAGAAACATAACCATCAAAAAATCCCATGTAGCTACTTTCATTCACTTGCTGATACGGGTATCCACCGCTGTTATAATACATTTCCATTCCCCTGTTCCCATTCATTGTAATAGCACAATACTATCCCTCTTGCCTGTAATTGTCAACACATTTATCAGACTTCACTTAAACAAAAACTACTTAAACAGTCATTCAATTTCGATTCCTAAAACAAACCCGAAAAACCTGTTAATACCCCCACCACATTTATCAGATTTTCACTATTAACTAACAATACACATAAAGCTACTTAAACAGACATTTAAAATTCGATAACATAATCCATTTCGATTTCTAAAACAAACCCAGAACCCTATTAATACCTCACCACCACATTTATCAGATTTTCACTGACTAGCAATGCTCATAAAGCTACAGAAACAGACATTTAAAATTCGATAACATAATCCATTTCAATTCTAAAACAAATCCAAAAAAACAAATTAATATCACCACATTTATCATATTTTCACTGACTAAGAACACACATAAAGCTACAGAAACAGACATTTAAATTTTCGATAACATAATCAATTCCAATCTCTAAAACCAACCCAAAAACCCTGTTAATATCACCACATTTATCACATTTTCATGGACGAATAATGCAAATGAAGATACAAAAACTGCCATTCAAATTAAATAACATAATCCATTTCGATTTCTAAAACAAACACAAAAAAAACTATTAATAACACTACATTTATCAGATTTTGACCGACTAACAATACACATAAAGCTACAGAAACAGCCATTTAAACTTCAATAACATAATAATTAATAATAAAAATCAAAATTTGTCTTCTTCCCTAATTGTACATAACTTTAAGTACAACTTTTTTCCTGTTATGTTTCTTAGCAATAAAATAAACAGAAAAAAAATACCCTAATGCGCCAGTACAGCAGGATCCAACAAACCAACAGAAGACAGAAAATCAACCGTACAATACAAGAATAAACTTTAAAACTTGTTTATATAAAAATGGGTTTTTAGAATCTTCAAGTACAATATTGCAGAATAACAGTTACATACATAAACATAATAATAATAAGGGTAATAAATACTTGTAAATACCCTTAAAATTTGGACAATCGAAAACAACAAAATAGAAACAATGCAGATCAAATATTCCCTATACTTGTTTAAGACAGTTTTAAGTTAAAGACATCTCACAACTTTTTCCTTTTATTTTTTGGCTTATTTAAATCGGTTGTGAGGACCGTCTTAACTTAAGACCGTCACAAAAAAAGTATGACATTGTTGAAATAATGCTAGTGGAAAGAAGAGAGAAACATACAAAGAGTGTGTGTGTGTTTGTTGTTGTTGTTGTTGTTGAATTGAAGAGGTTGCTTTTGTGTGTTTATATTTAGTTGAAGTTGAAATCGAAATCGTTTTGTTGCTTGTGCTGCCGTGAAAAAGAGGGAAATTGGAAAAAGAAGGGGTAAGGGGGCCTTGTTGCTTTTTCTCTTTGCTTGTTTTTTTATTCCCACTCTTTAGTCACTCCAACAAGTTAATGGCTACTGGCTACTGTCTACAACCCACCGTTGCTTTTTTGGTTGGACTAGAGTTAAAATATCCGGTCACAAAATCTCATTAAAGACGGCGATATCCGTCACAAACTTGTGACGGATACCATTTTCTCTCACAAAATACTCATGAAAGGTGAATGGGGAAGCACATGGGGGTGTCCCACCATGTCCCCTCTCCCTTTTTGTGAGAGGTCACAAGCTTGTGACGGGATTAGCCCATCACAAGCAAGACGTTTTGGTATCCGATACAGTTTTGTTCTACAGTAAATCAATAATAAGTCTTATTTATCGTCTTAAATTTTAAAACGGGTCAAATAATATTATTTAGTAGGTTTCTTGAGAGATCGTCACCCGCTAATTTAGTGGGGGAGACATAATAGGAAAAAAAGAAATTTTGTGGGTCCCTCATCTTATCATGTGATAGGTCTCTCAATAACGCTATTGAGAGACCGTCTCTCTGTAGTTTTTGTGTTATTATAGTATTATGGTGGTGTTGTCTTAAAACGGATAATACATGTCTTAAACGAGAATTTGTGTTTATTGTATGGATAGTAGCAAGGTTAGGCGGGGTTATCTGAGTAGTAGGGAATAGGGATGTTCGTCCCGGCTTAATAATGAGAAATTCAAAGTTTCAAGTGAAATTATTGATTTTTTTTGTAGTTCGTTGTATTACATTGATAGTTCTCAACTTTTGTTGTTGGAATTTACAATAGGTCTTGGTATAGATGGATGGAGCGAACAGATGGGTAAAGACCTCTAATAAAATGGGTAGGGGAGACAAGGTGGGGCACCCCCATGTGCTTTCCACTTTATAGCAAATGGGTATTTTGTGAGGGAAAATAGTATCCGTCTATACGTATAGACGGATAGTGTCCGTCTATAATGAGAATTTGTGTGGAATTTATCCCCATTCATAACGTTAAATCTTGATTCAGCCACTAGTTATGTGTATGACGTGCAGGGGCGGTCAATGAGTTCAAGAGGCTTTATTCAAATTATTTTGCAAAGGCTCTACATTACAATTGCTAAATCCGAGTCACAGTCACCCCACACATATAAATTGTCATTCCTTCATTTGCAATTAAAATGCAATTAAATTTGATAATGATAAACAAAACTAATCATTCCACATTAAGAAATTTGCTAATGAAAACGAGTAAATTTTGTGTAAGACAGTTTTACATTAATATAACTGTAAAATCAAATCAAATACAATCATATTATGAAGTAAAATCGGTTATTAAATGGTCCCATTTTATAATGAATTTGTATAAAACCGTCTTATTCAAATATTTATAGAAAATAAATATTGTATCTTATATCAGTAAGTCTCCCTATCCGTCACAACAAGCTTGTGACGAGTCAAATATCACACACATTGGTAGATAAAACCAAAATCTAAATGCCTACAAGAACACAAATGACTTGTCTTTATCTAGCTATGTGGGTTTTATTTGATCCGTCGTAAATTTGTGACCAATATTAGCCGCCATAAATGTGAATTTGTGAACTTACATAAATGAGGAGGGGACTTCAACGGAATGTGAACAAGTGGACAATGAATATTGTTAGTTTGTTACAGAGATAAACTAAATACAGTCCGTCTTGTTTAAGACCGTCTTATTTCAGACCGCAATAAGACCTCTCACAAGTGAGAAGCACATGGGTGGTGGACCACCCCCATGTGCTTTCTCACTCACACCCTAAATGGGTTTTTTGTGAGAGAAAATGGTATCCGTCTGACCATTTCAGACGGATATGACGGTCTGAAATAAGAATTTGTGAACTAAATAATGATGGAATTGAACCAATCCGTTTTCTTTCTACTTTTAGCGTAGAATTAGACTTTTTTTTTTTTTTGAGGTAAAAGCCCGAAGGCCTTACTGTATTAATCTGGAATCAAACATAGCAGCATTGTTCGCGATCGGAGGTAGGATATTCGACCACACCACTCTACCAACAGTTCTAGGAAATAAATGAGCTAAAGAATGAGCAACCATGTTGTTGTCTCGACCCGTATACGACCATAAAACAGACTCGAAAGAAATACATAAATTGGAAATGTCATCTAGCAATAAATAAAACATGCTCCTGCCCTTTGCTTTCCTTTTCAACGCGTCAATCACCACTTGACAATCACTTTCCACGACGATCTTTGTATGCCCTCTTCTCGCAGCTTCGCATACACCTTCAAACACCGCACTAGCTTCCGCCATGTGAGCCTCCCACGTAACCTCCTGCACCACCGAGAGCCCCCAAAGCACCTTGCCTCTATCATTTCGACTAACCACCCCCACACTCACCCCTTCTCCCTCCTTTATGCCCGCATCAACATTAATCTTCACAAACCCCACCGAGGGAGCCACCCATCCTCTCTTCTCAGACTCCCTTCCGCCATGGACGCCCTCCACATTACGGTTCGCTCTTAGGAAGCCACCCCCTTCCATCTCCTCCACCACATCCAAAACCCTCTTAACAATCAAATTCGGATTCACTTCTCTAGCTTCAAACACCACCTTGTTACGATGCTCCCATAGCGCCCAACAACCCACCATGAATAGAACCTGCTCTCGGTGCCCAAACTCCCTCCATCTCGCCTCCACCCAGTCGCGTATACCCATCCCCTCCCTCTCACCATCACCCAAATCGAGGCCCTCCCAAACCCGTGTAGCAATAGCACAATCCCTAAACAAGTGACAGCTCGTCTCGTTAAAAGAATTACAAAAAGAACAGAAAGAAGACTCACCTCGCACTCGGTTCGCTATGTTTGCTCTTGTTGCCAAAGCTTCGCTGCACAGTTGCCAGAAGAAGAGCATCACTCGGGGCCAAACCGGGACTTTCCAGAGCCTATTCCAGAGCCATTTCTCTCTCTCCCAATCCGACACCCCTCCTAATTCAAGCTCCATTCTTTCACCTGCTGATATAGGACCATTTTGCACTCTTTTTCCCTCTATTTTCATGCATATTCGACCCCCTTTAAGGCGGTTTTGTACCCCCTCTACTCTCGTTTCTAGTCCCGATTCCCTTTACTATGACACTTTGGCCCCCTTGCAGAAATTGAGGCGGGAACGGGCGAAACGAAGCTAGAAAGACGGGATTTCTAAGCTATGCATGAAAGATGAAGTGAATTATCTTTGAGAGAGTACCCTCACCGCAGCCAAGCAGAAATGCCAGCTACCGGGAGTACATTTACAAGGAAATGAAGGAAGAAGTATGAAGAAGCATCCCCAAATGGCCGGCGGCAGCTAGCCCTGGAAGGCATGTGAGCTTAACAAATACAAAGAAATGAAGAAGGTTACAGGAATCTCCCAGCCGGTCAAATGACCGTGGCAAGCGGTGGCCGGGAGTCCCTCCAAAAGCCAAAAGTCAAGATTGAAGTCAAGGTGCCCCACCGGTCAGGGGCCGTGGCCGGTTGACCGCCGTGCACACTGATGACTTCAAAACTTCAATTCAAAATCCAGAAACTCCCAGTAGGTCAAATGACCGTGGCGTCGGCCGGTGACCGGCGGGTTGACCGGGAGTGCGAGTACGTGTTTCAAAGCCCATTCCAAATTCTATCCTAATCCTGGTGGAACCTATAAATACCCTCTCTTAAACCCCTTTGTACACACAACCCTAGATCTGAGAAACATTCCATATTTATTGTAATACCTCCTTAATCAAGTTCTAATATTTCAATAATTATTATTAATATTTAGCAAGAATTAGTTAGTTCTAGTAATAGTCAATTGTTTACACTTGTTTGTTGAAGTTTGTATTGGGGATTTTGAAGGGTTTTCCTTCTTATTAATCAATCAAGCATTCATCTTTCCTTTTGTTGGTATAATTCCTCTCCTTTCTTTTACTTGTTTATCATTTGTTTACATTTTCCTTGTCTTTTGATATTGCTATAACATTCATCATGTCTCCTCCTTGTGTTGTTTGCTTTTCTTCTCTATTTAGCATAATTTCCCTTAACATGAGTGAGTAGATCCCTTCTAGGGTTTAGGGTGATTCTTTATGGAATTTATGGGCATGATTCTTTGAATATTTTGGTCTTTGGTGAAATTGTTTAACTTTCCTATTCATTGCACTCAAGGTGTTTGTTGATTTGCTCAAGTGAAAGCTTTTGCCTTTCTTCCATTATTGCTTAATTCTCCCTTGGAATGAAAGTTTTTGGGGGTCTTGATGTGTGTCTAGGAGGGGTGTGATACTTAATGAAAATTAGTAGCCACCTTTAAGATAGCCAAGACATTGGTTCTTCATCTTAGGTTAATCTCTCACCATTGACCCTTTTTGATCTTCATGTTTGCCCCTAAACCATATTGATGACCCCGAAGGCCCTAGCTTTTAATTAACCGTATTCATTATCATCAACTTGTTTGTCTTTTGCTCTAGTGATTATAACCAAAACCCTTTCTTTTAATTTTGATTAAACTTGACTCCTAATCGAACTTTGTAGCAACCCCCGCCATCCTTGAGTTCGACCCTACTAAATACTACGCTTTTTCGGGTTTTACAAATAGTTTTGGTATAGGAAGTAGACGACAAATTTCCTAATTATCAAATGGCGCGTTCTTGCGGGATGGCGTTAGGTTATGCTTAGTTTTATTTAGAGTCTTTGCTTTAATCTTGTCTCGATTGTTAGTTTGCTTTAGTAGTTGATTGTTGTTTGTAGAGTGTGTGTGATTTTTGCCTTTCCCTAGTGTGTAAAAACACTAGGAGACTTACGATTCGTTAAGTGTATGCCTAGAAGGAATCACCAAGCTCTTCTATTCAACTCCGACCCCGAGAGGCTTTTTAGGACCTTGAGGACTAGGACTCTTGAAAGAGTAAGGAATAATTCCACCCAAGCAAACATTGATCAACCAAACTCACACATCCCACAAAATTTTGATACAACAACTACGATTCAACCAAATACCACAATTGAGACTTTAGTAGAGAACCCCTTTCATAACTTCCTTAATTACAATAGTCCACCTCAAACACCACCACATCAAGAACCAAACCACCCACCACAAATGGCTCTTAGAGATCACAACCTACCTAACCATAATGATTCATGTAATCCCATCAATTTTGGCACCTTGGCCCCAAACAACTTTGAAATGCATCCCGCCCAAGTCGGGTTAGTTGAGAAGGACTTGTTTGGAGGTCATATTGAGGAGGATGCCCATGCTCATCTCCGGAAGTTTAAGAGGAAAGTTTCGATGATGAAGAAGAATGGGGTGTCCGAAGACACCTTGAGAATGATGTTGTTTCCGTTTTCGTTGACGGGCAAAGCGGACCGGTGGTTGAACATTCACCCACCGGATACTTTCACTACTTGGGATGACTTAGCCCAAGCATTTATGGCCAAGTACTACCCTTCCTCAAAGACCGCGATGCTCCGCAACGAGATCCATACGTTCCAACAAGAGGATGGGGAGTCCTTAGGTGAGGCTTGGGACCGTTATCAAGATTTGATAGCAAGTTGCCCCCACCATGGAATACCGGAATGGTACATTACTCAAACATTCTTCCAAACTCTACTACCAAGAACTAAGGAGATGGTAAATGCCTCCGCGGGGGGAGGTTTTGACCACTTGAATGATGAAGAGGGCACGACATTGATCAAAAAAATGGTAGACTCGGAGGCAAACTATGGTTCTAGAGGGAACATGCTACGAAGGAACGGGAAATTTCCTAAGGAAAATGCCTCCAACTCCGAGACAAATGCCAAGCTCGACTTGCTCATAAAGCAATTTGAGAAGTTTTCAAAGAATCAAGTGAACCAAGACGCGACCTCATATGGGCCGCCCATGGAAGAAGTTGCTCAAGTCGCGAGTTGTGAACTTTGTGGAGGAAGTGGTCATACATATGACTTGTGTGGCAACAATTACAATGGTGCCTATGAAGAGAATGCTCAAGAGGTGAACGCTTTTCAAAGTTACAACAACAATCCTAGACCACCAAGGCCTCCTTACAACAACCCAAACACCTACAATCCAAATACCAATTTCTACCACCCCGGGTTAAGGAACCACCCCAACTTTAGTTACAAAAGCACCAATGTTCAAAACCCCCAACATCTCCAACCACAAACCTGTAGACACCTCGTTTCTGCACCTCCCGCAAACCACCCGGTGATGATTGGGCCGCATGTTTGGTACGCGGAACGATTTATGACAGTTCGTAAGATTATCGTCAAGTGATTGCTCAAATATTAATGTCTACCTCTTAGTTGTCATCTACGTCCCGATACGGTCGTTTTGACAGTAATTAGAGTACATTTGGAGTCTGGGTCAAAAACCGTCTTCATTTCTATAAACCGTCAAATCCCGAGTCAAAGCAATGTGCTTGTCTACCTAAGGTTAGTATGTCATAAAATGTTGAGATTATATCTCATTTTGAGTCCCGTGTCACTTCATTAGGCTAAACTAAAAGTTTACATTAAAAAATGTGCATTTCATTTAGCTAAAATGACAACCCGAACTTTAGGCCCGTTTTACGAGGTGATAAACACTTTTTTGAGTCAGGCCTATTTCACAGAAAGTTCTAGATCTCTTTCTTAGCTTTCCAACGCCACCGAAATCACCTTAATCCGAGTCTTGTAGAGAAAGTTATGCCTAAAATACGACAGGCTGTCAAACGCGTTTTCTACGCGCAGAGGAACCTATCCGGGAAAGGACGCAGCAAGTGCTGCGCCTCTTCAAAGGGACGCAGTGCCTGCTGCGCCTCTTCCCCAGGGCTTTCTTTTTGTCCAAGTTTCCGCGTTTAACCTAAGTCGGTTATTTCCGGATCTTTCTTTCCGTGTCCTAGTCTTACCATAATTCCGTCGTGTGATTAGTATAAATAGGAGCTTTCGTTCCTCATATTTCTCACGCGAGTGTCCGCCCTTCTCTTCTCCCTTTGCATTCTAGACTTTGTTCTTACTAATTGGCGCCTACGTGCTTGGACTTCCGACCACGTAAGCTCGGATCTTTCCGGGTACCAGCCTCTCCGTTGCATGACCGACCAATTTGACCAACTACACTTAATCAACCTTAATTAATTAATCGTTTTCCTCTTACGAGGGCACTTTCTTTGCATTCGCGTCGAGCATCACTAATCGATATCTTAGTCCTTCTCGTTCCGTCAACATGTAAGTCTGAGGGTGTAATAATCCTCTTTTATTTATTGTTATTTATTATATATTGTAATCATCATTGTCAGATTCACGTCGAAAGCATCTTTAAAACCGATTTCTAAAACCGTCTTTAAAACCTTTTTTGCTAATTTCCAGTAGACAGACGTCGAGAAAAGACGCAAAGAATCGCGCCTCTTGAAGGAGCGCGACATCTGCTGCGCCTCTTCGTGAGGCCGCCGCAGCTTCTCGCTTCTTTTCTTCTTCCTCCCCTCTGTAAATTCGTCTTTTGTTTTATTTGTTTTCTTTTGTTTGTTCTTTAATTCGTTCGTATAATTATTTATCATTCATAATTCGTATGTATATTATTCATTCGCCATTAACATGTTTAATCATCATAAATCCGGCTTAAATCCCTTATAATCAATATTTGCGGGTTTTCGTCATAAATTCAATCCGGGTTTTAGAGATTCAATTTCATCATATTGAGTTTAAATTCATCCTTTGATACATTCTAATTTATTTATTCATTAATTTGTCATCAATTCATCATGTTTAGTCTAATTAATTTTGTTTAGTTTGTAGTTACTAATTAATGTTATTTCATCTCGTAATTAATTCTTTAGCATCCGTCTCATCCATGTTTCTTGTTTTATGACCCATTCATATGTAAATAATCCAATTAATCACTTTCATCCGAGTCTAAATAAAAATCAATCCTTAAAATCATCAAATAGCATTAACGGTTTTGCGATTAAAACCGCTTCACAGGCCCGAACTCACCCTTGGAATGAGACGCAGAATCGCCGCGCCTCTTCCAAAGGGCGCGATTACTGCTTCTGTTCGGGTGATTTCTGTCCCTGAACTCCTTTCTGCCTTGACATAGTTTAATTAGTCTACATATTAATTAACTAATATCCGTATTATCACTGACTTCTGTTCGTTTACTTTATTTAATTTTCTTTGTTTTATTTCTTTTATTCCTTTTTCTCAAATCATCCGTTTTAAAGGTATTTTCGACATAAATCGCCTAATCCAATGTAATTAATGTAATTTCCATTATTTATATTTATTATTATTGTATTTTGTATCATTTGTATGTTTTCACATGTAAATGAACATTAAATCCAACTTCGACCAAATTGCATGATAAATTAATTGTCAACCGACTTAGTCTTAATTCACATGTTAGGATTAATCAATGGATGTTGCATTGCATGCATATAGCCGACGATATATCGAGTATAAATAAACTTCCCTAATCATTAGTAGAGGCCGCTATCGAGGCGGGCGGGATTAGGTGTTCGACCAAAAGAGCTTCCTAATACGTACCCTCACCCCTTACTCCAGATCTCCGTGAGCACCCGTGTTCATTGGCATCCACGAGAGTCATTCTAGACATAGAATGCTAAGGGTAACGATTGCTTAGTGTTCATGTCACTACTTTGTGTCTTGACATGACACGAGGTATTCGAACGGTTCCAATTTCCCATAAAAATTGGTGGCGACTCCTTACAAAATGCAAACGCTTGTTTTCGAGCCCCTTCACTCCAAAGCGCCCCGTGGGCGTGCCCCATCATCACGGTTTGGCGACTCCGCTGGGGATATTACACTTACGTGTAGCTAGGGTGAAACTTGAACAAGGTTAGGGAATAAGTTTGTACAAGACAATTGTCGGTTTTCATAACTCGGTCTTCCTAGACCGTTTATTCGGCCTTCCTAGGCCCAACCCAACCCATTCGACCAATCGTCCCGTCTAAACGGTCCTCATTCTTATTTGGGCCTAAGGATGGATAGCGATTGACGTCATCCATACCATGATGCTTACTCTTGTTTGTATCAAGGGCCTTCACTACTTGAGGAAATGGACTAGGAATCGGCCTTACTCTTGTTTGGCACGAGCCTCTCCACAGACTTCGGGTTTGATGGTTCGGTATGGCAACCTACCCTTTAAACCAAAAACCCTTCTAAATGCACTCAGCATCCCGTTATAATGCTTGTGTAAACCTTATGTGATCACCATTTCTAAACAAAACTATGACGAATTTTCAAAAAAAATCAAAACCCTTTCTTTCAAACAAGAATTTCGAAATAAGGCCATGATTAGCGCAAAACCCAGTCGAAACTCTGTCCGTTTGTCGAATCAAACCTCGGGCCCAAAACCCATTTCAAAACCAAATACAAAAAAAAAAAAAAAAAAAAAACAAAAAAAAAAAAAAAAAAAAAACGTTTTCTAAAAAAAAAAAAAAAAAAAAAAAAACCAAAAAAAAAAAAAAAAAAAAAAACGTTCTATTCAAAATATTTTCAAACCATGTAAATGTAAATATGTAAATTCAATTGGGCTAAGTTAGAGTCAAAGTTCAAACCGGCTATGTCCTAGTCGAAACTCCGGCGAGTCATGAACCTGTCTTCCATTACATTTTGGGTCTTTTCAAATTCAAGTCAAGTCCTAAGGCGTCACGCCGTCATTTTGGACCCCCTACCCCAATTCAGTTAGGATCTAAACACTCGAGTCACACGTTCCGAGGCTCAACACACGAGTCTCAATGGGCCTCATATTTGAGTCTAAACTACAAGAGTCTTCCTAACACCTATAAGCAAACTCGAGTCCAGAATCAACATGTGTCATCAATCCCGTCAATAAGGTCAATCATATAAGGGTCACTCTGTCAAAGTCAACACTCGAGTCTAAAGGTCAAGGTCAAACACCGTGGATTCAAACACGAGAAGTCGCTCACGACATTTCATGAATTCACAAGTCAACTCTAGATTTGTCATCTTGTCCCTTCCTTTGTTGGTTGCCTTAGTATGCGTGATCCCATGTCGAATCGAGTTATAATGCGCGTCATTTCTGTCGAGTAGGAATCCAGCAAGTTCCGTCAATCAGCAAAGTCACGAAGCAGATCAAGCCACCATCACCGCGTCTCTCCAAGATGTTTATGCCATGGTCCTAGGAGTTCAAGCTACAGTGGAAAATTTGAGCATTCGCGTCTTCACCCTTGAAAATGCAATGGTGGAAAAAAACATACCACCTAGGGAAACCTCTAGTCTAGGTCATCCAAAGCTTACCTCTTGTAATAACAATCGTTCTAGAAAGCCGAAAACAGCTGAAAGGAAACCTGGGAGGCATCAAAGGGTGCTTAACGATTTAGGCATGTCTTATGCCGATGCTTTGAAGAGACTCTCTGCCCAAGGCAAGCTACATCCAATAGGACCGACTCCGGATCCACCATTAGAGAAACAGGTGAACCTCTGGAAGGGCAACAAATATTGCTTATATCACCAAGGTAGAGGTCATGATATTGAAGAGTGTTTTCTCTTGAAACACACCATCCAAGATATGATCGAAGGGGGCATGCTTCCGAGCCACCTTCTTGTCAAGAAATCCAAGAAAATCGACCCTCTTGGGTCTAATATCATTAAACATGACGAAGAATCATCTCTAGACTGTTCTCATCTCCTCGATCCTTATGACAACGGAGATGTCAACATGCTTGAAGACGACGATATCCAAAATGGAATGCTCATGCTTTCCATTGCCTTCAACAATAGATTTGCCAAAATAGAGGGAGCTATTGATAGTCTAAACTCTCGGCTTTCCAACATAGAGAACCAGTTTGCTGAAATGGGTAAGAAGCTTGATGCCCAACCTCTCAAGATGAAAAGTGTCCAGACAAACCCTCAATTTGACAGTCTTAAGGAGAAAGTAACTAGTGAACGATCTATTCCTAACAACTCTCCAAGGTCATTTACAAAGGCTTCCGAAAATAAGGGCACACCTCCTAGGAAATTTACCAACATTGGTATTACATACACCGATGCCCTTCAGAGACTCATCGAACGACGAATGTTAAAGCCTATAGGACCTACTCCCGAACCCGAAAAGAAATCCAAGTTCTGGGATGGGAATTCCTACTGCAAATACCATAGAGGCAAAGGGCATGATACAGAGAAATGTTACAAATTAAAACATGTCATTCAGGATATGATCGAAAGCGGGAGGTTGTCCCTCTCAACCTTTAACCCACAAGGTAGCTTGGACAATCCTCATGGATATACCACTTATCAAGAAACTCTTCTTGACTGTTATCCTTCCAACGTTCCCAATGATGAGGACGAGGTGCTCAAATGGGTGAATGCTCAAAGCCGGATGTCGAAGCCCGTTGCTGGAAGGGAAAATGTTCAAGCATGGGCCGATGATTACGAGTCTAGTTCTAGGATCGAGTCAAAGTCCGAGTCCGAGTCCGAGTTTTAGGCTTTCTATCTCATATTTGTTCTAGTAACTTTCTTCGTGTCCATTTCCATTCCTAGTGACAACCAGGGGTCATCCCACACGAGTCACATGTCTTCTCGAGTCTATGTTAAATACATTCATTATTCATTTCAATAAAAGCACACTTTTCAATCCACATATTCTATCATATCTCTTATCTTCTACCCTTTTCCTGTGACAACAAGAATTGGTTTGAGACATTTTTTTTAAAAAAAAAAAATGACAACAACAACGCATGTCAGTCGATGTGAGTACACTTAGGTGATGTTCCGTTCAAAGTTGTAGAGGACCTGAAACTCCGTGTTCTTTTCTTTACCTATTCCATGTCTGGCAATAGAAACCACAATATAACCCTAGTTTAGGACGAGCCTATCTCAAGAGATTCTAGGACGAATCCAAACCGTCTCCCTTGTTAACAATCCATGACGGAAGGCAAGCCCATTCCCCACAATAAAAAACCGTGTTACTAAAGACCAACCCGTTTCACACAAAAGGTGCTAGTCTGACCCAAATCCATGGTAGCAAGCAAATCCAAGACGATACGAGCCATGATCAAAGACAAAGGCTCA
The DNA here is from genome assembly GCF_048544455.1 of Silene latifolia. Classification (NCBI taxonomy): domain Eukaryota; kingdom Viridiplantae; phylum Streptophyta; class Magnoliopsida; order Caryophyllales; family Caryophyllaceae; genus Silene; species Silene latifolia. Next base: position 5,637,130 of record NC_133537.1, on the reverse strand, counting down.
ATCAAGAGAAGTACCCAAAATCAATATCCAAAGCTGTAGTTATGCCTATAGCCCAAGACAAAAGAAAAAGGCTCAATCAAACAAGTTAATATCCAAAGTCAAAGTCATCCTCAAAACCTGAATCAAGAATCGACCAAGAATCAGTCCAATCAAGAACGAGCAAAAATCAAGTCTTTGAATGGAATAATGCCGAAGTCTATATAGAATCAAGACATCAATGAAGATGGTCAGCTAGCACCCTCACTTAGCCTTTCACATCACACCCTAAGTCCTTCCTGAGACCGTTACCAGGGAGATAGTTAGGAATTTTGAGAATCCTCTCAAGCTCGTCAAATATACCCATCCTTTAGGGCCAGGACATGGAAACTTGATCCTACATCATTTTAACCTACCCTTTATGTGCTCAGGCTACATCAAGCCAAGAGACTCCATTTCCAAGCCACATTACAAGCCATAATCCCATTGAGCCTTAACACCACAAAATCAAAACTCCAGAGATTTGTTCATCAAAGCCTCTTATTACCGAGCTCCACATTCCAAATATCCAATCCAGTTTTACCTTGACCCATACACGGAGTCTTCAAATACTTTGCTACCTAGAACGGGACATACCCATATCATCCTTAGGGTCCACTTTTAGGTGTGCTCACGTGACAAGGAAACTTTTACAAACCAAGTTATACCTCTTTGGTCTATGATCATAGGGAGTTATCTCAAATCAGTTCTTCGAGTCACCAAAGGAATATTACCCTTGTGACCCCTGCACTTTAAGGTCCTAACAACTTGGCTTAGGCACACACTTGAACTACGATCTGGTTTGATTTCACCTCCTCAGGTGAATACGTAGGCAGTCCTCAGGGACACAACCATCCCCACTTCTAACTTTCAATCTCAATTATCAACCACCTCAACCATCAACTTTCAACCTCTATTTCAACCTTCCAACTTTCAATCTCAATTAACATCCCTTCTATAATCAACACCTCTATACTGGGGGCTCCTTATTGTCGCCCAGTCTCCTTGTTTACCAAATTCCAAAGTCATCTTCTCATCTTGGGGGCTTCTCTTCCAAGATGCCACCCTTTCTTTATTCCTTTAAGTCTAGCTAGCACTCGGTCCGGACAATGACGAAGGTCTTAGATCAATTCTCCAAGTCATCGTGCCTCAAGAGGGGTCTCTTTTACAGCAAACGGTGGTGAAAGAAGTCCTAGTAGACAGCTGATCCATGGCTCATGCCTTGCTTTTATATGCCCCCATCATTCTTACAATTCTTCTACCTTTGGAACCGATACGCATTGTCACCCGTACTTGGCTGGGGTTGCGCATACTTAAGCAAAGTCTGTCAAGGTCATCCTTGTGTCGCGTCAAATCTAAGTTAGTGTCGTGTCGATCAAACTTAAGTCTACATTTCACGTCCACGTCCATATGAGGTCTGCGTCATGTCAAGTCATGTGTCTAAAGCCCATTTGAATATGCATAACGCATTACAAATGACAAACTTCTTTGAACAAGTTTTAAACGACTTTTAAAACAAAAAACAAGTTTTGCAAAACCTATGTGTTTCCTCATTCAAGGTCCATGTGATAATTGCTTACGTGCACATATTAGATTGCATCCTTGTGTGGCTACTAACCATGCAGGTAAGTATCAGAAGCAGTGCTCGCTCTAACTGGGGGCTTCGCTCAAGTCTCCATTCTCCCAGTAGCAGCATATTTTGCGATGTTGCTCACCAAGGGTTCTTCCATGACGGTCAAGATGTTCCTAATCGTCATTTCTCCCCAGCGCAGCAGTATTTTGCAGTATTGCTCACCAAGGGTTCTTCCATGACGGTCAAGATGTTCCTAATCGTCATTTCTCCCCAGCGCAGCAGTATTTTGCAGTATTGCTCACCAAGGGTTCTTCTTCGACGATCAAGATGTTCCTAATCGTCATTTCTCTCCAGTAGCAGCGTATTTTTGCGATATTGCTCACCCAACGAGAGTTTGCTTGAGGACAGAAACAGGCAGATTCCCCAAAGTCATCGTTTTATTCCCCAATGAGAGTTTGCTTGAAGACAGAGACAGGAAGATTCCCCAAAGTCATCATTTCATTCCCCAGTGAGAGTTTGCTGGAGGACAGAAACAGGCAGATACCCCCAGGCGATCCTTCATCCCTTTAGGTAACCCTTTTCGTGATAGACCTTCATACCTTTAGATAACCCTTTTCGGATAAACCCTTGGATCTTTCATAAACTTGCATGTACCTTTAGGTAACCCCTTTCAGGATAAACCCTTAGATCTTTTAGATCCTTTAGATATCTTTCAGAATAATCCCTTCAGACAACCCTTCACATGATTCTTTAGATAATCTTTTATACCCCTTAGATGACCCTTTCAGGATAATCCTTCCTTCAGCCTTATCCCTTCAAGATAATCCTTCATATGTTTATCCTTTCAGTAACCTTCAAATAACCCCTTTTCAGTTTAAGTCCCCTTTCAGTCCTTTAGAGAGAATTATCCTTCATCCTTCCTTCAGTGAGAGGTAGCCTTCAGAGTTAGCCTTCGAAAGTGTTAAGAAGTTTCTTCAGTATCCCTTTGACCCCTAATGCCTTCGGACACCAAGTTATCTTCGCACGAAAGAATTTTGCCGAAGCGTCTTGATTCCGTTTCACCCAGGGGGTATCTCGGGTATGGTTTCTTCTTATGGCTGGCGAGCTTCCTTACGTAGTCTAATGGACTTTAAACGACCCTCCCCGATAGTCGACGGACTCTAAAATGTTCCCCGACGACGGTCCTTGGTTCGGACCCCTTGAGCGCCTCGCGTCGCCATAGTTGTCGAGGTTGTAATCTTGATTGACCTGATGGCTATACTTTGACTTTCGCCTTGTCCAAGCCTCAGTCAAAGTGGGGGCTCTGTAGACACCTCGTTTCTGCACCTCCCGCAAACCACCCGGTGATGATTGGGCCGCATGTTTGGTACGCGGAACGATTTGTGACAGTTCGTAAGATTATCGTCAAGTGATTGCTCAAATATTAATGTCTACCTCTTAGTTGTCATCTACGTCCCGATACGGTCGTTTTGTGATAATTAGAGTACATTTGGAGTCCGGGTCAAAAACGCCTTCATTTCTATAAACCGTCAAATCCCGAGTCAAAGCAATGTGCTTGTCTACCTAAGGTTAGTATGTCATAAAATGTTGAGATTATATCTCATTTTGAGTCCCGTGTCACTTCATTAGGCTAAACTAAAAGTTTACATTAAAAAATGTGCATTTCATTTAGCTAAAATGACAACCCGAACTTTAGGCCCGTTTTACGAGGTGATAAACACTTTTTTGAGTCAGGCCTATTTCACAGAAAGTTCTAGATCTCTTTCTTAGCTTTCCAACGCCACCGAAATCACCTTAATCCGAGTCTTGTAGAGAAAGTTATGCCTAAAATACGACAGGCTGTCAAACGCGTTTTCTACGCGCAGAGGAACCTATCCGGAAAGGACGCGCACAAGTCTTTGCGCCTCTTCAAAGGGACGCGATTACTGCTGCGCCTCTTCCCCAGGGCTTTCTTTTTGTCCAAGTTTCCGCGTTTAACCTAAGTCGGTTATTTCCGGATCTTTCTTTCCGTGTCCTAGTCTTACCATAATTCCGTCGTGTGATTAGTATAAATAGGAGCTTTCGTTCCTCATATTTCTCACGCGAGTGTCCGCCCTTCTCTTCTCCCTTTGCATTCTAGACTTTGTTCTTACTAATTGGCGCCTACGTGCTTGGACTTCCGACCACGTAAGCTCGGATCTTTCCGGGTACCAGCCTCTCCGTTGCATGACCGACCAATTTGACCAACTACACTTAATCAACCTTAATTAATTAATCGTTTTCCTCTTACGAGGGCACTTTCTTTGCATTCGCGTCGAGCATCACTAATCGATATCTTAGTCCTTCTCGTTCCGTCAACATGTAAGTCTGAGGGTGTAATAATCCTCTTTTATTTATTGTTATTTATTATATATTGTAATCATCATTGTCGATTCACGTCCGAAAGCATCTTTAAAACCGATTTCTAAAACCGTCTTTAAAACCTTTTTTGCTAATTTCCAGTAAGACGACGTCGAGAAAAGACGCAAAGAATCGCTGCGCCTCTTCGAAGGAGCGCAAGATCTCTGCGCGCTCTTCGTGAGGGCCGCCGCTTCCTCGCTTCTTTTCTTCTTCCTCGTCCTCTGTAAATTCGTCTTTTGTTTTATTTGTTTTCTTTTGTTTGTTCTTTAATTCGTTCGTATAATTATTTATCATTCATAATTCGTATGTATATTATTCATTCGCCATTAACATGTTTAATCATCATAAATCCGGCTTAAATCCCTTATAATCAATATTTGCGGGTTTTCGTCATAAATTCAATCCGGGTTTTAGAGATTCAATTTCATCATATTGAGTTTAAATTCATCCTTTGATACATTCTAATTTATTTATTCATTAATTTGTCATCAATTCATCATGTTTAGTCTAATTAATTTTGTTTAGTTTGTAGTTACTAATTAATGTTATTTCATCTCGTAATTAATTCTTTAGCATCCGTCTCATCCATGTTTTACTGTTTTATGACCCATTCATATGTAAATAATCCAATTAATCACTTTCATCCGAGTCTAAATAAAAATCAATCCTTAAAATCATCAAATAGCATTAACGGTTTGCAGTTCCGGCTTCACAGCCAGAACTCACCCTTGGAACAGACGCAGCAACTGCTGCGCCTCTTCCAAAGGGCGCAGTGCCTGCTGCGCCTGTTCCAGGGTGATTTCTGTCCCTGAACTCCTTTCTGCCTTGACATAGTTTAATTAGTCTACATATTAATTAACTAATATCCGTATTATCACTGACTTCTGTTCGTTTACTTTATTTAATTTTCTTTGTTTTATTTCTTTTATTCCTTTTTCTCAAATCATCCGTTTTAAAGGTATTTTCGACATAAATCGCCTAATCCAATGTAATTAATGTAATTTCCATTATTTATATTTATTATTATTGTATTTTGTATCATTTGTATGTTTTCACATGTAAATGAACATTAAATCCAACTTCGACCAAATTGCATGATAAATTAATTGTCAACCGACTTAGTCTTAATTCACATGTTAGGATTAATCAATGGATGTTGCATTGCATGCATATAGCCGACGATATATCGAGTATAAATAAACTTCCCTAATCATTAGTAGAGGCCGCTATCGAGGCGGGCGGGATTAGGTGTTCGACCAAAAGAGCTTCCTAATACGTACCCTCACCCCTTACTCCAGATCTCCGTGAGCACCCGTGTTCATTGGCATCCACGAGAGTCATTCTAGACATAGAATGCTAAGGGTAACGATTGCTTAGTGTTCATGTCACTACTTTGTGTCTTGACATGACACGAGGTATTCGAACGGTTCCAATTTCCCATAAAAATTGGTGGCGACTCCTTACAAAATGCAAACGCTTGTTTTCGAGCCCCTTCACTCCAAGCGCCCCCGTGGGCGGCCCGCTGTCCACAAAACCCAAACCAATCCACCCGGTTTTGCTCAACCAAGAGGAATTCTCCAAAACCCAAGAAATAATTTTGGAAATCAAAACCAATGGTCAAGCAACAATCCACCCCAAAACTATGGCAACCAACAACAAGGGCACCAAGAGTTTGGTGGAAACCAAAGCAACCAAGGGTTTTACCAAGGGAATCAAGTAAATCAAGCAAATCAAGGATTTGGGCAAGGGTATGTTCAAGGGTCTCAAGAACAAGGTCAAGGATCAAACTTCAACAACTATGGTCCGAGAGGTAACTTTCAAGTGGGGCAAAACAACAACCAAGGTCCCAATGCTAGATATGACTATGGGTTCCCTTTACCCATAGCCAACCAACCTCATCAAGAACCCCAAGGTGAGCTCTCTCAAGTGGAGCTTTTGAAGATGATTAAGAACATGCAACTTCAACATAGCCAAGAGATAGCTAATTTTGCAAAAGCTACTCAACAAGAACAAGCAAACTTGAGAGCTACATTTCTTAAGGACATGAGGGAAATGGAATCTAGGATGGCTTCTCATGCTATGGCTAACCCTCAAAGGCCGCCCGGTGGTTTGTTGGCTCAAGGACAAAGCTCCAAAGATGCATCAAATAGCCACCATGCTCATGCGGTAGTGCTAAGGAGTGGTTTAGAGCTTGAGGACCCTTACAAAGATCTTGAGTTGGAAGTTGATGAAGATCCCAAGGGGAATGAGGTAGAAATGGATGATGAAGAAGAAAGCTCACCCATTGAGGCTTCGGGTAAAGCTAATGAAGACAAGAAAGGAAAGAAAGCTTGTGAAGATTTGACTAGAAGAGGAATTCAAGTGGACAAGGGTGTTGATGGATATGTGGAAGACCTCCCTTATGAGGAGGAAGCTATTGAAGAAATACCCTTGCAACATTCTAAAAAGGTAACAAAAAGTTCGGCTCCTCCAAAGGTATCTTCCAATTCCCAACTTGTTTCTAAAATTCCTTACCCTTCAAGAGCCATAAAGAGTAGGGAAAACCTCAAGTATGCAAAATTTTGTGATATGCTTGAGAAACTTGAGGTTACCCTACCCTTTACGGAGGTGATAATGAACATGCCAACCTACTCAAAATTTTTAAAAGACATTTTGACAAAGAAAAGAGTCTTGGGTGACCAAGAAATAGTGGCCATGGAAGAAGCATGTAGTGCTCATATCCTTAACAAATTGCCCACTAAACCTGGTGACCCGGGAAGCTTTTCCATTCCTTGTGTAGTTGGCGGTGTTCCTATCTCAAGAGCTCTTTGTGACTTGGGAGCAAGTGTTAGTGTTATTCCTTTGAAGGTTGCAAAAAGGATTGGCATTCAAAACTTGGCTCCCACTACCATGACTCTCCAATTGGCGGATAGGTCCGTCAAACGCCCTATGGGGGTGCTTGAGGACGTGCCCGTCAAGGTTGGAAAGTTTTTGATTCCCACCGATTTTGTTGTCCTTGATATTCCGGAGGATAGCCACACTCCCATCATCCTAGGTAGGCCATTTTTGGCCACCGGAGGAGTACTCATTGATGTGAAGAATGGGCGGCTAACCTTCCAAATTGAGGGCAACAAAATCGAATTTAACTTGCCAAATTTGATGAAAGGTCCAAGTGTAGGAAGATTGAGCACAATCGAGGTAATTGATGAAGTAGTGCACGAATTAGCCCGTGAAGAGGCGGAGATGGAAGAGGTTTTTCAAATCTCTTTGCATGATGAGGCAATGAAAGAGGATCACGATGTTGATGAAGAACTATTAAAGAAAGTGGAGGGCTTTCTCCCTCCAAAGGTACAACTCAAACCCTTGCCTCCCTCCCTCAAATATGCTTTCCTTGATGAGGGAGAGGCCTATCCGGTGATCGTTAATGCTAACCTAAGTGAGTCCCAAGAAAAGAAGCTTTTGGAAATCTTGAAAACTCATAGAGGAGCACTTGGGTATAGCATTGATGACATCAAAGGTTTAAGTCCGAGTTTGTGCATGCATAGAATAGTTTTGGAAGAGGGGAGTCAACCCAAGGTTGACGGTCTTAGGAGGATTAACCCAAAGATGGCCGAGGTGGTGAAAAATGAAGTGTTGAAACTCCTAGAGGCCGGTATTATATACCAAATTACCGATAGCAAATGGGTTAGTCCGGTCCACGTGGTACCCAAAAAGGGGGGGATACAAATGGTTGAACAAGAGGATGGCACCACTCTACCCACTAGACCCGTGACCGGGTGGCGAATGTGTATTGACTACCGCAAGCTCAATGCCGCCACCCTCAAAGACCACTTCCCAATTCCCTTCATTGACCAAATGCTAGAAAGGCTCGCGGGCCATGCATATTATTGCTTCTTAGACGGTTATTCCGGGTTTTTCCAAATTCCCATCCACCCTGATGACCAAGAGAAGACGACCTTCACTTTCCCAATAGGAGTCTATGCTTACCAGGGATGCCATTCGGGCTTTGTAATGCGCCCGACACCTTCCAAAGGTGCATGATGGCAATATTTTCAGATTTCCTTGAAAAAAGCATGGAAGTCTTCATGGACGACTTTAGTGTCCATGGGGACTCGTTTGAGCTTGGTCTTGAGAACTTGGCTAGTGTGTTGAGACGGTGTGAGGAGCATAACCTCGTCCTTAATTGGGAAAAGTGCCATTTCATGGTGGAAGAGGGGGTTGTACTCGGTCACATCGTTTCAAGGAGGGGTATTGAGGTTGATGGGGCCAAAGTTGCGGTCATAGAGAACTTGTCACCCCCTTCCAATGTTAAGGGAGTGAGAAGTTTTCTAGGCCATGCTTAGGTTTTATCGGCGTTTTATTAAGGATTTTTCAAAAATAGCAAAGTCCCTAACCTCATTACTCCTTAAGGATTCCCCCTTTGTGTTTGATGATTCTTGTCTTGAAGCTTTTAATAGGTTGAAGAGAGCATTGGTCACGGCACCGATAATCCGATCTCCGGATTGGAATCTTCCCTTTGAGATAATGTGTGATGCTTCGGACTTCGCGGTTGGTGCGGTACTTGGGCAAGTTGTGGATAAGAAGCATCATGTGATATATTACACTAGCAAGACTCTTGATCAAACTCAATGTGGATATGCTACTACCGAAAAGGAAATGTTGGCAATTGTTCATGCCGTGGAGAAATTTCGGCAATACCTTGTTGGGTCTAAGGTGGTGGTTTACTCCGATCACACCGCCTTGAGACAATTGATGGTGAAGAAAGATGCGAAGCCCCGGCTCTTGAGATGGGTCCTTCTTCTTCAAGAATTTGATTTAGAGATTAAGGATAAGGCCGGTTCGGAAAACGTTGTAGCCGATCACTTATCTAGATTGACCGTTGAAGATCATGGGATACAAGACAATAGTGGACCCATCAATGAGTGGTTGCGGGATGATGGACTCATGGAAGTTACCGCCAAAACCCCTTGGTTTGCGGATCTTGCTAACTACATTGTGAGTGGTTTCCTACCGGATGAAATGGAACCAAGAGAAAGGCGAAAGTTGAGAAATGATGCTAGGAGATACTTTTGGAATGATCCTCACTTGTTCCGCAAGTGTGGGGATGGAATGTTCCGGAGATGTGTTTCAAGAGAGGAGGGTTTGGAGATTGTCGACCGAGTTCACAATTCCGCCTATGGAGGACACTTGGCCACCTCTAGAACAATTGCCAAGATCCTCCAAGGTGGGTTTTATTGGCCCTCCATGTTCAAAGACATTCACTACTTGGTTAAATCTTGTGATGCTTGCCAAAGGGTTGGGAACATTGGGAAGAGAAGTGAGATGCCCTTGACTAACATATTGGAGATTGAGCTTTTTGATTGTTGGGGCATAGACTTCATGGGACCCTTTCCCAACTCTTGTGGAAATGAATACATCTTGGTGGCGGTGGACTATGTATCCAAATGGATTGAAGCGGTTGCCTCCCCCACCAATGATAGCAAGGTTGTGATGAAGCTTTTCAAAGGCACGATTTTCCCAAGGTTCGGAACACCGAGAGTAGTGATAAGCGATGGCGGATCTCATTTCCGCAAGAGTACCTTCAAAGCTTTACTTGAATCACATGGAGTGCGGCACAAAACCGCACTTGCCTACCATCCTCAAACTAGTGGGCAAGTGGAGGTTTCTAACCGCCAAATTAAAGCCATTTTGGAGAAAGTCACCAACAAGAGCCGAAAAGATTGGTCCCAAAAGCTCCCGGATGTCTTATGGGCATTGAGAACCGCCTTTAAGACACCCCTTGGCACCACCCCGTATAAGCTTGTGTACGGGAAAGCTTGCCATCTGCCGGTGGAGTTGGAGCACAAAGCTTGGTGGGCCCTTAAAGAGATGAATTTTGACTTTGATGCCGCCGGAGAAGTGCGCTTTCTCCAAATGAATGAGCTTGAGGAATTGAGATTGGAGGCTTATGAGAGCTCCAAAATCTACAAGGATCAAACGAAGAAATGGCATGATGCCAAGATCATGAAGAAAGAGGTAAGTGTTGGAGACCTTGTTCTCCTTTTTAACTCCAAAATCAAGGTTTTTCCGGGCAAGCTCAAATCACGATGGTCCGGACCCTTTAAAGTGATGAAGGTATTTCCTTATGGTGCTTTCGAACTTTGGAGTGAAGAAGGGGGAACTTTTAGGGTCAATGGTCAAAGAGTCAAGCGATACTATGACGGTGATAACAAGGGTCCTATTGAAGTGCTCTACCTCGGGGAACCCCTCCCCGAGGAGAGGGAAAGTTGAAATTCTTGGAAGCAATTTGGTTTGGTGGAGTTCCTCAAGAACCACCACTTGTATATATCATGCATTTTAGGTAGAATTTGAGGAATTTTGGATGGTTACTACTTGTCAATTTGATTGTTGTCGGTCTTGATTGTTGAAGATTTGGGGTTTTTGTTTGATGAACTAGCGTTTTACCATTTATTGGCCTTTATCCGACGTCCCAAGTCGGGTTTGAAAGTCGAAAACACGGAAATCGAGGCCAATAGATGATGTGAATTGGAATAAGGGTATATTGGAGAAAGTGTGAAGAAGTGTATTCCCAGTAGGGTGATCGGCCTCTCTCCTGACCGGCTGGGAAGTTTCTGTAAAATCATACGAATTTTTGGAGAATCTATAAGGAAGAGTAGTCTCAGCCGGCAGGCCGGCAGCCGGTCCACCGGCTGGGAGTGCGTATATTAGGAGAAGTGTGTCAAGATGGATTGAAAGGAAGTCCCAACCGGCAGGCCGGCAGCCGGTCCACCGGCGGGGAGTACGTGTATTTGGGTTTTGCTGAACTTCACCCTTGAGAGAAGTCCCACCGTAAAGGAGGGCAGCCGTCCACCTACTGGGAATGCATATATGAAGAAAATGGGAAATGGGTGACCTCCCACCGGGGGTGACCGGCGGCGGTCTTATGACCTACTGAGACTTCGATACCTTTTTGAATTTTTTGAAAATTTACTCAACTCCCAGGGTGATGCCGTGCGGCGGTCTCCCGACCGACTGAGTACTGATCGTGTTTTTAACACATATGTCACCCAAAAATCCCTCATTATTTTCGACTCTTTCTTCTCTCATCTCTCACTCTTAACCCTACCTCCCCTACCCTCACCTCACCTCAACCCACCAACGACCACCCTACCACCACCCTTCCACCACCAACAACCACCTCAACCTCCTTCCTAACCTTTCACCCACCATCAAAATCACAAACATGGCCCCAAAGAAAAGAGTGAGGAGAGGAGACTTGGCACTTCAACAGGCGGAGGCGGTAGCGGCGGCGGCGACCGACATGAGCTCCGATCCCGACTTCCCGGATATCCAATTCACTTCAATCACAATGAAAGGTAAGTTTGTCTTATTCAAGAAACGCCCTATTGCCCCTACCCGATTTATTGATCGACAATCCATGCGGGAATTAGGATTAGATCAAGTTACTCTTGAATTATTTGATGGGGTGGGAATGAAAATGATGTATGCAATTCATGAGCGGACCTATGCCCGTCTTACATGGGAGTTTTTGAGCTCCCTTCGTCTTGACAAGCATCGCCAAACCCAAAAGGTTGCCTTTTTGCATTTCCGGTTGATGAACAAGGACTACTCCTTGACCCTTGCGACCTTTGCTTCCCATTTCGGGCTTGACACTAGCCCTCCTCACAAGGCACCCGAGACCATGGGGCCTTATGGAAGGCTATTACGGGTTTAGATGATGTTAAGTGGGTCAAGAGAGCCGCCAACACTGTCCACAATGCGGCTATCCGGGTTTGGCATAGGTTCATGGGGTGGACTGTTTTCGGCCGTGAGGAAAATCACAATTTCCGAACGGAAGAGTTGGAAATTCTCGGCTCTTATCTTCGTTCCAACCCCACTACTTTCAAAATTGACATTGCCCACCACTTGGCCCTTACATTACAAAGGCTTAGCAATTCTCCGGCCTCTAATACGGCCGTTGTCGTGGGTGGACTCATCACCCATTTGATAAAGAGGCTCAATCGGAGGGTCAACTTGAGTGGGATGCGGTACATGATTGGTGATACAATGTTGTTCAAGAATTATATCCACCACAACCTCGGTTGGTTGAAGACCAACCCGAATGATGGCCTTGACTATTGGCAAATTCGGGTTGATGGAGTTGACCGAAATTCTATCCCTCTTCCCAATGCCGACAAAATGAAAGTAGTGCCTAACTCGGAGTACTATTTGCTTGAACTTGAAAATCTTGAAGACACCTCTATTCCCCAACAAATCAACCCGAATCTTCGGTATACTCGTGACCGACCCATCATTCCCGCAAGGTCTACCTTGCGGTATGTCACACCATCTACCCCTTTTGTCCCCGGGCCTTTCCAACAAGGAGAGGGGTCCTCCAAATCAACAACAACAACAATCGCCCCCTCTCCACGCCGACCTCATTTCCTTCATGGAGGAGATGAAAATTAACATGGCAAACGCCGCCGGTGAGCGGCTTGGGCTTCAACAACGACTTGACCGGATTTACTATGACCATTCTATTGGTCAATTCCCGGTCTATGATGACTATATGAGGAACCAATACAAGCACCCCTCCAAACTTCACCCCTCCTACTATTTATTCTCGGATGGCGGACATCCTAAGATGGGACCTTCCGCTACGGAGATCTTAACTTGCGGCCCGACTACTTTAGCGCCCCGGTCTTTCCCACCCCGCCTACCACCCAAGGGGAGGGACATGACGCGAGGTGGTTCGGGTGCCCTTCAATCTTCCAAGAGGGCGGGTCTAGTGGTGCCGGAGGGCACCCGGAGATGTTTGTGGGTATGAGCTCGGCCATGGAGAATGTTAGCTCGGATGTCCACTTGAACACGGACGATTTCATCCGTGAGTCCGAGTTCGGGGCAATTCAAGGTGATGGTGATGGTAATGATGATGATGGAGATGATGATGGAGACGGTGATGGTGATTATGATTTTGAGTAGAGCCTAGTAATGAGGGCTCCACTTCTTCTTCCCTTTTCAATCCAAAGCCGTCGGTATGCTCCCCTTATTCAATCCAAATGACAAGTATGATCCCTCCCTTTTATCCAAATTTCTCATTCATGTTTCAATTTTTCGCATGCATTTAGTTGATAATTCATTTAGTTGCATCATATAGGATTGCATTAGATTTCAATTTTGTAATATATTGTCACATTTAGTAATTGCATTCACTTAGCATAATTTGCATTGTCATTTCAATTTTGCATGTAGAATAGAGCATGCATTGCATTTTCAAAATAAAAACCAACTAAAAATTGAAAAATGACAAAAAACCACCAAAAACATGTTAATTTATTTTACTAATATGCCCTCCCATGTCTATAAATAAGTGTGGGGAGGGCCCCAAAAAAAAAAAAAAAAAACATGCTTTTAATTTGAATTCCCTCCACACATTTATTTCCATTTGGAAGTAATGTAAATAAATAAGTGTGGGGAGGGAGTTCTCATATCAAAAACCCAAAAATATGTGTTTTTAATTTTTCAAAGCCAAAAATCACAAAAATATGTTATTTTCCCTTTGAAAAATCAAAAATCAAAAAATATGTTCATTTCTTTTTCTTATTCACTCCCTATGCTTTTGTCCATTGAGGACAATGTACATCTCAAGTGTGGGGAGGGAAATATCCACTCTTGTGAATATTTGTTTATAATTGTAAATGTTTATAAATTAGATAAAATGCCTAAAAATTGAAAAATTTCTGAAAATTCAAAAAAATTTGCATTGTATATATATATGTTCTGTCTAACCTTTTGGCTTGGCGCATTGACCACTTGAGGCAAAAGGGAGCTTGAAGACCGCTTGGTATAATCCTTCCTATCTCTTGCTCCTTTTACTATTCTTTCTTTTTGGTATCTTGCATACTTTGAAGGAGAATGGGAATTTTGTTGCTTTGGGTGTCTCCTTGGGAGACCGTTTGGAATTTTGGTGTTGATGTGCTGCTAGGTTTAGCCAATTTGTTGCACGTTTCATTTCATGTTTGTTTAAATTTCCGCATGCATTTGTTCACATGTAAATACTTGTTGCATTTCTTTCTTTTTGCATTAAGTTTGTAAATAAGTTTTTAAGAAAGAGCATGGTCAAAGGAAGGGAACCAAGTACCCCCATGATGAACTAATGTGCCCAATTGTGCCTTTCCCCTCCTCGTGACTCGCACCCGTGGCCTCTTAGTTAGCCGAGGAAGGAGGGCTTGACTAATGAGTTTAGACCGATCTTGTGAGACCTAGGGCCGTAGACTAGACCTTTGGCTCGACTTAGCTACTCAAAAGTAAGGGTAGAGTCTCCTAGGGCGGGTACATTCATACCCCGCCCTCATCTAGGTTCGAGAGTAGGTCTCCTCGCGAGACGTGTCACATCATTACACATAAGTGTGTCGCATCGTCCTTAGACCATGAAATTGCATTACATTTTTGTGCATATGATATGAAGCAAAAATCAGTTTTTATGAGCCTCACATAGCCAAATAGCCTTGTTTTCTCCCCTACATTGTTTCCCTTTTTTATTCACCCCCTTTGAGCTTAGCCTTTTCATTTGGCAAACCCACCTAAATAGCTACATTCCCATAACCACCCTTCCTTAATCAAGAATTGGTCGGTTTTGTAGTTGTGTTGTAGGAGGTGATTTGGGTCGTGACGGTGGATGGCTTGCACATCCACTTGGGTCGGATTTCGAGGTGAATTTGGTTTGTAAATAAATAAGAGGTTGTAAAATTGTAGTGAAAAGCAAAATAGAAAAGTGAAAAAGTCATGAAAAAATTCAAAAAAAATGAGTTGTGTGTTGTATATATTTGTTTGCTGTCAAGAAAAAGAAAAAAGCAAGCAACACCCCTACTCATCATTTAAAGGGGTAGAAAAAGCCGTTGCTAAATAAAAAGGGGCAAATTGATGTTTTTCCAAAGATGAGTCGGGTTTGCACATTTTTTGCATGGCTTGGGAAGCCGAGTCGTTGTTGCGGTGTAGACGTTACCATTTGTTGAAATAAAAGGAGTTTTATCAAATTTTTCCTACTTGAGTTGGGTTTATGCAATTTTTGCATAGTTTTGGTCATCATTGCTATGTTAGGGCATAGACGTGTCTCATGTGTTGCAATAAGAGATGGGATGTGATGTGTCGACGATTCTTGATTTGAGCCCCACATGTCCAAACGGTGCTTGCACCAATCCCGTTTCGACCTTCTCCTTAGCCCCGTCGTAACCCTTGCTTCATGTTTTGTGCATTTTTCCCCTTGTTTGCATTTCATTGGACATAGGACGATTTTACACATTAGATTGTGGGCACGTTTTCGCTAGTCGAGTTAGTTGAGTGATTTTGGTTACTTTTTGTCACAAAAATCACCTTGTTCTTTCATTGAGTGACGAGTGAAAGCCGTGAGGATGTCGTTGCCTTGGTCTCTTTAGTCATGGGTCCTTTGGTTGAATCTCGTGTCGGTTTTGTAATTCTCGGCGGACTTGCCCTTTCTTCCCTTTCCCCGCTCTTGAATTTGTTTCTTGAGCATTGGTCACACAAGGGTTGTTTTTGTCACAATTAGGGGGTTGGCACCTAAATTGGCACTTCTGAGACGGTACTCCCGACTGAGACCATGTTTTGTTGTTTGAAAAATCCGACCACTTAGATGAGGAAAGTGGATCATTTTGTTAGATGCATTCTATTTGTTGATTACGTGCTTTCATGATGAATGTGTCAAAAGTTTTGTAGCAAGACCCAACTTGCCTTGCAATAGGGCACTCTCCCCTCATGGGTGTCAAATTGTGAGTTGAAGGGGCGTTGAGTGCGCTAATACTCGATCGGCTTAAGTAGTAGTTTAGTTGAGTGATGCTTATATTGTGCATCCACTCTCCATAACTATCATAATAATGCTTTGTGCAATTGGTTGAGGACTTACTCGAGGACGAGCAAGGTTCAAGTGTGGGGAGGTTTGATATAGGACCATTTTGCACTCTTTTTCCCTCTATTTTCATGCATATTCGACCCCCTTTAAGGCGGTTTTGTACCCCCTCTACTCTCGTTTCTAGTCCCGATTCCCTTTACTATGACACTTTGGCCCCCTTGCAGAAATTGAGGCGGGAACGGGCGAAACGAAGCTAGAAAGACGGGATTTCTAAGCTATGCATGAAAGATGAAGTGAATTATCTTTGAGGAGTACCCTCACCTGGTAGGTGGCAATAGCTAGCCACCGGGAGTACATTTACAAGGAAATGAAGGAAGAAGTATGAAGAAGCATCCCAGTGGCAGGTGGCCGGCCACGCTAGCCTTTTGGGAAGGCATGTGAGCTTAACAAATACAAAGAAATGAAGAAGGTTACAGGAATCTCCCAGCCGGTCAAATGACCGGCAGCCGGCTAGCCGGCTGGGAGTCCCTCCAAAAGCCAAAAGTCAAGATTGAAGTCAAGGGTGCCCCAGCCGGTCAGGGACCGGCGGCCGGTTGACCGGCCGTGCACACCTGATGACTTCAAAACTTCAATTCAAAATCCAGAAACTCCCAGTAGGTCAATGACCGCCGGGCGGCCGACCCGGCCGGGAGTGCGAGTACGTGTTTCAAAGCCCATTCCAAATTCTATCCTAATCCTGGTGGAACCTATAAATACCCTCTCTTAAACCCCTTTGTACACACAACCCTAGATCTGAGAAACATTCCATATTTATTGTAATACCTCCTTAATCAAGTTCTAATATTTCAATAATTATTATTAATATTTAGCAAGAATTAGTTAGTTCTAGTAATAGTCAATTGTTTACACTTGTTTGTTGAAGTTTGTATTGGGGATTTTGAAGGGTTTTCCTTCTTATTAATCAATCAAGCATTCATCTTTCCTTTTGTTGGTATAATTCCTCTCCTTTATTTTACTTGTTTATCATTTGTTTACATTTTCCTTGTCTTTTGATATTGCTATAACATTCATCATGTCTCCTCCTTGTGTTGTTTGCTTTTCTTCTCTATTTAGCATAATTTCCCTTAACATGAGTGAGTAGA
The DNA here is from genome assembly GCF_048544455.1 of Silene latifolia. Classification (NCBI taxonomy): domain Eukaryota; kingdom Viridiplantae; phylum Streptophyta; class Magnoliopsida; order Caryophyllales; family Caryophyllaceae; genus Silene; species Silene latifolia. The sequence continues at coordinate 5,620,197 of NC_133537.1, read as the reverse complement.
TCCCTTCTAGGGTTTAGGGTGATTCTTTATGGAATTTATGGGCATGGTTCTTTGAATATTTTGGTCTTTGGTGAAATTGTTTAACTTTCCTATTCATTGCACTCAAGGTGTTTGTTGATTTGCTCAAGTGAAAGCTTTTGCCCTTCTTCCATTATTGCTTAATTCTCCCTTGGAATGAAAGTTTTTGGGGGTCTTGATGTGTGTCTAGGAGGGGTGTGATACTTAATGAAAATTAGTAGCCACCTTTAAGATAGCCAAGACATTGGTTCTTCATCTTAGGTTAATCTCTCACCATTGACCCTTTTTGATCTTCATGTTTGCCCCTAAACCATATTGATGACCCCGAAGGCCCTAGCTTTTAATTAACCGTATTCATTATCATCAACTTGTTTGTCTTTTGCTCTAGTGATTATAACCAAAACCCTTTCTTTTAATTTTGATTAAACTTGACTCCTAATCGAACTTTGTAGCAACCCCCGCCATCCTTGAGTTCGACCCCGACTAAATACTACGCTTTTTCGGGTTTTACAAATAGTTTTGGTATAGGAAGTAGACGACAAATTTCCTAATTATCACCTGCCAAGCGTCGATATGCCGACTTAACAGTGAAAATCCCATCTTTCTCTGCCACCCAAAACCACTCATCCACCGGTCTATTAGCGCTCAATCTTATATTTCTAATTCGCTCTCGCTCGAAAGGAAGGAACATCATATCAATCAGCTCATCATTCCAGCCATTCCCATTCGTCACCATGAGGTCCGCCACTTTCATTTCTTCTCGACCAGGCACAATAGGTGAAAGGATACACCCCGTCTGTGTCCCTGGCAGCCACGCTTCCCCCCACACCCTTGTCGACAAGCCATTCCCAATACGACGCCGCCATCCCCCACGCAACATATCACGCGCCTCCAGAATGCCCCTCCATGTGTAGCTCGGATTAGAACCCAAACTAGGCCGACATTATGCTGCCCGTGGGAAAATATTTGGCCCTCATCAGTCTTACCCACAACCCATTCGTGTCCGTCATTAAGCGCCAAACTTGCTTACCCAATAAAGCCATGTTAAAACAGTGGAAATCGCGGAAACCCATACCTCCTATGCTCTTCGATTGACATAATTTCCTCCACGCAACCCAGCTAATACCTCTCTTCCCATCCTCAAAGCCCCACCAAAACCGGGATATCAAGACTCGAAGCTCATCACAAAAGCTAGCAGGAATTTTAAAAGTGCTCATAACATAGGTAGGGAGTGAATTGGCCACAACCTTTATAAGAACCTCCTTACCAGCCCTAGACAAGATTTTCCCGCGCCACCCAGACAGTCTTTTGCTTAGCTTGTCTCGCAAAATATCCGTGAGAGCTTTTTTGGACCTTCCCACCACCGTCGGTAACCCCAAATACCTGTCATGCTCCGCCACTTCTGCTATCCCCAACCTTGTAGCCAAGTTATTTCTCTTCTGTATCGGAATCCCTTTACTGAACGAGACCGTAGTTTTGTCCAAGCTCACTAGCTGCCCCGAGGCATTTTCATAGCTTCGAAGAATATTCTTTACTACCTCAGCCTCCTGCTCATTCGCTCTCATAAAAAATATACTATCATCCGCAAATAACAGGTGTGAAATAGAAGGTGCACCAGTTGACACTCGCACACCATGTAAACTATTCATCTCGACAGCTCGTCGCATCAGGCTCGACAGTACTTCAGCACACAAAATAAAAAGGTAGGGAGAAAGCGGATCACCTTGTCTTAACCCTCGCGAAGGAACAAACGTCTCAGAAGGGGGCCCATTAATAAGTACCGAAAAGGAGACGGTCGATACACAGTCCATCACCCTCGCCACCCATGCTCGGTCAAAACCCATAGTTCTCAAAACCCGTTCCAGAAAGCACCATTCAACACGGTCATAAGCCTTAGCCATGTCCAGTTTAATGGCCATGTACCCACCTGAGCTCTTCGAATTTTTCATATAGTGGAAAATCTCGAATGCAATAAGAATGTTGTCCGATATGGCTCTACCTGGCGTGAAAGCACTCTGATTTTCCGATACAATCTCATTAAGAAAGACTTTCAGACGGTTTGCAAGCACTTTTGACACTAGCTTATACGCCACATTACACAAGCTGATTGGTCTAAAATCCCGAATCTTATCTGGGGCCTTCTTCTTAGGTATTAAAACAATATTTGTTTTATTGAGCTCTCTCGCTGAAATTTCGCCACGTAAAATAGAGAGAACTGCGCTGATGACCTCCGGCCCAATCGAACCCCAGTAAGTTTGGTAAAATAGGCCATTCATACCATCCGGTCCCGGAGCTTTCAACGGATGCATTTGGTGAAGGGCATCTATCACTTCATCTTCTTCATACGGACGTCGCAAAACAGTGTTCATATCATCAGTTACTCTATTTGCGACTCCCTGAACCGTTTCCCATGGAACGTCGGGATTAGAGGACGAAAAGAGGTCCTGGAAGTATTTATTGGCCACATTTGCCATAGCAACATCCCCACATCTCGTAGCACCCTCATCGTCAACAAGCTTGGCAATATAATTTTTCCTCTTCCGCTCACCTGCCCTAATGTGAAAGAATTTTGTGTTCTTATCGCCATCTTTTAACCACAAGGCCCTCGATCGTTGCCGCCAGTACTGTTCCTCTTGTCGTCTCAAACTCGCTAAATCAGCTATAAGCTTGCGCCTTTTAATCACATTTGCTTCCGTTCTCTCGCTACCATTCAGCCGGCCTAGCTGCTGTTGCTTTAACCCGATGCTCCTGTTAAGCTGTCTGATATTAGTACCCTTCCACTTACGCAACTCCACCGCACATTCCTCCAAAACACGAGTCAGCTCCCCCCTTCCCCGCTGTACCCCACGCTCAACCGCATCAGCACACCCCTCCTCCCCTACCCACATCTGCTCAAATTTGAAACCCTTTTGACGATAGCTCTCACGCCTCCTATGGCCGAGCACTAATTTGATTGGTGCATGATCCGACCATTCTCTCTCCATGAAAATCAGCCGCGCATAAGGAAACATGTCCGTCCATAACGACGAACTCATCGCTCTATCCAGCATACATTGACGATTAGCCTCACCACTTTGCCCATTATCCCAAGAAAAATGGTACCCTTCCCGAGATATGTCTTTAAGCCCACATTCATCGACAACTGCCCGAAAATTATTCATTTGCCATTGTGGCCGGCTTCCACCCTTCATCTCAGTTGAAAATAGAATTTCATTATAGTCCCCTATGCAAACCCAAGGCAAATTGGATTGCCTGCTTAACAGTCGAAATAACTCCCACGAAAGGTGACGATCCGACGCAGCCGGCCATCCATAGAAACCTGTAAGTCTCCACTCTCCAACATCCCCTTTGATATTAATGTCGATGTGATGAACCGAAGACGAGACAAAAGTACAATCCAACTCCTTTTTCCACAGCAAAGCAAGACCACCAGATCTCCCCATACTGTCCACTTCAATACCAAAATAACCCTCCATCCGCTCCCTCACTCCCCGTAACTCACGACCACTTAATTTTGTTTCACATAAGAATAGAATGGCCGGTGCTTCCCTCCGTACCAGCGCACGAAGTGCAGAGACTGTGTCGGGGTTGCCCAAGCCCCGACAGTTGATGCTAAGGATATTCATTGGGCCCAGCGGGGTTGACCACCGTCAACCTCCGCCTCACGTATTAAGACGCCCCCGTCTGAAGTTGTTTTAGCTTTCTTTATTCCGCTCTCCTCAGTCGCATCCTCCCTTCGTCGTCTAACTGGCTCCACCCCTAAGCTCCCCCCACTTCCGCCAACACCCTCCCCCTTCTCCCCCGACCTAGGCAGCCGTGTCCAGCTCTTGTGCCCCACTCCAGTTTCCCTTCCCCGCATCTCCTCACCCCTATCCCCTGTTGACCTCCCTCCAGTCTTCGTCATCCCTCTTGAATCCCCAACATGTCCAATATGTCCCTTATCATTTCCCACCTCCCTATCTGTCTCCATATCTCCTTCACCCATCGCACCCCCATCACCCATTCCATCCACTTCAGCTGCCATCACCCCCTCCCTCAATGCCCTCTCCACACTCTCTTCCCCCTGCTGACCGACCACATCCTCAGCAATCACCATCTCCCCCCCTCCATGTTGCAGTCCTTGCTTCTTAAAGCGAAGCTCTAACGCAATATTTTTTAATTTCTCAATCATATTAGACACCATCTCCTCGGAATCTTTGGCACTCATCTCATCAAATTTGGGTCGAAGATCTCTAGCAGCCTTCCCCAAGCTTTCCTTTTCCGTCTTCACAACCTTCCATGGCGAGGCACGTAGCCACTCCTCAAACTTCAAGTCATCATCCTCATACGGTCCATGTTCACAGTCTTTTTCCCCATGTCCAATCAACCCACACCCATAGCAGTACGTTGGAAGTCTTTCGTATTTAACAGGGAAATTAATAGTCCGTCCATCGCGAACTCGAATAGCAATTGAAGCCTTAAGAGGTACCCGTATATCGTATAGCACCCGCACACGTATTGCCCTATCAAGTTCCAGATTAGGTCCATGTTCGAAATGCATGAATGTACCCAGGCTATTTCCCAGTCGTTTCGCATTTGCTAGGCTAGTTCGTCCCGAGATTGGCAAATCATAAATACGCGCCCAAATCGGAAAAAGATGGAGCGATGAATCAGAAAGTTTACCCGATTGATTTGGTTCGTCAAAACACCACATAAACTTGTCGAAGTGCCATGGTTGCCCTTCCAACACTCTCGCCTTATCACGCTGTGAATTGAATCGAAATATAAACGTTTTGTCCTTTGCATCGATAACATTGCCAATGATAGGGTTTTGAGGATTCCAGAGCTTGACCATAGTTTCGATGGCCGCTTTGACATTGATAGCCCTAGTTGCCCAAAGCTTCCCCACCAGTAGAATTTTCTCCTTTTCCTGCCCCCCACCTGCGTCCTCTTCCCATTCGAACAACCCATCGTCATCTCCCATAGGCTCTTTCCCGTCCCGGTGTTGTCCCGTCGATTCCTTCTCCATCTGTACCTGCACACGAAAATAAAGCAAAAGGAAAAACAAAGCCGACCACGCTCACAATCAGAGATCGTGAGTATAGCCCCGAGCAAGAGGAAGATCAAAGAAAAATTTGAGAAGCAAGGAGTCCCAGACAAACCCTAGGAACCCTAGACTCTCGTGAGACGATTGTTATCTACGTATAGTGTAGAATTAGACTTGGATTGTCATTATGTTGATTTGGGCCTCAATAATGATAGAATTGAACCAGGCCGTTTTCTTTCTACATGTTCACGGTTGGACGCAATTTTAGGGCCCTTTTTCTTGTTGAGCTCCGGTGTTGAGAACTGAATTGTCCTACTTATGGGCCGCCCCCATGATGGCATGATGTGTATATACTACGGAGTATTACATTTTCAGCAACTCTCCTATAAGACCGTCTTATAGCATAAGACTGACCCAATAGGAGAATAGTCCAAACTTATTATAAGATTATAGTTATATTTTATTTTTATTTTTATAACTCGATATCTTATCTTACTCCCAAAATTGATCAAATCAGTCAAATTACTCAATTATGCACTCTAGTTTGCATGTCAATCAAGTAATAATTCTAATTTATTTACTATGTTATATCAAATTAGGGATATTAAATTAATTTAAACTAATAAAATTAGGGTTCGAATAAATTATTATCAAATTAGGGATATCCCGGTCAGTATGTGTCGTGTGCAATAAATTAAAAGTCATTATTCCCTGGGTATACTCGGGCTCTTATCATCTTACATCTTCAATTTTCTTAATTTGGTCGCGGATTGATTTGACATAAGGGTCACTTAACCGTCTCCATGAGCACCATAGGTTGTATAAACAAATCCAAGGCTAAGGATTTTTTTTAAAAAAAAAAAAATTTGATATGAATTGATTTGACCTCATGTTATAGCTACAAAACTCAAACCATGTCCCATAATCATACGAATTCAATTCATAATACTACATCCAACAAGCAAATCAATTATGTCGGATTACTACAGTCACCATAATAACGATGTTAATTGACACTATCGGCTAGTCTGGTGGTCAGGAGAGGAGTGGGTGAGGGTGGCTCGGTGGTCTAGCCGTGCAGGCGATGCGGCGGTAGGGGACGACTCGTGGTTTGTTGTTGGGAGTTATTTGGATTAATTAATTTGAAAGAATTTATTAATTATAAAACAAAATGGAAAATGAGATTGTAGAAATAATAAAGTTATAATAGTCATTCATGTTCATAATTGAGTAAATTATGTCCATAATTGAGTAAATCACGCTCATAAAAGAACACAACTCTTTATTAATGAGAACATGACTTCTTTTTTCTTAATAAATTCTATAATGAGAAGGTTCTTGGGCAAGTTTGGCTACTTATCAACTTACTTATAATTACACATGTACCTTTAATAATTTTCTAATTTTCTTAAAACTTGTGAAAAAAGCAAAAATGTAGTGTGGAATTGAATGGAGTATCCTATACTCCATATAATTCCATTTTGAGATTTCAAAAAAAAAAAAAAAAAACAAAGAAGATTACCCGAGTTTATAAAACGCATAAAATGAACAGTTAGTCTTGTTGAAAACGGCTCGGAGCAAGTGACGAGTAATGCCACTCACAAAACGGATAGAGGGACAAGGTGGGGGCACCCGCATGTGTTTCCCCCTCTCCTCTATTTGGGTCATTACTCATTTGTGAGAGGAAATGGTATCCGTCACTCCAAAGTGACGGATACGTGTCGTTTTCAATAAGATTTTGTGTAAAATGAAATACGGTGTTACATAAAATCAATTACAAATATTTTTAAAACCGATCCAATTCAACAAATATCTAATTTTAAGAATTAATTACAAAAATTTCCAAAAAATGGGGAAAATCCAGAACATCAAACCCTAAGTAAAATATCATGTCCGAAGATAATTAAAACAAGTAACACCTGAAAATTGTGAGAGAGGCGTTGAATAATTTTAGCTTCCGTCAGCTGGAAATCTCCATCATGTCAAATTCCGATCGGTAATTTCTTCATCTTCATCAATTTAATTATTAAATTGAATTAATCTTCATTCTTAATTTTATCTGCATAAATGATTGTTGATCAATTTTTGTTGCTTTATATTTCCAATTCGATTTCCTGCAACATGATTTTATCCTATTAATACTCGATTTTATGGAATTAGCAATCATTTAACCCTAAGTTAATTGCATTTCATGTGTTATTATTACTAATTTGTACATTTGTTTCGTACATTCGACGTTGTGTTAAAGCAAATGTAAAGAATTTTTCGAGACGGAGTGAGTAGAATTTATGTTTCATCTAGAATTTGTATATTTGTGTCATATATTGGACTTTGTGCAAAATCAAACCTAAAGAACTTACCTTTATGGAGACTGAGTATAATTTATGCTTCGTCTAGAATTTGTACATTTGTTTCATATATTCGACTTTGTGCAAAAGCAAACGTAAAGAATTCACCGGGATAGAGTGAGTAGAATTTACGCTTCATCTAGAATTTGTACATTTGGTTCATACATTCGACTTTGTTCAAAAGCAAACGTAAAGAATTCACCGGGATGGAGTGAGTAGAATTTGTGCATTTGTTTCATACATCTTTGTGCAAAAGCAAGCGTAATGAATTCACCGGGATGGAATGAGTAGAATTTATGCTTCATCTAGAATTTGTGCATTTGTTTCATACATCTTTGTGCAAAAGCAAGCGTAAAGAATTCACCCGGAGTGAGTAGAGTTTATGCTTCATCTAGAATTTGTACATTTGGTTCATACATTTGACTTTGTTCAAAAGCAAACGTAAAGATTTCACCGCGACGGAGGCTGAGTAGAATTATGCTTCATCTAGTTTTTTTTTTTTGGTAGAGAGTTTACTTGTTTTCAATAGCCTTTGTTTGTGTGATTTGATGAATGTCTTGCTTTGCTGGTTTATGATCAATCATCTATAATTTGTGTTATTTGACGAATGCTTTCGTTATTCCGTCGTTATTCTGTGTAGGGTACTTTGCAAGTTTTTTGCACATGGCGCTTGTCTAAAAGGTGAAAACTGCGAGTATGCTCATGATTGGACTGCTCCTCCCAACAATGTAATTTATGAACTCCCCCTATTTGCTAACTGTTCGACTTCATACCGTTACTTTTACTGTTTGATTTCGCTTATTATTCCTTTTCATGCTATGGTGCGAGGTAGATATGCAAATATTATCAGCAAGGAGCCTGTGCATATGGTGCACGCTGCCGTTATGATCACGTCAAGCAAGTCAAAGTTTCTCGCGCCGAGTCTCCTGCTTCATCTTCTTCGGCTGCTTCTGTAGTGACTACGATCGATAGGTCGCCTGTTTATAGTGTTCAAAAAGAGCTGTCATCTACAGCTACAAGCAGACTTCTACCATCTCGCAGTAAGCACGCATGGATTCCGCAGCTTGAGGATCCTGATATTTTAGATGATGATGTCTTTCCGGAACCTAGGAGTCATGACCCGGATGGTCAAGTTCTATGTTCGTTTGCTGCTGCTGGACACTGTCCCAGAGGGGATAAATGCCCTCATGTTCACGGGGACTTGTGCCTCTCTTGTGGAAAGCACTGCTTGCATCCTGCCAGGCCGAAAGAAAGGGAGGAACATTCAAAAATGTGTGCAAAAATGCAAAAGCATCTTGAATCACTACGACGTAGTCAAGAGATAGAGTGCAGTGTTTGCTTAGAACGTGTTCTCTTAAAACCCAAGGAAAAAGACCGCAGGTTTGGGATTCTTTGTGAATGTGACCATCCATTCTGTATCTCATGCATCAGGTCTTGGCGTGGCAGTTCCCCGTCATCTGGGATGGATATCAATTCCACATTGAGGGCCTGTCCCATATGTCGCAAGCTTTCTTATTTTGTCATTCCGAGTGTCATTTGGTATTTCTCACAAGAGGAGAAGGAGGACATTGTCAACAACTACAAGGTTAAACTTAAGTAAGAATCTTTCAGTACCCTTTTGTTTGTAATATTTGCTGGTTTTTCTCAATTTGTAAATATGATGGCAGTGGAGGGCCGACAGAAATGGTCATTACTTCTTATTCCTCCCTTGTTGTTTACCTGTGTTTTCATTTAAAACCCAGCGAGCTTATAAGCAATTAATAGATGGTTTGAGTATAATCTGAGTTGCTTGTTAGGTAGCGATCGTATTGCTCCTAGGAATAACCATGTCAACTCCATCAGTTATTTAGCATTTTTATACAACATAGTGCTGTAAAGAGAAAGATTAGCTGCAGGCTTTGTTTTATGATTTTCATCGCCTTATTGCCCTTTGTGTTCCTCCATCATTTAGTTTTTTCCTCCCTCCTATGCCTGCTTTATGTTGTTTGAAAAATTATAATACAAAAGTGAAACTTGCGAAAATTGGGAATTTGGCGAGACCTACACTACCCAAAGCCAGTCAAGGGAGTAGAGGCTGTAGACAGAGGAATAATGTGCTTTAAATGAAGATACCGAGGTCTCAGTTTCACTTCACTGTTTAATGACTATTTTAGAATGATATGTGGGCGTTTCTAAACCTAAAAGCTTCTTAACAAACAAGAAATAGTTGCACCTCTAAGCATTTTTCTTTGCATTTGAAGTTCTAGATGGCTTACCCCCTCCCGTCACACCATCAATTCTGTCATTTCAAATGGAGCCAAACGCTTGTTTATATTTCGCTTACAAATTTGATTAAATAATAAAAAAAATGCCCTATTAAATTGTCTGTGCACTTCTTGTAATATATAACAATATGAAGTACATTTGATTAATGTAACTTCTGACAATTGTTTTACAAGCAACCTTTTATGATTTCAACACGTGGGTAAGGTTGTGCACGCCACCAACAAACATGAGTTTTTGAGTTTTGTTTGTACATTTTAATTTTTTTTAAATTCGTGATGGAGTTTTACATTCTCTTCCCATTGTCCTTTCTCTCCAATACCCTCTTTAGGTGGTGGGGAACTGCTTTTATTATAACAACAGTTACCATAGTGCCCAGGCTGCATGGTTGATGTTAGGAAGAGGATTTTTACCCCTATATTTTATAACTGATTCTAGATGACTTAAAATGAAAATTGCTCTAAGAATTGCATCAAATGATGGCTTCTTCACAATAAAAAGAAGTGCAACCATTTTATTGTGCGGTTTTGTTTTATTTTCCATAATCCTTAAAGCATGGTGGGTCTTTGACTCCTTTGGAAATGGAAATAAACGGAGAATGCTTTGTGTTGTAGAAATCATGCTTATTAGTTTGTACTTTTTGTTTTGCTTTTGCAGGTCCATTGATTGCAAACACTTTGATTTTGGAAACGGGTCTTGCCCTTTCGGTACCAGCTGTTTTTACAAAGTTAGGCAACCTTTTCTTTTATTTTCCCTGGCCTTATTTTGCTTCTTTCTAAGCATGCTATTCATTCTTCTATACCGAGGCTGTTTTACGCATTTTTTGGGGCTAGCGATTTGCATCCTCGTGCTGTAGCTGGTCCATGTTATATGTACTTGAATGCACAAGTGTCGATGCTTAAGAGATGTGTCAACTTATCACAAATGTTCTTTTTATAGTGTGTTTCGTATAGTCATGCTATGTGCAATGTGTGTACTTTAATTCAGCACAAGTCAAATGAGCTTTATTATTCTGAACAGGACTCAAGTACTTAGCTTCATACATCAAGTACTTAGCTTCATACATCAAGTACTGTAAGGCATGTTTGTTAAGGCATGTTTGTAGTGTTCAATGCCAAACCAAACAAATTTCATTGTTCTGAAAAATGAGACTGAGTTCATATATGTATTTGTAAGACCTTGGAGGAAGTGGAAGAAACTTGAATATAGCTGATGTAAGAGGTGTGCTATGTACGGAGTATTATCTTACCAATGATAATGTCCCTAATAAGCTGACCAACAGCATTAGTTAATGTCACTGAAACTGGACATTGTTTACACGAGCAACTTTTGTATCTACCCTACTCTAAACAGGGAAAAGGAGTTCTTTATATCACTTTTCTTTTCCTTATGTTCTGATTGAATACATGTCAGATCCGGTGACTGACACAAATAAAGTTTTGCAATAAGGTATTCTTTAGATCGTCACATTTATATAAGTGAAATTTTTTGTATTCTGATTTGTATGTCATTCTGTTTATTGTCTTCTATGTGGTCATAAGTTAGACTTGGGAGTGCTGATTAGTGATTAATTCGAGCCAGTTCATGCCCAGTACTCACTTAAAGCAGTACGCTTAGATAGTTCTTACTTCTCAGTCTAACTCTACTCCGACTCAGCTGCGAGTGTCAGATGTACCACTGTAGGAGTGTCATATATCAAATTTGTGAAAAAAAAATTCATGAAGCGTATGGTATTGTGCCGAGAACAGTTGTTGAGCTCTCCATTGACACTCTCTTAGGAGAGCAAAAATCAATAGACACCCACATTAGCAAAATTTTACACGCGTCATATAACTTTTTGGGATTATCTCCTTATTATTTACATCTTTAAATGAAATTCGCTCTCACATCTCCACTTGATATGGCACACTAGGGTGGATCTTACCCAAACCTCACGATCACAAAATCAAAATTTTCCTAAATGTCCCACTTGGTGTGCAGAAGTAGTATTTCTTCGACGTTTTTAGTGATGATTAATTGGGGGGAAGCAACACTATTTACTTTAGGAGAAAATCTACTACTGGTACATGCTTTGGGAAACATAGACTATTGTATTGACTTCTAATATAAATACCGACAGCTGTACAAGTCCATGCTGCTTCCGTTTATTCCAGTCTTTGTTTGATTCCCGTGTGCTCAATCCTATCTTTCATGATTTCTACTATATAATGCTTGTCACCACTTACTCTGGAGTTTGTTGCTAATGTTATACTCCATACATGGTTTTGAAGTCTTTTTCCAAGTTGTCTATTTTAGTTGGCTAGCCTTATTGAGGTATTGTTGGCGTGCTGATTTCATTGGAAAATTGAATATTAGGATGACCAATTGTTTCTTTCGTTTCCTTTCAGCATGCATATCGTGATGGCACTTTAGAAGAAGTGGTTTTACGTCATCTTACTACTGCTGATGGAGAAAGTTTCATACCAAAACAGATTAGGTACGTATTATGTAATATCTTATTCTTGATTTCAGATAGAAAATAATTCCTTGGTTTTGTAACTGATTATGATCAAATGATTTCAGGCTTGAGGACATCTTCAGCAATATCCGCATAAGCTGAACTGAGATGGAGGAGAGCCTCCAGTAATCCAGTGTGAGTTATGTCTTGGGCTATGATATATAGAGGTCGTAGGAATTTTTTTGAAGAACTAAACACATGTGCCATTCTGTTATTCTAATGTAAATATTGCATCATTCTTGCAGGTTTGTACAAACCTTAAAGATACATTTAAATGCTGGTATATCTGAAATGATGAAGCAGATTGTAGTACACCTAAGGTGAAAGTTTTTCCCATGTCATACATTCGTTTTTTCCACATTGAATTTAACTGAAGTATCTGCAATTGTTTCCTGTACTTACTCCCCATAACGTGTTTACTGGCTCTTTGATGTGAATTAATATAATCTGCTACCATCCGAATATACTACAGTTTGATCTAGCTTCTCCAATGGTTATAGCTGTGAGTCGCATAACTTGTGACTTGTGAGCATGTGACAAAAACTGGTTTAAACTTTAAACCGTCTTATTGCCAGGACTCATGTTTAGAAGTTTTCATGTGAGCTTGAGAATTGAGAGTGTACCTCTTTGGGTGATGTTATCAATTATTTTTTCAGAAAATCTGATACTCATGAATCTTTAAGCTTGTGTAGATTCTTACAATAACTTAAGTCACATCAAAGGCAAGAAATTTTCCTTCCCTTATCTTCAGGGGTGAAGTAGAAAAATTAATCCGGCCGCCTTGTACCCTCTTGGCTCCTTGGAAGTTAGAACGAACCAGCTTTTGTGTCGTGCAATGTCAAGGGTTCAAGGGACGTTAGAGAAGAGTGACGAGCATTGCTCAATAGCAAAAGTATTCAAAAGTCATCTCTTTTAGCACATCAGTGTCCTTTAAACCGTGTTCTCTAAAAATGACTCATGTCATATGCCTGTATTTTTTCTTCTTTCTTTACTTATTGGGGGTTATATCGCTTAAATATGTTCCGTAAACTTGTTTATTCAAGCTATTAGTAGGATCTTGCGTTCCTTGATTAGATCCCATTTTAGTTGCGTTGTTTGCTACTTTTCTACATGCTGGCTTTCAGTTTCTGATGTTATGTGACCTTTGTTGGGGTCTTACTTGTTGCAGGTCTAGGAGGGGCATTCACTTTGTATCGCATCCAAAAGGAATTATACGAACGAGAGATCAGGATGTATTAGAAGTGTGGTTGATCCATGATCTTATATCAAACCTGCTACGTTTATATCCGACTATGAATTTGTACAAGTGCTACTCTTTTGATTTTGGAATATAGGGTGATATCTAAATAAATTAAAATTATCTTTTAAAATTATGTTCCCTTATCCCAGAGAAAGTTGGAAACAATGTTTTATTAGGGGTAAGAAAAGGTGGCATGTTTTTGGACTATACGAAATGTAAGCCATGATATGATGACGAAAGAAAACAATCTCCCGCGACCTGGGCAGGTTGGCTGGGTCTTTCCCGAGTTGTGTTAACAAAAAGGACTTTTGTACATCCCTTGTGTTTTTGCTAGAGAATCTCCATAGCGCGATTTAGTAATACTCTTGGTGTCCAACTGCATCAATGTTTTTTTTCTTGGTGATGACTCGAGGCCTTTAGCAAGACTGTTGAATTGTAACAATTCGAGTCTAACAAGTGGCTGAGATTAATCATGACGGAAGAAGGATCAAGTTTGTTCGAACTTTTAATGAGATGTTTAGTAGAAAGGCAGAGTTCTCAATATCTCACAGAATCTCAAAATTAGATTTGAAAAGGAGTGGCGAACAGTATACTATCCAAATTTCAATATCCTTTTTGATATTGGACATCCTCGGAGCGATGGCCAATTGTTTCAGGAACGAATTCCATAACTTAGCGATTCAGGGTACTCTTTATCCCATAAAGGAGGGAAACAAAACTTTAGGGCAGTTGTAAGAAACAGTGAATAATCCAACTAACGCAGCAGACGAAAAGAGAACATGAGTTAATATCAGAGAAGACACACCATGAATTCATGATCAATATATTTTTCGTAAGCAAAGTAGGGATAATACACGATTTAGCAGCAAAGTGAAGAGTGTCCTTTCCAAATTGTATAAAGAGGGAGGAAATTGCACTACATCCCTTTTCAACAACCAAACTCGAGTCCTATATAACTACTCATTATACCTTTGTATGATTGCATCAGTTACAAGACTTGCAGGTTGCATCATATAAAGCATTGCACACTCAACAAATACCCAAAACAGTTGACATTACATCGAATTTAGCAAATCAGGGTACTCTAATACTACTCTCAAATTTACAGCCACCAGACATGGCTTAAGAAAGGAATTACTGACGACTATGACAATTGACCATTTACTCGCTTAAACATTTCATAACAACTAACCAGCTGAGGGCTGCAAATCGGCAGACAAGAGATCAGACCGAAAACCCAGACAATGAATTTAGCAAATCAGGGTACTCTATATCCCATAACAGAGAGAAAACAAATTGAATTTGAGGGCAATTGACAGTGGATAATCTTGCTGATGCCGCAGGCAAAAAGAGAAGAGTTGCTGTCAGAGAAGACATACCATGAATTAATGATCAATATATTTTTCGGGAAGTTCAGTACGGCATCATACACGATTTACCAGCAAAGTGAGTGTCATTTCCAAATTGTATTGCAGTACATCACTTTGCAATACGCAAATAGACAGCAAATCTTCCAGATGGGGAACGAGAATGACGCAGTACTCACTAGAACACCCGACAGTCGTCGACAGTCCCATGTTAATGTGTAGCAAAAGTGCTAAACTACTAAATAGACAGAAAAAACTTCATGATGGGGAACGACAGTGAGGCACCAGAACAACCTACTCTTATCGACCAACCACGTGTAATGTGCAGCTAAACTACAGTCATAATCAAGCAAGAGAGAAGGAATCTTTATCACAACCCCGCCATGACTTAAGGAAGGAATCTTTGACGACTGTTTACTCGATGAAACATTCCATAACTCGCAAGCAAAGGGCTACAAAACCTCAGACAAGAAATCAGACTGAAAACTCAGACAATAAACTTAGCAATTCAGGGTGCTTTTTATCCATAACCGAGGGAAAACAAATTGAATTTGATGGCGATTGAAAGAAACAGAGAATAATCTTGCTAATGCAGCAGGCAAAAGACAACATGAGTTCAATTCAGAGACGACATACATACACTGAATTCATGACCTATAAATTTTTTGTAAGCAAAGTAGTGCATCGTACACAATTTATCAGCAAAGCAAGAACATCACTTCCAAATAGTACCAAAAAGCAGGAAATTGTAGTATATCACTTTTCAATACCCAAATTTCAGTTAAATATAACTACTCATCATATCTTTGGCAATTTCACAACAATTACCAAAACAACTAACAATTCATCGAAAACTACAGCTAGCGCGCAACAGTCACCAGCATTTCATAATCAATGGCAATTATTTACCTAAAAACGATTCGTGTATAAAATGAAGGTATTCTCAGTCTAGTGCACTTGCCACGTGATTAAAATTCGCTGCGAATGCAATACACAAAATCAAGTAGAACTAATAACAGGAGCAAGAAGAGAGTAAACTAAAGAGAGAAAGAGTCCACCAAGCGATGTATAAGCAACGACACGAAGACGAAGAAAAAACAATCGAATCTGCTTCGAAATCTGCATACTAGAAGTCAACAACTGTAACCTCCCTGCTTTCTCCATCCTATCAAAAAACTGCATTCCCTTCAACGACTGTCTCATCATCAACGCCATGGAAAGCGGAAACCCGAACGCCACAGCACTCGCACTCATACTCAACACATCATTCCCCAAACCCGAACCCGAACCCGAACATTTCCAAGACAAGTAACCTCCAACGGCGAGCTGAAAAACCGCTAAACCCGCGACAGCCTTACTAACATCATACATGCTCTTCATCATCGATTCCGTCACTAATCGCGATTCCTTGGCAACCTCGGACATGTCTCTCTCAACTGTCGGACCTTCGATTTCCTGATGTTTCATTTCCTGGTGATTCATCGAGTAATTGCGCTTCTGCTGCTCCCAAATTCGAATCAATTGTGATGTTGACTTAACCCTAATTTCCCCAATTTTTCCGAAAATTAATTGATTTTTGTCGGAAACTTGAGGATGACCGGCGAAAGTTTTGGATCGGATATTTGTCCATGAACCGGTATTATCTGGTTTCCGGGCGCCCGACGCCGATTTCGCCGTTGCGGATATAGCCATTCGAATCCCCCGATTTATCGCACTTCTCATTTTCATATAGAGTTCGCTAAATAAACCTTAACTTAAAAATCAATTGAAAATATTGGAATTGATAATTGATAGAATACCTTGTACGAGTACAGTTAGTTTAGCTATTGAGAGATATATTCGTTTATAGCTAAAAATGGATCAAATAGTTTGAAAGTGGCCAAATTTTTGTCCCTCATCACCCCACTTGTTGCTTGTCCTATTAGAAATGTGGTATTATATTTGGCCGTCTTTAATTATAGACGGATATGTGGCGTCTATAATAAGATTTTGTGATACGAGTAACCTGAATAACACCCGAAACACGACTCAATACGAATCAAGTTGAAATTGAACTGAATTCAATCATAATCTAGTGATACCATAACCTGAATATATTCAAACCAACAAGAAGTGAACCGATTGACCTGAACTAAAAATATTTATTTTCTCTTCTCAAAAAAAAAATATTTATTTTCTTATAAAAACACTCATATTTTAAGTGTATTCTCATTTATTCTTTATTTATAAATAAGCTACATTTAAGTTAATTTTTGACATTCAACTCAAGAAAATTATGACTCGAAACTCAACTAAGTTGAGATTGACCCGACCCACACCGTATCCGACTCAAAAAAGCACAAACTGATTAAAGTGGCTAACAGAAATGAACCCGATAGAACTCGAATCGAAACCAAAACTAAGCTCACACTAATTTAACCCGATCCGAAACTGAACTGAATACCATTTACCAGGTCTAAATTTATATGGAGCAACTTATTGTTTGAGACGGTTTCAGAGTATAAGAACCTGTTGCTAACATAAATGAACCCGATAGGACTCGAATTGAAACCAAAACTAAGCTCGCACTGATTTAACCAAATCCGAAACTGAATTGAATGTCGTTTACCATGTCTAAATTTATATGGAGCAACATATTGTTTGAGACGGTTTCAGAGTGTAAGAACATGTTCGTTCCCGCTAAAAGAGCTGAACCGAGTTTAATAGAGTTAAACTAAACTTAATTGAGCTAAACTGAACTGAAATGAGCTGAAATGAAGTATTAAAGAACAGCGCCTAAGATGGTTAATGTGAAAATGACTCTTCTATTGATAATTCGATATAAGCATAGGATCAACATAAACATAGGCAGTGATGACACTCGTCTTGTTTGCCGTCTCGTTTCAACTAATATATATAAGATCGATTTTTCCCACGTGTTACGAAAATTTAAAAGGAAAGTTTTAACAATAAATATGACATCGGAATCTGAAAAGACACGTGATTTCCTCCCGGGATTGGCAACAATTAAGGGTGTAATCAAGAGGATTTGATATCACCGGCGGATTTGCGGGGGGAAAGTGAGGGCACGTGCCCTCACGTGACGAAAAAGAAAAAGAAAAAAAAAAACTGAAAATCTATGTTTAGATATTTAGAGCGCCTTTATTTAGCATGATGATGCTCTTGGTCTGGTGGTAAGAGGCTTACAAACTTCTCTAATGGTCACAAGAATAATTCAACATTTGCTTTTATGTTACAAAAATATCCCAGCATCTTACTTATATATATTTCCTAAATGAGAATTTACTCATATATTAATTAATTCATTAACTTACTGACCATATATTAAGTAATTATATAAAATTATGAAAAAAAATAGAAAATGGAGAAAAGTTGAATAATATGTCTAGTACTGTTCAAAATCCTAAAAGACATAAATTATATGGTTGTAAAAAAATTTGGATTCCTCAAAATTGTGGGTTTATTAAAAAAAAATTATCTCTCTCATAAGTATTTCTACTAATTTAAAATCTATCTTATTTCTTTTCAAAAAATTATATATTTGTCTTATTAATGAATTTTTCATTGTTTAATTAAGAAATTTATTTTTTCCAGTTTTTTGGTTATCAATTTTTTTGTATTTATAATCACAAAATAGACTTTAAAGATTTATGAAACTATTTTACAAAATATCTTTTCTCAATATTTGGTAAAAAATTGTGTAGGTGAGGTTTTGGGATATTTTTGTGACAAAAATGCAAATGTTGGATTATTAATGTTTCAATTACAAAGTTGGGTTATTTTTGGAAGACTTATCAAAGGTTGAGTTATTTTTGTTAAATTCGCCTTAATTTTTTACTATCTTCATGACGATAATATATGAAATTGAAGGGATCTCTCGAATTTTTTTTACACAGGACTCCCAATTTTACCGCCGAAAATGGATATTCCCTCTGATGGGGCATATTCTGCACCTCTGACCAAGTCAACACACTGAACAAGGTCAAAGATATCCACAGCAAGTCAACGACTTAGTGGGCCTAGCCGATGCAGCCCATCGGCCTGTCACCTGGTCACGGCCGACAACTAGCCGTAGGGGCACATATCCGCGTACTCACATCCGGACCCTCGGCCGCCCGCCATAGGTCCATCGGCCGAGGGTAGAACGGTCTTTCCACCTGATAGCCACTTGGCCACTTGGCCACTACGTGACAAAAGGTGAAAGCCTATAAATACTCCTCAACCTTCTTTGAGGAAAGGATCCAACTAATCCACAACTTAACCTAAATACACTATTCATCTGGTAATATCTCCCTTATCTCTCTACAATACATACCTAGCCAAGCAACACAGCTTAATCCTTTAAGTTTACTGACTTGGGCGTCGGAGTGAGTACGCTGGCGCAAAGCCAAGCCCTCGCCGTTCATTGTTGCAGGAGAGGCCGAGGGAGACGGTAGAAGCAAGAAGGGTTCAACCCAAGACATCATTCTACAAGCCACGGTGGTAACGATACTTGCTCGGAATTACACCCTTAACAATTGGCGCCGTCTGTGGGGAGCGACACTAGAAGCTAGTCACATTCATTCCCAAACAAAAAAAGTAACCAACAAAAACCCACCCAAAGAGCTAAGAAAATGTCGAAACAACAAGACGCAATAAATCCGACGAAACCGCATTTTACCAAGACGATACTTTCAACAACTCCTGAGTCATACACCCTCCACCGGCGGTGTAATCCAACCGGAGTTTGGGATGCCATCAATACCCGACACGCCGCCGCCAATGACCAGGTCACCATCATGGGACAATTGGTTGATGTAGCAAAACTGAAAATACTCCTGGACCTAATTAGTGGTACACCCGCTCACACTGTCACGCCGACAAGAGCGGCGGAAACTGTCCAGGAGACCAGGGCCCAAAATGTGACTCCAAGAAATTTGAACGGAGCACTAGGAGAAGCCGACCCGGTCGACGCCGGGGAGCCCAAAGTGGGCGCGCGCACCTAAGTCCTTCCCGCACTCACGGGAGGACAGCGTCCCCGCCACACGAACGAGGCTCACCCCGAAGGAGCCAGAGGAGTCCAACTCAGCAGAGTTGGAGAAGAAGTCCGAGTCGAAGAAGGAGCCCCTCCCGCTACGGGGGAAGGAGCCAGGTTAGGGACGCAAGGAGCCGATCGCCGCGTGTCGTTCGACACGTGGTTAGGCAGCCCCTCAACGCCTACGTCCTAGAAGTACCGGTGCCGAATAAGCTCAAGCTGCCACCTCTGTCATACAAGGGAGATAGTGATCCAGCCGACCACGCTGAGGCCTTCGAGTCTTACATGTCGGTATGGGAGCGGCCGACGAGGTCTCGGTGCCGAATTTTCCCAACAACTTTGCATGGGATGGCACAGAGCTGGTACAAAGGGCTTCCCGATGGCTCGGTGTACTATTACGCCGACCTAAAGGACGCTTTCCTAGCCCGACTCTCGCAATAAGAGAAGGGCCGTGGAGACATCCGACCTCCCGACTATCGACGGAGGGGCGAGTCTCTCCGGAGCTATGTGAAGAGGTTTGATGGAAAGGTCCAGCAGATTCGAGAAATTAATCCCGAGCCGGCGGCCTTCGCGATGAAGGGTCTCCCAAGGGGAGCCTTAAAAACGAGCTCATCAAGAGCGGAGGCACAGGGCACTCGGACGCCGCCGAAAGTTGGCCGACCAAGCCATCAAGGTGGAGGACTACCACAAGACCCGGGAAGATCCCCGCGAAGCCGAGCACTCGAAAAGAAGAGTCACAGGACGGAGACGATCGGGACGAAGGACGCCGCGACAACAACGGCTCGCGGTCCGATGGAAGACGCCGTGAGAATAACAGATCACGGTCGGACAGATCCGACCGGAAGAAAGACTCGGCGGGCGCCGGTGGAATTCGAAACGTACCACACCGAGGCGGTATAGTGAAAAACCCCTCTCATCGTATCGCCGCCGGTTTTCGCCCGAGCAAAACGAGGGCCGGAAGTGGGAGAGACCCCCAAGCCAAAAAGTGACGGTGACACGAGCGCATCGTGAGTACCACGGCCACACCGGCCATTTAACCAACGACTGCCGCCATCTAAAGAATGCCATAGAGGAACTGATCCGGAAGGGAAGCCTCGGCAAGTATGTTGCAAAAGGCCAAAAGACTGACGCCGGCAGCTCAGATAAGAAGTCCGTCTTCGAGCGGATAGGTGTGATTCATGTTGTCATCGGGGGCAACGAGAACGGAGGGTCCGCTCATGGGCACAAGCGGCACCTAAACGAGCTATATCAGGCCATCAACTTTGTGCCCAACTCAAGGATCCCCTCTGCAAGCATCCCCGATATGACTATCGGAAGAAAGGACTACGAAGGGGTCATCGCCCCTCACAGCGACCCGCTTGTAGTCAATTTGGACATATCCAACCACCTGGTCAAGAGGTGCCTGATTGACACAGGTGCATACACGAACATCATGTTTAGAGAGTGCTTTCTCGGCCTCGGCCAAGACCAAGGACTTAAGCCCCCGCACCAACCCCCTATACGACTTCTCCGGGGCCGGCCTGGTGCCGTGGGATCAATTAGACTCCCGGTGACGTTCGCGAAAAGAACGCGGCTAAAAACATCCTGGCTGAGTTCGTCGTCATTGACGGCTCGTCCGCCTACAACGTTCTCATAGGCCGAGTCACCCTGAGCGAGGCTGACGCAGTGATGTCCATCCGGGCCCTAACACTGATGTATATCTCGGACCGGGGGGAAGCGCATAGGCTCGTCTCCAAAGACGAGAAGGATGAGGTGGTCAACGTCCAGATAGCTGCCCGAGGTTGCAACATGCAATCCCTCAAAGAGGCGAAGAAGTCCGAAAAGGAAAAAGCCCGTCCCTACAAAGCAGGGGGCGACCTCATGGATACGACTAGTGGCCGATTGGGGGATGTGCCCGTGATGAGCCGTTAGGGCATTGGTAATCTTGTAAAAATTTATGTAGCTACGGAGGTGTCCAAGATAGCTGTGGACACCCCAACGCATGTTTTTACCTAGTGGAAAAACCATCCAAGCCTTCCATCAAAGCAAAATTTTCCCCTCAGTTACCTATCAAGAAGTAGACGCCGGCTCACACTGTCATACCGACAAGAGCGGCAGTCTCTGTCAAGAAATTAGCGCCGTCGCAGTCACCCCAAGTAGTAGACGCCACGGCAGTCACCCCAAGAGGTTAGACGCCGTCGCAGTCACTCCAAGTGGTAGACGCCACGTAACACGCTATCAAGAAACAGACGCCGCTCACACCGTCATACCGACAAGAGCGGGCAGTCTCTGTCAAGAAATTAGCGCGTCGCAGCCTCCCTGGTAGAGACGCCACTAGCCACCCCAAGAGGTTAGACGCCGTCGCAGTCACTCCAAGTGGTAGACGCCACGTAACACGCTATCGAGAAACAGACGCTGCTCACACTCGTCATACCGACAAGAGCGGCAGCTTCGTCAAGAAATTAGCGCCGTCGCAGTCACCCCAAGTAGTAGACGCCACGGCGCAACCCCAAGAGGTTAGACGCCGTCGCACTCACTCCAAGTGGTAGACGCCACGTAACACGCTATCAAGAAATGTACGGCTCACACTCATACCGACAAGAGCGGCAGTCTCTGTCAAGAAATTAGCGCCGTCGCAGTCACCCCAAGTAGTAGACGCCACGGCAGTCACCCCAAGAGGTTAGACGCCGTCGCAGTCACTCCAAGTGGTAGACGCCACGTAACACGCTATCAAGAAACAGACGCCGGCTCACACTGTCATACCGACAAGAGCGGCAGTCTCTGTCAAGAAATTAGCGCCGTCGCAGTCACCCCAAGTAGTAGACGCCACGGCAGTCACCCCAAGAGGTTTGATGCCGTCGCAGTCACTCCAAGTGGTAGACGCCACGTAACACGCTATCGAGAAACAGACGCCGGCTCACACTGTCAATCCGACAAGAGCGGCAATCACCCTCGTAAGGCGGGTACCATGACAAGAACGCCATCGCACACTACACTCGCAAAAACAAACGAAGTGTCTTGGAAGCGTTGAAACACGGTTGAGATACGCACTCTAAAACGGCCCCGGCCAAGCCAATCCGAAAACAAAAAGGGCGCTCAATTAGGAATACAGGAAGACAACTCTGACAAAGATGAGATAAAGACCTCGGCCAGGCCGGAGGCGAAGGAAACGAATTATTATTAGAAGATAAATTACAAGATTACAAGTGAAAAGAATACGACGACGCCCTCCCCACGGGATAAGCCGAAACGCAACCTACCGAGGTTGTACAAAAAGAGAGGCAAAAAACTACTATTATGTTCACGTACAAAGAGATAGCGGGGAGGAAGGGCTGAGTAACTGGCCCCCGGACAGCCGAAGCAGATCTGCTGTAAACTTGTTCTCATCAAGCAGCACATGGTAGCATGTGAGGAGCTGAAACAGATCTGCTGTAAACTTGCGCTCATCAAGCCGCATCTTCTTCAGTGGGCAACCCAGCAGCTTTACTAACAGCCTCAGCCTTGGCCTCGGCAGCCTCAGCTGCCCTCATTCTTTCGGCTTCTTCCTTAGCCACCCTAGCTTTCTCAGCAAGAGCTGCTTTCTCCGCGGCCGCCTCCCTCTCCATCTTCGCTTTCACCGCCTCCTTGGCCTTCTCCGCCGCGGCATTCACCTTAGCCTCGAGCTTGTCATCAAGCAGCACGTCGAACCTGCCCCACGGGAAGGAACCATCAAGAGGGAAAAGCTCCCCGATAACTTCCCTAGCAGCATCTTCGGCCAAATCCCGGAACTCGGCGCACAGTTTGGGAAGCATGTCGGTTTGCGGCATCTCGATGTCCGCCTCCTTTTGCTTGATGATGGCCTCTTTGCCCCGAACCACCTCCGCCTGAGCCTTAAACAGGTCCCAGGACTCGTTCCTCTGCCGGAGGTAGAGGTCGGCGCGCCCCTGAACAAGCTCACATTTCTTCAGCAGTTTCGCAGCTTCGGCAGCCGCAGCCTCGGCTTTAGCCCTCTCAACAAGGACCTCCTTTTCAGCGTCCTCCCTAAGTTTCCTCTCTGCCAAGAGCGCCTTCTCAGCTTCTCCCCTAAGCCTCTGCTCATTGAGGAGACCCAACTTCGCCGATGCAGCCACCTGCTTAATGGCATTACGCTCATGAACAGCTCGAGCCACGGCCTTCTCTTGCTCCATGAGGCGAACACCAGTAACCACGTTCCACCTCGCCAGCTCCCTAATGAGCTTCGTGCCCTCCTCTATAAGCTCAGAGACGGAAGCCTTCTGGGATGAAGGGACGGTCGTGACAATTTGACCACTAGCCTGCGGCTGGGGGACGAAAGCCTTCTGGGATGAAGGGTTGACGGTGGTGCCATGAACACCAACCTGTGCAGAGGACCCGACAGCCTGCTGCCCAACGTGAGCAATAGCCGACTGCGGCTGGTCTGCAGAAATTCAGTTAAAACATCAGTATCAGCATTGACCTATCAGGAATACCTCACGGCTAAATTTAAGCCACAAGCTAGACAGGTACCGTGTTTGGCCTTCTTGACCGGAGAAGGCACTTCCTTGCCAGCGGTAGAAGCTGTCCCTTTCCTCTTACGGATAAGGGGAGATCCCTCTGCGTCAGAATCCCCCTCATCGGGAATATCAACAATCTCCACCTTCTTAAGGAGGGATGGGAGTTGAACCGTGTCGACGCCGTTGCCGCTGAAGACTTTGTTTTCCGCGTCCGACGCACCACGCCGCTAACAACCCTCGCCTGCGCCTCCTCCTTGCTCAAGACCTTCAGTCGCTGTTCCATAAGGTCGTTCGGCGACATCCTGCGGTCATGGGCTAGAGCCTTGGGATGCAAGTTAGCAACGGTTTTATCTTTGTGCAACCCCATTCTCCGAAGAAGATCCTCAGATAGGTCCGGTCCAAAGTGGTCTGCAAAAGGAACAAAGCAAGAGTCAAGCAGAAGAAACAAATCGAAGTTCGAAAATAGAGAAACATTGAGAGCGTCGATGGGCCTCACACCGACCCCACTCACCCCGTGCTAGGGCCGGTATGAGGCCGACATAGCAGAGCGGCTCATCCTGAAGAATGATCTCGTCGGGGAATCCATCTTTTCGGCATCCCCCTCTTGTCCACCTCAAAGAGCCTCATTGTCAGCCTCTCATCCTCCTTGAGAACGACCCTGCTAGCATCCATTTTAAGATGCTTCCGAGTGACCCATCTGTCATGCTCCGCCCTAGTCTCACACCGCAAGTTAACCCGATCTTTGGAAGGAGCGGGCGTGGATAGTCATCCGGCACTTTAACGTACACCCACCGATCTTGCGGTCCTTGCAAGAAGAGAGTTTGTCGTGAGACATAACCCTCGCTCCGTTTGTACACCGTACCATCCAACGCGGCCGCAGAGTGACGGTTTGAGATGATGGAGTCGGCGGAATAAATTCACCGTCGAGCCTCTCCCTTAAAAAGACAGAGCGGACAAAATCAATTATGGTCCTCATGGCCAGTGCGGTTGGGCAACAAAGAACGTTCATGGCTCTAATTATGGCCACAACGTACCCATTCAAATGAACCGGAGCCCGTACTCCAAATGCCGCAGTATACGCCAAGATCTGACCTGGCGGAGGGCAAGATACGGCCGACCCCTCCTCGGGATAACAATTTCGTATCCCCTACCAAAGAAAAAATGACCCTCAAAAAGTTTCCCGCCGGAACAACGGGCAAGCTTACGGGACCAAGCACTATCAAGACGGATCTTACAGACATAGCCGTGATCCATGACGTACTGTCTCCCCTCACTCGGACGAGCCCTTTCCGCATCATCACCAAGATCACCAAAAGAGTCGAATCCTCCCATTCCTCCGTGAGGATCAACTTCAGAGAAGGAGACCTAGGGCCCCGACGCGGGTTTACTAGGTCCAAAGATCGCGAGAAGACATGATTCACAACAAATTACTAGCAAGAAAAATAAAAGTTTGCTTGTTTACCTTAAAGAATAACACTCGCCGGATCAAATATTCCGAAGATTAAGAAGAAGGCAACCCTTGAAAGTTTGGAGAGATGAAGATTTTAGAGAAAATTTTCGAAAATAAAATGGAGGCCAAAATCACGGAATAACGCCTATTTATAGGAAAAGCCCATGGAGAAGGACCAATCAGGGCACGACCCGTGAAGCGTCAACCAATCAACGAACACACACGTGTCAAGCATGCAACCGCGGGATGTCAATCGTCGCAGCAAATGAATGTCAATCAATGCAACAGTGACCAAGCGTCTTCAACACGCCTATTCACATCTCTTCGACTGTTCATCTCCCACAAATTCCTAGGTATCTAGTCTCCGCCGGCTACCGATCAACCAAGCCAGAAGCACCCTAGGCCGGGGGCAATCAAAGTCAACCTAAGACTCTCACCGGTCTCGGCCGGCGTCATGTTCTTTTCCACATCGGATACCCTTTACGCATCCATGTGGAGGGGGGATATGGTACATGGTACGGCCTAACAAGAGCCCCGCCGATACACAAGAAGACACCGATACGTAAAAATTTGCGAAATTTACTTAGTGCGTAATATATGCTCGGATACATCTGAGCCCATACCACGGCATAGACTACGCCTGGGGGCAAATTGATGGGGATATTCTCGCACCTCCACTAAGTCAACACACCGAACAAGGTCAAAGATATCCACAAAGAAGTCAACGACTTAGTGGGCCTAGCCGATGCACCCCATCGGCTGTCACACTGGTCACGCCGACAACTAGCACCGGGCACATATCCGCGTACTCACATCCAGGACCCTCTACGCCCGCCATAGGTCCATCGGCCGAGGGTAGAACGGTCTTTTCCACCGATAGCCACTTGGCCACTTGGCCACTACGTGACAAAAGGTGAAAGCCTATAAATACTCCTCAACCTTCTTTGAGGAAAGGATCCAACTAATCCACAACTTAACCTAAATACACTATTCATCCTGTAGAATATCTCCCTATCTCTCTACAATACATACCTAGCCAAGCAACACAAAAATTAATCCTTTAAGTTTACCGACTCAGGCGTTGAGTGAGTACGCTTGGCGCAAAGCCAAGCCCTCAGTTCGTTCATTGTTGCAGGAGAGGCCGAGGGAGACGGTAGAAGCAAGAAGGGTTCAACCCAAGACATCATTCTACAAGCCACGGGTGGTAACGATACTTGCTCTGGAATTACACCCGGAACACCCTCTAAAATAATGCACTTGGGTTTGTTGGTATTTGGTTTAGCCGTTTAGGGTTTGTTGATATATTTTTTCTTTAC
Organism: Silene latifolia; assembly: GCF_048544455.1. Lineage (NCBI taxonomy): Eukaryota > Viridiplantae > Streptophyta > Magnoliopsida > Caryophyllales > Caryophyllaceae > Silene > Silene latifolia. The sequence goes on along the minus strand of NC_133537.1, from coordinate 5,593,190 downwards.
GATTATATTATTATGTATTGACGATGTTAAAATTTTAATGTATAAAAGTTGTCCGCAATTTTTTTTTTTTTTTTTTTGGTGTGCCATCCCTTTAGTCAAATCCCGCATCCGCCTTGATATCTCGGGAATTCAAAGCTCTAGCTCGTCTCGTATGATACTTTACGAACCCATGGCAGTCTCTTTATTTATACTGTATTTTTTATACTCAATATTAAATTAACTTATTTTTCGGGTGCCTAGGTAGGTTATTATGTACTGCTCCTAGGCTCTATCTCATTTATATCAGCAGTAGCACTCGATGAATGTGGTACTATCGCAGTACGTGATTGAAGACTTCAAATCTAAGATGCTTGTCTGAGTATACTCGAGGAGTTTATATTAGAGAAAAAGATGTTAAGGAGACCGAATTTGATGCATTGACAGAAGAATCACAGGTTTAAAGCGAGCAGCGTAATTGATGATCACAAGAAGAACCTGCTAATTCAATGAGAATCACATATTTTGTTGATATGATATACAGATCTGTCATGTTAGAGTATCCATAAATTTCACCAAATTACAAGGCGGCAAAAAATCAAGTAGCCAAAATCATTCTATAAGGCAGAAGGAATGATTGCGCATTCACACGACCTGCTAATTCAATGTTAGAGTATTCACATATTACAACGAGGCGAAAATCAAGTAGCCAAAATCATTCTATCAGGCAGGCAATGATATGGTGCAAACAATCAGCTTCTGGTAAGCCCGAGTTCCTGCAAACTTAATCGCCTACAACCTCACATTACTGTTATTAAATGGTAGTAGAGTGAGGTTGTAAGCGTTTAAGTTTGATCATGGCGGTAAATAACCGGCTAAAATCGGTGCAACTTCTGGTAACCCGAGTTACTTCAAAGGCGACAGGTTATTCATTATTGTTCGTTTAAACTTAAACGACTACATCCTCACACTACTGTCATTTCCGACTCTAGGCGGTTATTAAATGGCAGTAGTGTGAAGTTGTGAGCGTTAAAGTTTGCATAAACAGCTCAAATTGATAATACAAGGTCGACGCGGATTCCGATATCCCAAGTTCCTTAGGGAAATTTTAGGGAAATAGTAAGAGAGATGCGGCGGATTTTTTGTTAGGAAAATGAGAGAAATTAATTAAATTAGGGTTAGTTTACACTACACTATATAAATAGGGAGTGTATGTGGGCTTATGAGGGGATATGGGCCACATTGGCTAATATGTACGTACTTCGATGTAAGGACTATGTAATGTTTTTTTTGGTACAAACTCTCTATGTAATGTGATAGGGAGTTGTCGATACTAGAGGTGCTCATTGGGCTGGGCCGGGCTAAGCAGTGGCAGCACTAGCACAGCATAAGTGATGGGTCGGGCTGGGCCGGGCCAGTGTTGGGTTGGTTTTGTCCAGACCGAGCTCAGCCCACATAGTAGCGGGCCAGGGTAGGTCGGGTGGGCCGGGCTGGAAAATACGACACTGGCCCGGCCCGAGGGAAGGAACAGGTTGTGCTAGGCTGGCACACGAGCTGGCCGGGGTGCTGAAAGTCGGTCCACGAGACCGGGTTGGGCCGGGCGGGGTAGGACTGGCCCGCCATGTTGAACAACTGTATATGGTAGACAACAAATTCTTGTTTAAGATAGAGGTATAAAGTTTTCAGCAATTCTCCCTTGTGACGGTCACAATTTGCGACGGACAAATGTGACCACTTTTTGATAAAATGTAACCACTCAAATACTGTTCATAAAATGTTACTTATAAAAAAATGGTCACATTTGTTTCGTCGCAAATGTGAATAGTGTTTGTGACGGAATAGTACCCGTCACAAATGAGAATTGGTGTAAAGTTTTAGTCTTAGGGGCGTTTGGTTTGAGATCTATAAGAAATGGAAAGGGCAACAAAGTTATTTGATTTCCTTTGTTGGTGTTTGTTTATCACAAATAACGAGAATGAAATTCCCTTCCTTATCTCTCACTCCATCTAATTCCTTACCCCCACCCCCCAATGTATGAGATTTCATTACCCTTGTTACCTTTCAACCACCTTATTTACTTACCACCACACCAGTCACCATCAAGATGCCATCACCGCCACCAACACAGCCACCCCACATAAACCACCGCCACAACACCACCGCCACAACCTCCATGACGCCACCACCGACACCGCCACCGCCCCACCTAGACCACCACCCGCACACCAAAACAAATCACAACCCATGTAACAGCCCTAAATTTTCACGACCAAAACGGTAAAGAAGATATGGAAAATTCACGGCTGTCACTCCACACTTAGCTAAAAATGCCAAGTACAAGGTAAATACAGAGTAACCTTTAAATCAAAGTACATGTCTCAAAATTTTATCAAAACAATTAAACGTTGCAGCGGAAGACTTAAGTCTTACAAAATCTAAAACAATAAATAAATTTCAAATCCAATGATATTATAAAATTATAAATAGTGTAAGACGGAGTCTTTATTCAAAATCCTTCCACGCTCGTACTAATCCCCGGATCCGGTATGCACCCATGCAGCATCTCAAGCATCTCAATTGTACCTATCAACTGTACCCAAAACATAAATAGGTACAGTTCCGATGGGGAACGACCCAAAACATAAGGACGTCAAGACAAAGCGAGTTTACGAAAATAAGAAATATTGACAAATTCAAAAACAGTATTATAAATTAACAAAGCTTTGAAACCAAAGTAAAAACAAGAATTACATTTCAAAACCAAGTGCTGTAAATCCAATAATATTAACCAAACAATTCAAAACCAAAACTTTTACCACATGTGTGCCAAGGTCCTACCCTTGACACGGTCTAGAGGCACCACCTGTGCTTTGTTAGACTCATAAAAGTGCGCACCTCTCACATTTGGGCAGTCAGTAGGATGGAACCGCCAAAGGAGAAAGTCTAACTACCTAGCGAGTGGGGGCCGGACAATCCCCACCCAAATGAACTCGGGCCAAGAGTTTAGTTTCGGACGTAATCCCGGGAGCGTCGAGACGACCTTAAACCATCTAGACCAGAAGAAACCAAATTTTCCAAAGCGGCCTGAGCCGAAACCATTCCAATGTGTAACATTCAAAATTTAGAAATACGAGTGAAAATTCTTCGGTGCCACAATATTATAAAAACAGTTTAATGATTAATCCGAACATGCTCTTTACTTAAATTTAAAAAGGGTAAAAGTCCTTACCTCTCGAGACGGTCAATCCAAGCTAAGCTTAATATAAAAATTCTTTCTCTTCAAATCCGCAAGCTACAAGTAATACAAGTTACCCAATTACTACGCTCCTTAGTATGAAAGTAACTCCAACTTATCATACGACTCGCTATTACATCAAAACGCTCAACTATTGACCCGAGACTAACAAATGAAAAACACGAAAATATACCACAAGTGTCTCACTATACACACTGACAAAACTAGTTTATTATGCTCTCGAGATCAGTGGTCCTAACCAACCGTATCAACCTTCCTCTTTGTCTCAATACACCTGATCCAACTAAGGCTGAAAGGCAAACAAAATCACTTATTAGCTTGTCCACCTCTTTCCATTCTTTAAAATCTAGTGACCAATTCTCTTCTCTACGTCCTCCAGGTAACAACTCCAAATTGACCCAAAGTAGCCATTCAAGGTAAAAAGCAAATTAATTATAACTCAGTCAATCCAATTCGCAGCCTAAACCTGCAAATTCAACTACACTTACAACTTATGTCACGAGCTCACAATTTACGCAAACTAAGAAATTAGTATACTTTAACCGAACAATCGAATTAATATTGTCATACCAAGTAGGCTAAAACTAGCAAAGACCAACACACTCCCTAACAAAATTCCCGACCCAACTCTTAACATTCCGTAGCATAACCCAAGCGTCAAAACTCTAAGTTAATAAACTGAAATCAATAAGCTGAAACTGAACTTACGATCGATCACATTCATAACTCAAACAAAAGTATCACTCAATACTCCACTAACCTCATATTAACACTTGGTCCTTTACTGTATTGAACCCAGTTGCACTTGTCTCATGCCTATGTAGCTATTGAACCACAATCAATTCATACCAACAATCTCCATAACATTTGTATTCCTTCGTAATAGACAAATCGAATAAAGACTTACGATTTGTTTCATCCATATGCAAACAACACTCACTCAAACCTAATTTACTCAACTAATCCACCAATCCATACTCATACAGTAATTTAAAGACCATAATTAAAATCTCAAATAAAACATGTTCAAACTTTATTGTATGAATTATTTAAATAAATAAATCTATAGACAAGGACACTTACAAAAGATTTATCCAGTGCGAAAAAGAGGGAAACAATTAAAATCTGGTTAGAGTTCGGCAATTGCTCGGAAGGTGACGGCGTGCTGCCAAGAATAGAATAAGAATGGTGTAGAAGCAGGAGATCAGAAAAGTGATTTGGGGTGAATGTGAATTAGGGAAACAAGAGGGTAAAGTGATAGCAGGAGACGGGTTATAGGGTTTTGACAATTTGTTTTTTTTTTCTTTTAAGACGGGTCAAAGTCCAATGCAAAAATTCGGGCTTTATACAAAATATTTTTCCTCAAATACTTAAAAACGATGTATAAATAAAATAAATGTCAAAGCGATACTTAAATTTTAACAACTTTAATTAAAAAAAATCATTATTAATAAAATAAATGAGGGAGTAACCCGAAAATATAACTTGGAAATAATGGGGTATTACAGACTTCCCTCCTTAAAATAAAGCTTCGTCCCCGAAGCTTAAACTCTTTCGCTAGAACAGCCCCCAAATACCTTTATCTTACACATTCAGACTTTGGTACATAACTTAACAATATCTCACATTTCTACCAACTCCTATTTCCACAAGATACTATCAATTACACTATGCCACAAGTTTCTCGTTGTTCTCACGACCCAGGTAAAAGGACTGCTAAAATAGTTAAGAGCATGTCGGATGAAAAGAAAACACTTTTTTTTTTTTTTTTGAATTCTATATTTCATAGGCTCCAGAAAGTAAATAAATAAAAAGTAATAATTTCATGAAGTGCTCGATGTGCGCATACCACAAGCCTCTGACCACAAAAATAGTAATTTCAAGACGTGCTCAAAGTGCACAAGAAGACCAGAGACCAAATAACCAACGATACACACACTAAGTATAACCAATGTCAATGGGAACTACCAGCCAATACTGTGCATATTAATATTGTGCAAAGTGCAGAACTAATACCAACTATATGCATAATCATAAGCAATGATTAGTAAGTCGCATAAGAATAACTAAGCGAAATCCAAGATGGAGATTACATTAACTTTATAGCCAAACTTAAACAATAAAACACATGTATGAAGATCATAAAAGAAAAGTAAGCGTGCAAATATCAACCCTCTTAAAACAAAGCTTCGTCCACGAAGCGTAAAAATTACCTCAGGTAAAAAGGTGAGGGTACTTGTCTCTCATGGCGGATTCAACTTCCCAAGTGGCTTCCTCTACATTATTATTATTCCATAAAACTTTCACCATGTGGGTTTCACCTCGACGAGTTTTACGCACCTTAGTATCCAAAATTTGTATAGGGGTTTCCTCATAAGTCATCGTCTCATCAAGTTCAATAGTCTCCGGATCCAACACATGAGATGGGTCACTGATATATTTTCTAAGTTGAGAGACGTGAAACACATTATGAACTCTTTCTAAGTCAGCTGGTAAGTCAAGTCGGTAAGCTACCTCACCAATACGCTCCAAAATCTCGTAAGGTCCAATGAATTTTGGGCTCAATTTGCCCTTCTTACCAAATCTCATTACTCCCTTAGTAGGCGAGACACGCAAAAGAACTGTATCACCAACCTCAAATTCCACATGCCTACGCGTTTTATCCGCATAACTCTTTTGCCTGTCTTGGGCGGCTTTTATCCTGTCTTGAATAATCTTAACCTGTTCAACCATCTCAGTTATCATCTCGGGCCCCAAAATTACAGACTCACTAATATCATTCCAATAAATCGGACTCCTACATTTGCGCCCATAAAGCGCCTCAAATGGTGCCATCTGTATTGTAGCTTGGTAACTATTATTATAAGAAAACTCAATAAGATCCAACTTATCTTCCCAACCTCCTTGAAATTGCAAAGCACATGCTCGTAGCATATCCTCAAGTATCTGGTTTGTTCTCTCAGTTTGACCATCAGTAGTAGGGTGAAATGCAGTGCTCATCTTAAGTTTGGTACCCAAAGCCTTCTGTAATTTTTCCCAAAATATCGAAACAAACCTAGCATCTCTATCTGAGACAATGTCATTTGGGACACCATGGAGACGTAATACATGATGTATATACGCATCAGCTAGTTGCTTCTTTTTCCATGTATCCTTCATCGGTATAAAATGAGCACTTTTAGTCAGCCTATCAATAATTACCCAAATCATGTTATTACCTTTCTGTGACCTTGGTAAACCAGCTACAAAATCCATAGAAATCGAACTCCATTTCCACTCAGGTACTTCTAGAGGTTGTAGCTTCCCTTGAGGTCGCTTATGCTCACTCTTCACCTTTTGACATATCAAACAACGAGCCACGAAATCCGCAATTTGCTTTGTCATCCCAGACCACCAAAATGCTGATTTCAAGTCCTCATACATCTTATCACCCCCTGGGTGAACAGAATACGGCGTCGCATGCGCCTCTGTCATGATTCTTTCCTTGATTTCCTTATCATTAGGTACACACACTCTATCTTGGAATTTAATTAACCCATTCTTATCGCGCTTGAATAATGCAGGTTCATTAACAAGCTTGTCCTGCAAAAATTTATCTCCACCCTGCAAATCCCTAATATCACTTGTCAAACTATTCTCAGCACTCAGTATATTAGACGAAGTCCCTGGTTTGGCCATTTGGATCGCAAAGTTCACAAACTCTTCCCGCAGCTTATCACGATGTATCACTAACTGTATCATATGGAGAGATTTTCTGCTTAAGGCGTCAGCCACCACATTGGCTTTTCCTTCATGATATTGAATTTCAATCTCATAATCCTTGATCAGCTCCAACCACCTTCTCTGCCTCATATTTAGCTCTTTTTGTGTGAATATATATTTTAAACTTTTATGGTCAGAGAAAACCTTAAAGGGTACACCAAACAGGTAATGTCTCCAAATTTTCAGCGCAAATACCACAGCCGCCAGCTCTAAGTCATGGGTGGGGTAATTTTCCTCATAAGGTTTCAACTGTCTAGAAGCATAGGCAATTACTCTTCTATTCTGCATAAGCACACAACCTAACCCATTCTTAGAAGCATCCGTATATACTTCATATTCCTCATTACCATCTGGTAAAGCTAGCACTGGAGCAGTAGTTAACTTTTCCTTAAGAATCTGAAAGGCTTCCTCACACTTATCATCCCATTGAAACTTTGTTGTTTTCTTCATGAGTGTAGTCATAGGTCTAGCTATTTTAGAAAAGTCTTTCACAAATCTCCTATAATAACCAGCTAAACCCAAAAAGCTACGAATTTCGGTCACAGATTTTGGTCTAGGCCACTCCTTCACAGCTTTAATTTTAGCAGGATCAACCGACACCCCATCCTTTGATATGATATGACCCAGAAAAGCTACTTGATCTAGCCAGAACTCACACTTAGAGAATTTTGCATACAACTGTTTTTCCCTTAAGATGCCCAAAATAACGCGTAAATGCTCCTCATGCTCCTTCTCATTCTTCGAGTAAATCAAAATATCATCAATGAATACCACAACAAATTTATCAAGGTAAGGCCTAAAAGTTCTGTTCATCAAATCCATAAAGACAGCGGGGGCATTGGTTAACCCAAAGGGCATCACAGTAAACTCATAGTGCCCATATCTAGTGGAAAACGCAGTCTTAGGGACATCTTCAGGCGCTATCTTCAATTGATGGTACCCAGATCGCAGGTCTATTTTAGAGAAAACAGAGGCGCCTTTCAATTGATCAAATAAATCATCGATCCTAGGTAAGGGATACCTATTCTTAATGGTAACTTGATTCAATTCCCGATAGTCAATGCATAACCTTAAGGTTCCATCCTTCTTTTTCACAAATAACACAGGAGCACCCCAAGGCGAAACACTAGGCCTAATATACCCTTTTTCCATCAGCTCATCTAATTGCTTCTTAAGTTCTTTCATTTCCAAAGGCGCCATTCTATATGGTGATTTAGCAATTGGACCCGTTCCTGGCACCAAATCTATCTTAAATTCAACTTCCCTATCCGGGGGCATTCCGGGTATGTCCTCAGGAAAAACATCAACAAACTCACTCACCACATGTACATCACTTAAGTCAGGGTATTCGACCCTCAGATCTCTTATATGACACAAAATCAGCTCAGCTCCCCTAGATATATGTTTCTTCAATTTCATAGTAGAAATAAGCTTCACTTTAGGACCCCTAACACGACCCTTATATGATACTCTCACATTTTTAGGCCCTCTTAAAGTAACTTTGCTCTGCCAACAATCGATACTAGCCCTATGAGCTCCCAACCAGTCCATCCCCAATATGACATCAAAATAGGGTAATGGAAATTCTATTAGGTCTGCCTTAAAATCATGACTACCAATGACTACAGATAGACCCTTATACACTTTTTCACAATTTACTAAGTCTCCGGATGGCATAACAAAATCATAATTTACAACTTCATTAGGCTCTAGGTTAAGTTTCTCCACAAACTTAGATGAAATAAAAGAATGAGATGCACCACAATCAAATAGGACATGAGCTAAAACAGAGTTCACGGAAAAGTTACCCGAAACAATGTCTGCATTTTCAGCTTCCTCTCTATTCATGACGTAGAGCTTTCCTGGAGGTTTCTTGTTGCCTTGTGCTACATTCACCTGCCCCGCAGGTTTGCTAACTGAAGTAGCATTAGCTTTAGTCGGTGTCGGGTTCTTAAAATTATTAACTGATGCAGAACCAGTATAGTTGTTATAGTTGTTGCTCTTTGCTTGACCCTGAAACCGATTACCTTGAGCGACACTCGCACTAGCAGAAGATACAATACTCGGCTTACCAGCTTCCTTGCCTCTACATTCAAACTCACGATGTCCCAAAAATCCACACCAGTTGCATGTCACCTTTTTCCCGTCACAATAAACACCAGGATGATCGCCATTGCACCGCTTGCAGTAGTAATGACGCTTAGACTCTTGACTAGCTACCTGATTCCTATTTCGCCAATTGTTCCCTCCTTCTTTATTTCCAACACCTCCAAAAGATCGCGATTTACTACGAAAATTACTATTATTATTGTGACTGAAGTTACCCCTCTTAGCTGGGGTGTCAGATTGACTCCCCTGAAACTCCTTCCTCTTATTACTTACCGCTACACTTCCCATTTCGGCTTCCATTTTCTGATTGCTTCTCTCAATATTAACAGCCCTTACATAAATTTCTTTCAAAGTAGTAAAAGTTTCACCAGCAAACCTACCCTTAATTTTCCAACTCAGCTTATCCTCAAATCTGGCTGCTTTAGTACGCTCTGTAGGCACCAATTCCTTAGCAAAACGACTAAGTTCCACAAATTTAGTATAAAATTCCTTCACAGACATATCATCAGTTTGCTTTAAATCCCCAAAATCGGCAAGTTTTTGACTTTTTACGTGATCGGGAAAGTACTCATACTCAAGCATCTCCTTAAGGTCATCCCAATCCCTTTCATAAAGTATGGACACTCCCTCAGCATTTCTCCTTCTAACGGGTTTCATAAAGTCCTCTTTAATTGTTTCCCACCAAACATCAGCCTCTTCCTTAAGGTAATATACGGCTATTCTAGCCTGAAATTCCACGGGACACCCTATAGCCATGAAAATTTTCTCCATCTCTCTAACCCAATTATCTAGCTCATTTGGGTCCCCCTTTCCAGTAAAAGATGGTGGTCTTTTCTTTTGCACCGCTTCAGACATAGCTGTAATAGTAGGTGCAGCATCCTGTTCATTCTCGGTTCTTTCATTCATACTTTCTACCCTCTCACTTATACTCCTACTAACTGCTGTCATTTGCTGCACAGCTTGGAGAATAGCACCATTCTGGGCAACCATTTGTGCCATTAGAGCAGCCATATCAACGTTATTGTTCTCAGGTTCTCTTCGAGGAAGCATTGTCTACTATATAAATAAACATTATTTTGTAAGCTCGATTAGTAAAATCTGAGAGTGAACATTAACCAAACCACATCAAAGTAAACCCATCTCCTCTAAATTTTAAGTATGATAAACTCCTTAGTTAACCGAGAGGCTCAAACTAAATTAGCAATGACTACTAAGACGGCTCTTAGGCAAATTCTAAATGTAACAAATAAAATATTAATATGCAATGCACCCATCCTACCCCTCACTCAAATTTTTTTTTAAAAAAAAAAATATGAAAAGTTTTTTTTTTTTTTTTTTTTTTTCCAATTGTTTTAAATCCTGTAAAACTTATTTTCTTTTCGGAAAACCATAGCTCTGATACCAACTGTAACAGCCCTAAATTTTCACGACCAAAACGGTAAAGAAGATATGGAAAATTCACGGCTGTCACTCCACACTTAGCTAAAAATGCCAAGTACAAGGTAAATACAGAGTAACCTTTAAATCAAAGTACATGTCTCAAAATTTTATCAAAACAATTAAACGTTGCAGCGGAAGACTTAAGTCTTACAAAATCTAAAACAATAAATAAATTTCAAATCCAATGATATTATAAAATTATAAATAGTGTAAGACGGAGTCTTTATTCAAAATCCTTCCACGCTCGTACTAATCCCCGGATCCGGTATGCACCCATGCAAAGATCTCAAGCATCTCAATTGTACCTATCAACCGTACCCAAAACATAAATAGGTACAGTTCCAGTGGGGAACGACCCAAAACATAAGGACGTCAAAGACAAAGTCGAGTTTACGAAAATAAGAAATATTGACAAATTCAAAAACAAATATTATAAATTAACAAAGCTTTGAAACCAAAGTAAAAACAAGAATTACATTTCAAAACCAAGTGTCAGAAATCCAATAATATTAACCAAACAATTCAAAACCAAAACTTTTACCACATGTGTGCCAAGGTCCTACCCTTGACACGGCCTGCAGGCACCACCGTGCTTTGTTAGACTCATAAAAGTGCGCACCTCTCACATTTGGGCAGTCAGTAGGATGGAACCGCCAAAGGAGAAAGTCTAACTACCTAGCGAGTGGGGGCCGGACAATCCCCACCCAAATGAACTCGGGCCAAGAGTTTAGTTTCGGGACGTAATCCCAGGAGCGTCAGAGACGACCTTAAACCATCTAGACCAGAAGAAACCAAATTTTCCAAAGCGGCCTGAGCCGAAACCATTCCAATGTGTAACATTCAAAATTTAGAAATACGAGTGAAAATTCTTCGGTGCCACAATATTATAAAAACAGTTTAATGATTAATCCGAACATGCTCTTTACTTAAATTTAAAAAGGGTAAAAGTCCTTACCTCTCGAGACGGTCAATCCAAGCTAAGCTTAATATAAAAATTCTTTCTCTTCAAATCCGCAAGCTACAAGTAATACAAGTTACCCAATTACTACGCTCCTTAGTATGAAAGTAACTCCAACTTATCATACGACTCGCTATTACATCAAAACGCTCAACTATTGACCCGAGACTAACAGCTAAAAACACGAAAATATACCACAAGTGTCTCACTATACACACTGACAAAACTAGTTTATTATGCTCTCGAGATCAGTGGTCCTAACCAACCGTATCAACCTTCCTCTTTGTCTCAATACACCTGATCCAACTAAGGCTGAAAGGCAAACAAAATCACTTATTAGCTTGTCCACCTCTTTCCATTCTTTAAAATCTAGTGACCAATTCTCTTCTCTACGTCCTCCAGGTAACAACTCCAAATTGACCCAAAGTAGCCATTCAAGGTAAAAAGCAAATTAATTATAACTCAGTCAATCCAATTCGCAGCCTAAACCTGCAAATTCAACTACACTTACAACTTATGTCACGAGCTCACAATTTACGCAAACTAAGAAATTAGTATACTGCACAACCGAACAATCGAATTAATATTGTCATACCAAGTAGGCTAAAACTAGCAGCACCAACACACTCCCTAACAAAATTCTGACCCAACTCTTAACATTCCGTAGCATAACCCAAGCGTCAAAACTCGGTTAATAAACTGAAATCAATAAGCTGAAACTGAACTTACGATCGATCACATTCATAACTCAAACAAAAGTATCACTCAATACTCCACTAACCTCATATTAACACTTGGTCCTTTACTGTATTGAACCCAGTTGCACTTGTCTCATGCCTATGTAGCTATTGAACCACAATCAATTCATACCAACAATCTCCATAACATTTGTATTCCTTCGTAATAGACAAATCGAATAAAGACTTACGATTTGTTTCATCCATATGCAAACAACACTCACTCAAACCTAATTTACTCAACTAATCCACCAATCCATACTCATACAGTAATTTAAAGACCATAATTAAAATCTCAAATAAAACATGTTCAAACTTTATTGTATGAATTATTTAAATAAATAAATCTATAGACAAGGACACTTACAAAAGATTTATCCAGTGCGAAAAAGAGGGAAACAATTAAAATCTGGTTAGAGTTCGGCAATTGCTCGGAAGGTGACGGCGTGCTGCCAAGAATAGAATAAGAATGGTGTAGAAGCAGGAGATCAGAAAAGTGATTTGGGGTGAATGTGAATTAGGGAAACAAGAGGGTAAAGTGATAGCAGGAGACGGGTTATAGGGTTTTGACAATTTGTTTTTTTTTTCTTTTAAGACGGGTCAAAGTCCAATGCAAAAATTCGGGCTTTATACAAAATATTTTTCCTCAAATACTTAAAAACGATGTATAAATAAAATAAATGTCAAAGCGATACTTAAATTTTAACAACTTTAATTAAAAAAAATAATTATTAATAAAATAAATGAGGGAGTAACCCGAAAATATAACTTGGAAATAATGGGGTATTACAACCCATCACACTTCATTTTCTTAATGTAACCAAACAACTAGTTAAATTTTATGTAATCCCTTACATTTCCCCCTCTTACCCTTTTTAATTTCCTTTCCCTTTCCTTTCTATAACCAAACGCCCCCTTAATTTAAACAACAATTCTTATATAAGACCGTTTTATGTTATAAGACGGGTCCAATAGGAGAGATTAGCCCATCAAAAAAATTGAAATAAAAAAACAGAAAAATAAAATAAAATCAAACACTCAGTTTAAGAAAGCGAAGCAGGTAAATTAAGGGGTCGTTTGTTTCAACAAATCGGAATGGAATTGAATGGAGTTTGATAGTAGGGGGCTATGAGATTCTAAATCCATATTTGTCTAGTCTTGTTTGGTTCACCACAAGTTATATATAACACCTCCTTCTTATTCGGCTAAGGTTATTGGGAGATGTTATCATCTCGGTTTTCCGAGGCGGTGAAATCGGAGTTGCAATTAATATAAATGAAGTATTTAGTGAATTACATAACCACAAATAAATGAATGAAATAAATAATACAACTAATGATTACTATATTCTTGTAATGAAATGACACTCGACTTCAAGTTCAAGGCTCGTCCCATCTCCCACGTGACACCAACTCAACTTGTACTCAACCTGCTCCCCATATAATCGAAAATATCATATGGACCGACACATGTCACCCCGAAAATAGGTGACAATTATACAGACACACAACATGCGAGTTTCAATAAATAAATACAAGACACATCCTGATAAATGAATATGCAACATGCCAATAATATAAATGGGACACAATCAGGCAACCACTGCCACGGTACCGCGACACGCCCAAACATACCGACCACCACTCTGACACCGGGAAAAACCCAAGCATACCAACAACCACAAATAGGTACCGAGACACGTGCAGACGTACCGGGTCCGGAAGCCAACCGGATCCCCTACCAGACGTCGTGCCCCAACCACACGACTCCCTCCGTAACTCAAGCCATTAATGTGCACACCCCTCTTGGAGTGGGAAGCACCAAGAGGCGACTCAAGCGTAAGGCGGTCTCCCAACCGTCTTACGTCTCCTCAACAACAACATATCCTCCAGAAAAATAAAGATAACCAATACATGAAACACAACCCAACATATCATAATCATCCTCTTAATGATGCAATTAACCACTAAACATGTTATAATGCAAATTTCCTAATTATGTGAGACTAATTACAATATCCACATAACAAGATATGTTTCGGACTTATACAAATGAGATATTACTTTATCGGGTTTAAAAATAATATGACTAGATGGTATAATAAAATAATGTTCATATTTGAGAGCAACACACTTGACTTGATGTTGTTGTTGATGAGAGCAACACACTTGACTTGATAAACATTTCTCACAATCATGATCCATCTAAAGACATGTCTGGTCATCCTTCTTGTAGACGATTGACAAAATCAGAAACTTCAAATGTGGAAAGATTAAGTATTTCTGGTATTCAACCTCAAAATATTATTTCATCTCTTCGATTAAAAAACCCTAACATTCAAGCAGTGTCGAGGACATTTATAATGTGAAGACAAAAATTCGCAATGAAAAGTTAGATGATTGACAAAATCAGAAACTTCAAATGTGGAAAGATTGAGTATCTCTGGTATTCAACCTCAAAATATTATTTCATCTCTTCGATTAAAAAACCCTAACATTCGAGCAGTGTCGAGGACATTGTATAATGTGAAGACAAAAATTCGCAATGAAAAGTTAGATGGTAAATCAATGATTCAAGCACTTTTTGAAGAATGTGGTCGCTCTAGATTCCTAGTTAATGTATTCTACAACTTATTCAATGTAGTTGAGCTTTGGTATAAACTTATTGAGCTTTACTAACAAAATTATTGAGCTATGATACAAAGTTATTGAGCTTAACAGAATAAATGTTAAGCTCAATAATTTGTAAAATAGCTTAACTATTTGTGTAAGTGCTCAACAACTTTGAGACGGTTGTAGAATGCTATTATATAACTGGTTGTAGGATAGTATTTGTGCAAGATTCCGTTATAATTATAAGTGTGATGAGAACGGGTGTTTAACCCGTGTATTTTTTGCTCACCCTAAGTCGGCCATGTTAAGTAAAATCTATCGGAAAGTGTGTGTTAGATTGCACATATAAGACTAATGTGTACAGCTGTACAAGATGTATTTACTTGATGTTAAAGGAGTATCAAGCTTTAATAAGTCATTTTACTCTTACTTTGTTTTCTTAAAAGAAGAAGTAGAAGACTATGTTTTGGTTCTACAAACGTTTTTGCGAGATGATAAGGTGTTTGATGAAGGCAATATTAATTGTTTTTCCTCAAACTATTCATCTCCTATGCATTTGGCACATACAAAAAAATATTGTTGCTAGGTATAAAAACCAGTTTATTAAGGATGAGGACTGGGAGACGTTCATGTCAACTTGGAATGTAGTGCGTTTTTTTGGGAAGAGGAAGGTATGAAAAATAATGACAAAATGTCCATCAAAAGAGTACTTTTTATCCATAAAAGAGCAACGACGATAAAAAATAAGGGTTTTTTTGTCAAAAACTACCTAAAATTTGTCTTACTTGTAAATAACCTACCTATCATTTTATTTTTTGCAAGACACTACCTTTGATTTTTTAAATTTTGTTGAAAACTACCAAAACCCATTTCCGACCAAATTTTGGTCAAAACTCCGACATTAACTTTGTTTACTCCTTTTATCACGTGGGAACTGTCTTTTTTTACCCTTTCATTCTGTTCTCCCTCCCTTCTCTTTCTTGTCCTGATTTAACCCTTTATCTTTCTCTCTTTTCTCATTCACAACCATCTTTCTCTCATACTCCTCCTTATCTTTCTTCATATCTCCTTCATCTAATTATCTCCATTTCTGATTTTGCCTAATGTCAAGTACCTCAATAAGATCCACGAAAACCTGAACTAGAAGAAAGGTATGCAACTGTGGCATCCATTTTGCACTTACAACATCTTGAAGTTTCGTTTAATGAGAAAAATTAGTCAACTTAAGCAAGGAGTTAAGGAGAAGATGCATTTGAAGGAGGTTGAAGTGAAATGCGATGAAATGAAGATTTGTGTTGGAGATGTTGAGGTCATAGAAGAGGAAAGCTATGATATTCATAGGATTGGTATTTTCAATATTATTTGTTATGCGAAGGATGAATGAGTAAAGGATGATGATAGTTGGGAAAGTAAATCAAGTAAAGTAAAAGAGGAGAAAGAGAAATAGGCATGGGAACTATGGTAAAAGAGGAATGAGGGAAAAAAAACTGAGAAAATAAGAGAGTTCCCACGTGTGAATTGAAGTAAATAAGGTCAATGTCGGAGTTTAACCAAAATTTAGCCGGAAAATAGGTTTTGGAAGTTTTCAACAAAACTTAAAAAATTAAAGGTAGTGTCTTGCAAAAAAAATAAAATAATAGACAGTGTATTTACAAGTGAGACAACCATAAATCACTTGTTCGAATCTCCCATATTTTATTGAACTTACTACTTCACATTTTGGGCCAACAAATGTGTTACTCTCATATAATGTTGGGCCATTTGACAAGTTCGTCTATCTTTTTGCACACGCAAGTAGTACGCAACGAAACATACTTATCGTGGGTTTATCAATTAGGGTTTTCCATCGTTGAATTCTTCACATTTCTGTTTTCTCCTCTTCTTCCCCAAAACCCTAGAAACTTCAATTGAACAACAAAGGTAATTATTCTAATTACAATCATTTTATCATTTATATTTCCGCCATTTTTGTTCTATAACAAGCTTTAGCTACAGTACCGACACTAGTTTCGTTTGATTTATTGATTGATTGTTAGTTAGTGAGAAAATGGCGGGGAAGACTAATAAAGGAAAGAATCGAAAGGGAGCAAATTCATCCAATTCCAATTCCAATTCCAATTCCAATTCCGATTCCAATTCCAATATCGATTCTACGCCGTTGGTTGTTACTTCGGATTCTTCGGAAATTGTCGTTGACAATACCGACTCTGTAGTTGATGTTGTTGCTGGTAGTGATGAACCGGTTGTTGAAGCAAATGGAGTCGTTGCTGCTGCTGCTGCTGCTGAGAAGGCGGTTTCGGAGGAGCCGCCTTCCGACTCGGTTAATAATAGGCAAGGTAACTAATGATTAATCATTTTATGTAATTTTTACTCCCTCCGTCCCAATCATTTGTTTACAGTTGATTAAAATACTCGGTATATCTGAATGAATGAATGAATTTATACGAGGAATTGGTTACTAATGAGCAGAGTGTACAGGTGAACTTCATCTTTATCCGGTTTCTGTTAAGACATTTGGTGGTGACAAGCTCGAGTTGCAGGTATGATAAAGCGGGGAAAATGGTGTTTTTGTATGGTTTTTATGATTGAATTTATTAATTAATGATTGAGGGCAGTAGTAGTTAGTAACGGTGTGTGTGTGGTAATTGATGTAGCTGAACCCTGGTGATTCGGTGATGGATGTGAGGCAGTTTCTTCTTGATGCACCGGAGACGTGTTTCTTTACTTGTTATGATTTGTTGTTGCACACGAAAGATGGTGCTGTCCATTCTCTTGAAGATTATAATGAGATTTCTGAAGTTGCTGATATTACTACCGGTGATTGTTCATTGGAAATGGTTTCTGGTAGGTCACTCCAGACAACTTATCGAATCGAAACAACTTTTGAGTACCTTTTATTAGATCATAAATAGGAATGAAATACATTGAATGATCTATATACTACTACGTATAATCTTACCACAATATTTGTTCGTCCCTTGTCAATCCAAACAAGTGGTAGTCAACTAGAGTGAATGTATCGATTTAAGTGAAATATATCCGTAGCTGCATGCTTTAGTGTAGATGAACTTGACGAAGCGAATATATCAACTGGCGGATGTCATTAATGTGCAGATGACTCATTTGCGCATGTTATAACAAAGAGGAACAATATAAATGGTATAAAAGAAACATTTTGTATGTCCAATATGAGAAAAGAAAAAGAAAATTAAATCTTATTACTCGCAAGAGTTATCACTATATTGATGCCGATACCTGTTTGCAGCTTATTATGATGATAGGTCGGTGCGGTTTCATGTTCACCGTACACGGGAGTTGCTTTCTGTTTCAAACATCCATGCTTCACTTTCGACATCTCTTGCTTTGGAGCATGAGAGACTACGTAGTACGTCAGAAACCAAACAAGGTTTTAAATTTTGATCCTTTGCTTCATGTTATGGACTGCTTTGTATAGCCCGAGTTTTGAAGATTGCTTAGTATATTTTTATGGTTGCAGATTCTGTCAAGGCAGTTCCGGAAATAGAAGGTTTTGATTTCATGGAAGACGTTACTAGCTGTTTTAGTAAATTGTTTCCTTCTTCCCCAAAAGAGATAAAATGTGTTGAGAGCTTAGTATTCTCATCATTAAACCCTCCCCCTACTCATCGAAGGTGAATCTCGAAGCCTCTCTCCATGAGTGTCGGTTCTTATCTTCAATATGGATTACAGTTGTTGTTTGGATGAACTCAACAGGGATCATGATTTTTTATTTATGATTTTTAATGTGGTAACTGTTTGATTTGTCAGGCTTGTTGGGGACTTAATTTATTTGGATGTGATAACGCTGGAAGGAAGCAACTTTTGCGTATCAGGAACAACACAAGGGTTTTACGTTAATTCAACCGCAGGAAATTGTTTAGATCCTAAGCCAGCCAAAAGTTCTTTTGAAGCAACAACTCTTATTGGACTCATGCAAAAAATTAGCCCAAAATTTAAGAAAGGTAGAAAATTTCCCAAACTTGAGTTTGCTGTGGGTTGAGATCCTCTTGAGTCCTTATTTCACTTTTTTTGTTTTTTTTGTGAAGCTTTCAAGGAAATTTTGGAGCAGAAAGCTTCTGCTCACCCATTTGAGAATGTTCAGGCTTTTTTGCCTCCAAATTCATGGCTTGCTCCATATCCACCACCTGGTAATGTATACGTTTGTCGCTTCTATATGTAAAATTGTGTTATTAATCTCCCATTAAATGGGTTGGGTAGCCATGGTCATTCCATTTTTCTTCTTGTTCTTTTTTAATCGACTTTTTATTTCATTCAATATTAGGGTAAAGGCCAAAGGGAAATGTATTCAAAAGAAAAGTTCTGAGAAGTTTACACTATTGGACTTTTCTAGAGTTTATAGAGAGATCTTTTGTTGAATGGCTTATATTAGTTATATTTCTTTTAAAGTTATCTATTTCTCTACAATTTTATAGAACCTTTCTATTGATGATTTGATGTTAGGTTGAGTATTTGGATCGACAAGGGTTATGCACGAGTTGACCTACATATTGAGTGTATATAAATAAAGAGTCCAAGTAACATAGTTTGTTTTGAAGCCAATGTGCAGTAATGAAAAGAAGGAAATGAAGATTTCTCATATAACTTAAAATCTGACGATCTTTTAGGGTTGTTGTCTAAACTTAAGAGGATGTTATGAGTTTGTGAATATGTTCCTTCTTAGGGATTGAGGACTTGTTTGGTTATAGATACCTTCGTAATTGAATTGGAGGGTGTTGAAGGATATAAAAATGAATAAATTTGTGTTAATAACTTGCGGTTTGTAGACAAAAAATAACAACCAACACATCTTGATTTATTTACCTTAATAGTGGATCTAATCTTGGCTAAACAACAAAACCATCGAGGTGCATTATTGAATTGGAGGGTGTTGAAGGATATAAAAATGAATAAATTTGTGTTAATAACTTGCGGTTTGTAGACAAAAAATAACAACCAACACATCTTGATTTATTTACCTTAATAGTGGATCTAATCTTGGCTAAACAACAAAACCATCGAGGTGCATTGCTTATACCAGACTAGTAGTTGAGCGTAAATGTTGATTCTTTTCTTATTCTTGGCCTTCTTCATTGACCTTGAAAGCTCCATGAGTGGTTATTGTGCTCTGGTATGTACAGTTAAACACTGTTGAAAGATTTATGCATTGCTGACGGTATAGTACAAATCCTGGTGTGTCCGGTGTCTATAAACTTTCTCCTCTTTGTTTATTTTGCAGGTCATAGACGTGATGCAGCCAGGGCGGAAAATGCCATCACCCTTACGTATGGAAGCGAGCTAATTGGCATGCAAAGGGATTGGAATGAAGAATTGCAGTCTTGCCGAGAGTTTCCTCATACTACTCCTCAGGAAAGGTGCATGCTTATTACAAGTGTTTCTGTGTTAGCATATGAGAATATGTTTCTTACAATTTGACTTTCTGAGCTCATCTTTTTTTTTTTTACAGGATTTTACGTAATAGAGCTCTTTATAAAGTAACTTCTGATTTTGTTGAGGCTGCTATGAATGGTGCTGTTGGAGTTATTAACAAATGCATACCTCCAATCAACCCAACAGACCCTGAATGTTTTCACATGTAAGTTTAACTGTAATGATAACCTGAAGAGATAATTCCTGCTGTTTTTGTTTGTCATTATTTTTTGGCAGCATTTACATTGTTTTTATAAATCGCTTTCTTGTGAACGTTTATAGATGTACCAACTTTCTTTGATGATGATGAATACTAAATTAGTATCTTGCTTAATCTTGTGGACACAACTGTCATATGTCTGAAGTCTCGTAAATTCTTACTCCTGATATAACATACCAGATTGCTTTATTATTTTTAACATAGGTTATTTACCCTCTTCTGTTTGTTCCTATTTCAGTGTCACACCATCTCCATCTTTCTTCTTTGCCCTTTATTAAACGTGATTTTTCCTACATCCTAATCAGTGGAGTATTCTAGTATTTAGAGTTGCTCCATGTGTGTCTATTGATTTCTGTCTTTGCCTTCGCACCTGCTTTTTTGTTTAGTAGTTGGTTGCTCATCAACATCTATATGCTTTTATTAGGTATGTGCACAACAATATATTCTTCAGTTTTGCTGTTGATGCGGACCTCGAGCAGCTTCCTAGGAAGCACAAAACAAATGCTAATGTGAAAAATAACATAACACCCGTCCAGCATAACTCAAGTGGTAAAATTGTGGATAAAATATCTAATGCAGCAACTGACCTTGGCAATGGGGTTGAATCAAATGGCTCAAGAGCAGAAGATGAGAGTGGAGTTGTTATTGAACCCTCTGATGCTTCTGAAGTTCAGTTCGTTGATACTGAGCAAGCTACATACGCTTCTGCAAATAATGACTTGAAAGGCACCAAGGCGTACCAGGAAGCCGATGTTCCAGGATTGTATAATCTTGCAATGGCCATTATTGATTATAGGGGTCACAGAGTAGTTGCCCAGGTGTGATTAGATGTCCTGCTTGTCTATAATTTGCATTTGTCACTGCTGTTTAATTTTATCATTTCTTTTTCGGCCGTCTTGTAGTTTTTATATCCTTATGTGCCACCAAAACCTTATCCCATTGGATTTTTCGCAACTACAGCCAGGATTTTGAGTTTGTGTGCTACATTTTGTCGATTTGCATCTGGTTATATTTAGACCCAAGCCTTTCTTAGAGTACACATACTTGGGTTTGAAAACATAATGCGTGTTGGTTATGTTGTATGTTTACTTGCTATCTTTCTTTACTTTCTTATTCCTTTGGTTTTTTTCGGTACACGTGCCTCAGAAATCTGCTTGTCTATTGTGTTTTGTTATATAATACCTTGACGAGCCTATGTTTATAATGTGTCTGTTCTTATAATGAAGTTGCTGTCTGCCAAACACCTCTTTAGGCAATTTTCATTACGGGTCATTCGGATATAACATTTACTTATGCCACCGTAAGTGGCACTCTCTTATGCATTTTTGATATCGTTGCTTGTATTATCCTTTAACCTATTTTAATACCCATTGGCAATTTTGCTGGTTCAGAGTGTTTTGCCTGGCATCCTTCAAGGTGATAAATCGGACTCCCTTTTATATGGTTCTGTGGATAATGGCAAAAAGATTTGCTGGAATGAAGGTTTTCATTGCAAGGTGGGAAACCGTGTCTGACCTCTTAAATCAGTTATCACATCTTAATTGTTATGGTTCCTCTGATTTTTTCGTGATTTGTGGCGTATGCTAAATTTTTATAATAGAGCTGCCTTGTTGAATTGGCACATTTTATAGACAATGGAATTAGGGAGAAGCCTTTGTTGTGTGGCATGTTTCGCATAATCCCATGCTTCTGTGTGGTTATTTTCCTCATATTACTAATTCTTATTTGAGACCATTGTACGGTTCTCAAATCTCAATTGTGAAGTTACCTAAATCATTTTATTTACCCACAAAATTATCATTTAGTTACGTTGGGGATGCATCTGCTTTAAGAATAACCTCTACAATGATCCGAAAGTGTCACCAACTGTCACCATAGTATGTAAGTCATGCTTGCTGGATGTTTTGTGTAGTTTTGGAAGTCTGGACATAAATTTCACTCCATTCTCTACCTTGTTAGAGTTAAGTGTGCTATTGTGCACACAGCACACTAATGTTCATTTCATTAGTTTTCTATTGGAGGCGCGCTTGCCAATAAAATAACTTCCTGTTTCAAGTAGTTACTTATGCTCAATACAATGAACTTTGTTGTGATCATTGATCTTTTATTGAGTGTGTGTCAACTCGTGTTTGCGACTAGAGATTCTTGGCATGCTGACCCACGACGCTCTCCAGCTTGTTTCTAATGGGCAATCCCTCACTAGCATTTGTTCACAATGTCTGTGTTCTTGCCGCTAAGTCAGGCAAGCGTGCACATTAAGGCTGTGTTTGGATAGCAAAAGTGGAGGGAAAGGGAGGGGAGGGGGAAGGAGGGAAGAGAGAGGGAAGGGAAGGGGAGGGGAAATGGGATGTGGGTGTTTGGATACAATTTCCCTCCAAATCTTACCTAATGTGGAGAGATTTTGATTTGCCTTGAGGAGGGAAAATGGATCCCTCCAAATCCTTCCCCCTTCATTTCCCTCTACCCTTATTTGCTATCCAAATAAGGGATTTTAAATCCCTTACTCTCCCTCCCTTTCTTTTCCCTCCAAATCACACAATCCCTACACGAGTTCTGTCTCAAAGAAGGGACTGTTACATAGTGCAATAGTGTGCATCCAGCAAATGTTTCTATTTTTTTTAAACTTTGTAGAACTGCTTTAGTAACTTGTAGTTAATAGTGAGACTTTGTTGCGATGGTAGGTATTGGAGGCTGCGAATCGGCTTCACTTGAAAGAGCACAGTGTATCTGATGAGCACGGAAATGTATTCAAACTAGCTGCACCTGTGGAATGTAAGGGTATTGTGGGTAGTGATGACAGGTGATAACTTCAACTTACTGCTCTTCTGATATTGATTGTTTTTGCTAGTTTTACCTGTGATTAATTCGTGTTCTTGTCCAAGGCAAATTATTAGCTCTCCATTCTTATTTTCACATTCTCGTTTTCCATCTTAATAGAGTGTAAGACTTGGTGTTCTTAGGTTTTTTGAACATGTTGGAATCAAACAATTATACTTACTAGAGTTTGTGCATGCTTCTACAAAACTTTTAGGTGAGTATAGAAGAACAACAACTTGGGGTTAATTGTTTTCTTGTAGTTCTGTTTATTTAACAAATTTAACTATGATTAAATTCTCGGGAGTTTTTCATTTACTGGCCATTATATTCCCAGTGTACATAGTTATTCTGCGACAACTATTATACTATGCTATTACGAATAACTAGGAGTTAACCGTGTGTATTGTATGTAAAAATCTCGCTTCTGGCTTTTGAATAATCTTTGGATGGCAGTTCGTTACATTTCAGCTGACCATAGTATGACTATTTTCCTGTGTTGAACGTGACTACTTTTCTTCCTTCACCATTTCTGATACTCTTGTTTTAATATTTTCCAATGATAGGCATTATCTTCTGGATTTAATGAGAGTCACTCCACGTGATTCAAATTATACCGGTCCGAGATCTCGCTTTTGTATATTGAGGCCTGAGCTTATTAGTGCTTTTTGCCAAGTGAGTCAACAACATAATCTGGAATACGATTAACAGAGTCTCTGTTGCCTTTTTCTAATCCGCTTTTTATTCATCAACTGTGAAGAAGGTTGAAGCTGCAAAACGGTTAAGTTCTAAATCAAATTGTGATGAAAAAGATTGTTTAGCCTCTGAAGTATCAAATGGTGGTGTAAATGCGGATACGGATGTACAAACTGTCTCATGCGTACCAGTAACTTCTGATAGCCAAGTAAGTGCCTATTTGCTATGCCAATTTTATGTGACTTAAAAGTTTTATTCCATTAAAAATCACTATGCCAACTTTACGTGACTAAAGTTTAGCCTCTGAAGCATCAAATGATGGCTTCTTGTCATCTTTTTTATTCAATTAAAAATCATTATGCATGTGCCGTTGCAATGTATTTTTTTCAAGTACAATGTTTTGTTAGTTACGGCAGCATTTTCACTTTTGAACCTGGACTACTTGCTCTTTCATGAAAAGATCACTAGAAGTTGTGGAGGTTGTATGGGGGAGGAAGATAGCCAAATATTTTTGTTTTACTTTGAACCTGGACTACTTGCTTTTTCATGAAAAGATCACTAGAAGTTGCGGAGGTTGTATGGGGGAGGAAGATAGCCAAATATTTTTGTTTTACTGGAGATTTAGTTGGAGGACTGTGGTAGAATTTTCTAGGATAATTGAGCAACTTATCAACATTATGCTTTTGGCAAGTATTAGGCGTGTCTATTAGACAAGTATTATACATGATGCCTCCGTTGAACTCTGATGCTTCATTTGCTTTTCTAAAACCATCAATCTCCTTACCTCCTGCTCATTCCAACATTCATTTCTTCTATATCTCGTTGACCATGGAAGTCTCCAAATTTTGAATTCGCATTAACCACCTTAGAAGTGTTATCAATTGCATTGTGTTTATTTTTTACCTAGTATATTTGTGACAAAATTCATGTAGAGTATGGAATTGTCAATTTCTGTTGTCTTTGGGAAGTTGTATTCTCGTATAATTGTTTCAAAGAGACAAAGTAATCAGGACATAGAGTTGTGCGTTGATATTGATTATTGGGAGATGTAATCATCCATTTGAAATTGAACGTGTTTAGATGATAATTAGTGCACAGTATTGAGAGCGCGAAGCCATATTTGCATGACCACTTTTGATTTGCTATTTGTGTTCAGCTATGTACTTATTTTAGAGATACGTTTTATGGTGCAATGATATGCAGACGACTTGCAAAGCCCTCAGGGTCTGATTGCCCTGGCTTAATATTGAATCAAAATAAATGGTCCATCCAATGAGACTGTTTGTTTTTCTCTTCCTGTTTATTTTTTCCCCCATTAGAATGGAGATGCGTCTTTTTACAAGATTGTGTTTCTTGATGTTTAGCTCTTGCTGCTTTCTGCAGGATATTTCTGAAGAAGAGGGTAAAGCTACTGCTAAAGATTCTTTATCTACTACCACTGAAACAAGTGATGTAATAAGTTTCAATCCAAATGTATTCACGGAGTTTAAGTTAGCTGGGTCCCCTGAAGTGAGTTTTGCTACATTCTGATGACTGATTATTTTGTATCAGTAGTCTATCTAAATGAGATAAAAGTCACTAATTGTCAGTTTGTTTTCAGGATATAGCGGCAGATGAAAGTAGTGTGAAGGAGGCAAGCTTGTACCTCACAGATGTTGTGCTGCCAACATTCATACAGGATCTATGCAAACTTGAATTATCACCAATGGATGGTCAGACATTAACTGAACAACTTCATACTAATGGGATTAATGTCAGATATATTGGAAAAGTAAGCGCAATTGTTAACATAATAGTAATTAGTTTAAAATTTCTAGGTGTTAAAAGTGAGTAACAGATAACTTTTGGTGATATGGTTTGAGAAATGCATTACACTCAGCAGAGACTTCTTGTATTTGTAAATTTTTAAAGGTAGCTGAGGAATTGTGTTTTACTGTGTGGATGTTGCTCCTTTAGTTAATGGTGTAATAAAAGAGTTGATATGACATGTTTAAGTTCACTTGAAGCATTAGGTGAAATACAGTACTACGTATTTCCCTTGGAATTTTTGCGATAATGACGATGAACTATGAACCATGAATCAGTCGTTGTTCCTCTGTTTTTGTTCAAGATGCCTCATCTAGAAATTTTTTGAGGTGGTCATTTTTAATTTGTTAGCACTTATGAGGTTTTCCTGGTCCTTTTATTACTGTAACATCAGTTAAAAAATTGAATAAGTAATTTACTTTTATCATTTTGTGATTCTTTGATCAGGTAGCTGAAGGGACAAAACATATGCCTCATCTTTGGGACCTATTTGTTAACGAGATTGCAGTTAGGTCCGCAAAGCACTTGCTGAAGGTAATATTTCCGTGCTCATGTTTTATGCTACCTTTGTCTTGAAGCGCAAATTTAAGTCGTGAGGTTATTGATTCACAATTCGATAATTCCCATACTAGGGAAAAACTTGTGAAATTGGAATTTATCATCTCAGATTTTCAAGGTCTATTATGTACTCTTTAACATTTTGGAATTGCTAAGTAGAACATCTTCTGCAATGAAACAAATATAAATGTCAACCACTTCATATACCAGGAATGATAGGGAGTATGTTTGTAGTGTTAATTCTGTGGTATTGTAGGATGTCCTGAGAGATACAGAGGAACATGAAGTTGGTCCCGCTATATCACATTTCTTCAATTGTTTCTTTGGAGATGTTCAAACTGTTCCGGAAAAAACCAGCAGCAACGTCTTGCAGCGCCGATCTCACAAGAAGGTGAGCCACATTGGAGGTTTTGATTTCACTTTTATTTGTCTTTTTGTTTTAGATTTACTTTTCTCTTTGAGCAAGATTTCAGGACTTGGTATAAATGTTTTTATGATTATATTTCTCTCTACTTAGTTTTATTGAAACTCGTTAGCAGGCAGGAAATCAAAAGCCAACGAGGGGAAAAAACAGGTCGAAGAATGGAGCGTTTGCTAGAACAAATTTGTCTTCCTATTTGGGCTTGTGCTCTGAAAGATTGTGGTCTGAAATTGTGGAATTCGCTAAATTCAAATATCAGGTACATCAGGGATGTTTGTTTGACTTTGCTCTTCACCTTTCGGTCATTGCCAAAGAATGTAGTTTGTTTACAATTGTAACTGTAATATACTTTTTGTTTTGTAGTTTGATTTGCCAGAGGATTTAAGGACTCGGGTCAGGAAAGTTTCAGTGATTCGCAATCTCTGCCAGAAGGTAACTACGATAAATCCAAGCTTAGCATTAATCTGTCATTCTGTTGTATTAAATACGTAGTGTTTAATTTGGGGGGTTGTGGTGAGCTAGTAAAAATTGTGTGTCGTCCTGTGTCATAATGAATAGATGTCAGGGTGGTGATGAAATAGAGATACGGTTGTTATCCAGATACTGTGTTCAGTACTGCTGAGTAAATCATCATAACTTGCCAGAAGTATCTGGTCTTAGCTTATAGAGGGATTTGGTGGCAAATTGAAGAAGAGTGACATCATTTATGATAAGATATTACAAGCATGGAGCTGGGGGTTCTGACCTGATTTTGAATCTGAAAGATGCCTATTAATATCTTATAGTGCTAACCATTGTTCTACGACTATATTTCCTATCCGATGATTTATCCTACCATGTAGCTACATTATCCTTTTTACTCCCCTAACAATCTAAGGGACTAAGGATGTTGTCTAAACATATCACATAGGGTCCTATTGTGGTTCTTGGTTCTGTCTTTTCCGCAAATCTTCTCCTTGAATGATACGAAGTATATCTGTAATTATACCAAACTGTTAGGACCGGCCATGCGGATTTGTTCATTTGGAATTAGGTCTGAGTGTCTGACTGATCCACTTTTTGGTCTTATTGTCAGATTGGCGCAAGTCTGGCAGCTCGCAAGTATGATCTTGGTGCGGAATCACCTTTCCAAACATCAGATGTAGTGGATCTGCAACCTGTGGTGAAGCATTCAGTTCCTGTATGTTCAGAAACGAAAGATCTTATTGATACCGGAAAGGCCCAGTTGGCGGAGGTATGTCACATTCCTTCAACTTATGCTTTGATGATTGCATTCCAAGTCCATGGGGGTGACTGGTTGTGTCATTCCTCAAGTCTCTATTCAGCTGTTACAATTATGCTCTTGCCACCATAGCCCCTTCCCTTGCCACCTCTCCCATACATCACTAGTGCCTAATATGCCTCCCTTTCTGTGCCCTCTCCTTCCTTTTTGTACCTTCTACCTCTCATTTCAACGTCACCCACATGCTCTGTAATGATCAGTTCACCCCCTCGCCCCTTCTTCGTCAGCTACTCTTGTGAATGGTGGAGGAAGCTGGTGGTATGATATTGCTTGTACATAACATTTCAGCCTATCAGGCATATTGAAAACTCGAACATTGCTTGTAATGAAGACTAGTTAAAAGTTAAAACTACACTAAAAATTAACGGTTCTGTTATCTCTAGGGAAGACTAAGTGAAGCATATACATCATTTTCAGAGGCATTTTCTACCCTGCAGCAGGTACACATACCTTCTGTTCTATTCTTATCTTAAGTGTGAATTTTGGTATTTCATTTTTACAGCTTCTAAGGTGGTTATGATGTTTTGTAGGTGACTGGCCCAATGCATAGAGAAGTTGCTAACTGCTGCAGGTAAATTACTTGCTTAATATTGAGTGTATAATTGCAATTAGAAACAATTTAGGTTTTGCGGGGAAGTAACTCATTAGGATGATCGAGTTTGAAAGAACAAGAGATAGCTCAAGTGGTAAGAGCTCTCTTACTCCAACCATGAGGTCGGGGGTTTACCAGCGACATAGTGCGCTCATTTGAAGCAAAAAAGAAAAATCGATGATTAAGTTTGACATATCATGTTTTAGTGTGTGTTTGGCCTAATTTGTAAAAGTGTTTTTGCACTCAAAAACACTTTTTGGCCAAACACATCGTTTTCTAAACGATGAACAAAAATTCTCAAAAGCTAAAAATCCATATTTTTTCCCATAGAAATAGAAGCAACTATTTCTTGTTTATGCTTTTGAAAAACACTTTTCAAAAATTAAGCTTGAAAAACAAAAACTCATTTTTGAGAATCAAGGCCAAACATGTTCTTAGTATCTAATGTGTTTTCTCTAGATTTGTCTTAAGCCTAGACACCTATTTTCCCCATTTTAATTTTGGACTTTTCTTCACTTCACATTCTAATTTTTGACATATATCGTTTTATTTTTCTTCCCTATTCTCTTTTTTTTCTTTTCCATTGTTTCACCTGGAATTGCTGATTAAGACAATGATTCCTAGTAGCTGGCCCTCTAATCATTTTTGGCATCAACGGCCCTGTTGTTAATTTTCAAGGACGAGTAATTAACTCGTTCGGGCTCCTTGTACTACTGGCGATTCTTGGTCAATTTTTAGGATTCAATATCCTCTTCTTATTTTTATTTTTCGGGTTTGGAAATAATGACCTTTAATTTTTCTTTTCGGTTTGTCTATGGCTGTTTTTTTTGTAGGCATTTGGGTATTAATGGTTGTAGTCGGGTATTTTCAGGCTAATCACTCTTTTCTTTGTAAGGTACCTTGCAATGGTTCTATATCATGCTCAAGATGTGGGTGGAGCCATCATGCAGCAACACAAAGAGCTTATTATCAATGAACGCTGTCTTGGTTTGGATCATCCTGATACAGCTCACAGGTGATTTCTCTAACGTGTTATGTAATTCAAGGGGAATTTTATTCGCTTAGTTGGTCATCATATTAACCATATTAGTATACTACTGTAGAATTTGGTTGCTATTCTTACTTTCCCTTTTTGTTTCATGCACAGCTATGGCAACATGGCTCTCTTCTATCACAGTCTCAACGAAACGGAGCTTGCATTACAACACATGTCTAGGGCATTGCTTCTTTTGAGCTTGTCCTCAGGGCCTGATCATCCTGATGTTGCTGCAACTTTTATTAATATTGCAATGATGCATCAAGATGCTAAGAATATGGGTACAGCTCTGAGATACCTTCAAGAAGCTTTAACGAAGAATAAGAGGCTTCTCGGTGAGGAGCATGTTCAGACTGCCGTCTGTTATCATGCGTTGGCTATTGCTTTTAATAGTATGGAAAACTACAAACTTTCTCATCAGGTGTGTTGTTTTCTCTAGTAAAGCACTACAATTTTTTTTGAAGCACTATTCTATCTGTGCAGATGCTTTTGCCGATGACAGCTATGTCAAATTGTTAATGTACATTTCTGTTTTTGTTTTACAGCATGAAAAGAAAACGCATGAAATACTCTTGAAACAGCTTGGCGAGGACGACTTGAGGACTCGTGACTCACATGAATGGATGAATACGTTTAAGCTGCGTGAGCTTCAGGTTGCTACATCTTTTCATTGGATGATTTATCGCCAGCTAGTAGCTGAAAGTTTTTGTAGCACTAGTTATGTGAATATATTATTTTCTTTTATTCTGGTTGGATACCTTATGTTTGTTCTCTTGTGGCAAATTAACTTTCAGAAAAAAAAGAATCAAGCTCTTGTTAACGAAGCTCGTGTTGACCCAGATTTCTGGAAGGTACACTCTAAACTCTTGATATTTCTGGGCAGTACTCTTTGATTCCTTTCCTCGTGATATTCATCTTTATTTTTTTTGTGTTGCTCTAGTAAAATTATTTATAATAAGATGTCTTGACGATGCTGCATCTGTCATCTTTTTCATTTGATTGTTGGAGATGGACATCAATGAAGTCGCTTGCTTTGAAAAACAAATTGTCTCGCCACAATAGACACTTGCAGATAGATAATTGAAAAGTGTAGTAACTGACCATGACACAGTGTAGTATGTGACCTGGGGTTATTTAGTCGTAGGATCCTTAGTGTGTGGGGCTGGGGTATATTTGTGAGAAGAATAGCAAAAACTAAATTTTTGCCGCTATCTTACCATCAAGGTGCGATTTTGTTAATCTTGATAGGAGTGGCAGGATGCCCTTTTGGCTAAAGGGTCAGGTTCTAGTATTTCATTGAACAGTGCTCAAGCTGCAGCTGCAGCTGTTCTTAAGAAGAAAGCTTCTTCATTAAAAGGTAACTCGAAACGGTCTTCCCAAAGCAGTCAACTATCGAATGCGACCTCTAAAAATGAGGAGCAAGTGGATAAGAATGTAAACCAACCAACGGGCCAAACTGCAGAAGATTCAAGCAACTTGGCCCATCATCAGAGAGCAGAAAACGACGCCCCTCTTGGTTTAGGTAAAGGTTTGGGCTCGTTGGATTCTAAAAGGCCACCGTCGAAATCTTAAGTTATGAATTGGGATCTCAAGCTAAGTTGCTTCTGAGAACGACAATTGATACTTCGGTGACAAGTTGGGAAGTTCCATTGCAGGCTTTACAATTTTGTGATGGAGAAATATGGCGGCGACCTATTGATCCAAGCTCTTTCTTTGTGTACTAATTATTCCCAATAAAGTTAACAATAGTGAAATAATTTTGACGGTTGAAACTATTGCTGATTTTTTTAATGGTGATTTCATTTTTTTTTTAAATCATGAATCGAGTTCGTCTTTTGATCGGTACAGCAGTTTGATTAGCTGGTTGTGAAGTATTCAAATAAAGTCCAGCGTCTGTAGTTGTGTACACTGTACTCCCCAGTTCACCTGTATGTGGAAAATTTTAGGATTTCTGCCGTCAGTTGTATTTTCCAACTTTCGAGTAATCCCCAAATTATTGTGTTACTTTAATTTGATTTCAGGCTTTAGGTATTGGTTATAAATCCCTTCTATAATTAGAGTTAATCTGCCACCACCGATAACCCAATCACATTCCTACACTCATAACATCACGATACGAGACTCTTATCTTTGCTGCCCCTCTACCTTATTCTTAGTTTCTCACCACTCCATTTCTATTTTCATCAAACTTTCTTTTGCATCCTCTCGTATATATTTTCTTCTGATTTTCCATTAGTGAAGAAAAACAATAAAAATAAAAATGTGACATTAATATAACATCTGTACTCATTTAGGGGGTGTTTGTTTCAAATGTGGCAGTGTGGGTATGAGTTTGGAATCGGGGATCATACTTAGGTGGTATCGGGTTGAAACTTGATACCTCTAGCTTGTGTTTGGTTTAATTCTGGGGTTAGAATCAATTAAAGCTAAAACATTTTCAAAATACAATATTTTTAATAATAACTTTTAATACTATTAAATCATGTAGATAAAATTTATCAAATAAATACATAGTTTTCTTTTTTACAATATAATATAATTGAAGTATCCATCTCATACACACCCCCTCCCTGGGTATGAGAAATTACTCATAAGTCATGGGTTTGAGGTATAGGTATGAAACCTTTATTTTCCAACATGACATAACCAACCAAAAAACAACAATAACTTCGTCTTGTGACAGTAATATATGGGTGTTCAACAATCAACTTGTCATACTATACTATAAGACGATCTTATTCAATAATATGCGACAAATAAACAAACGGGCATTTTCCATTTCCATCTTGACATAAGCAAACAGAAACAACAATAACCTCATCTATTGACAGTAATAAATGAAAATTTAAACAATCAGCGAGCTGCATTACACTATAAGACGATCTTATTCTATAATATGTGGAAAACAAACAAATGGGAATTTCCAATTTAACGTAACCAAACAAATTCCTATTTTTTCGCCAGCAAACAATGTTAGGAGCTAGTCTTTAACATTATTACATAAGACCATCTTAAACTTACAATATGATCACCATAACAATCATTAAATGAACCATTTATTTGTTTGTTGCATATTATAGAATAAGAACGTCTTGTGGTGTAATACGCCTGGTTAATTGTTTAAAAATTCATATATTACTGTCAATAGATGAGTTTATCGTTTGCTTTTGGTTGGTTATGTCAAGTTGGAAATGCCCATTTAAATAATGCCATTGTGGTGAATGAATTGTTCATTTGTTTGTAGCGAATGTAGACGTTGAATGTATGACATGGTGTGTTAATGGTTTTTAAGTGATTTTAATTTTGTTTATAAATGCTTTATCTTCTTAGTTGATACAAGGTCATTAATCAAATTCTCCGTATATATGGTGTGGTTTTGGCTCTGAGATGTACAATTTTTAATTCTGTTTAGGTAAGGAAAGTCGACATGCTTGATGGTGTAACAATATTGAGATCTGAGAAGGTTAAGGATGAACTTGTCTTGGATGGAAATGACATTGAGCTCGTTTCTCGCTCTGCTGCTCTCATTAATCAGGTTAGTTTCAGTTTAGTTAATTATTTATTGATCAGCCCCTTTCGGTAGTGTGTCTAGACGCGCCAAAAGGATTGTTCAAGTCTGTATTATTGGGTCATCTTAGGTCAATTGTTGACATTTTGGATCATTTGGGTCGGGTTAATTTGGATTGGACTATTTTGGATTGTGTTCGTTTTTGTATCAAAGGCTAGGTGTCATCTTTAAGTTTAAAGTAGCTTTTTTACTCTACTACTCTCATTAACCAGTTGGTTTCGGTTTAGTTCATTCTTGGTCATCTTGTCTAGACTCTAGATGTAGGAAACAAGTGATTTGTTCAGATTATTTCAGGCGCGCTCTTTTGAGTCGTCTTAAAATACTGTGTTTTTGGGTTTTGCTTTTGATAACTATTTACTTGTTGGGTTGTTTTGGTCGTGGCTACAATTTTAGTTCAAATTACTCATTTAGGTTCATTCTCGGACAGGTTAAGTTATTTGGGTTAGAGTTTACTTGTGTACATATGTCCACCATCATGACAAATTGATCACTTATCTATTCCTAGTTCAGCAACATATTTCTTTGCCTCACTATTCAATTCACCTACGCGATTAAATTCTATGTCAAACTTCTTCCTTTGAAATTGCATTACCGTTGAGCCAAACATTTTTTTGACTTGATTATTCCTAAATCTTGTATTAACATTTAAAGCCAAATGGCGAATGCAAATCCTGTGAAAAGCATGAGGTTCCTCCCACCCACTACCAATTTCACTCGTTGCTTTCATTATCTCGGCGTGTCTATCGGATATGCCACACAACCCACTTCTTTTGGTGACTAAAAATCTTATGCAAGCCTTGAACCAAGGCCAAGCATCGGTATTTTCGGATTCAACAATAGCAAAAGCAACGGGAAAAATCTGGTTATTGGCATCGATTGACATAGCTGTCAAAATGGCTTCCTTGAACTTCTCATATAAGTGAGTTCTATCAATGGTTAAAATTGGTCGACAATGTTCAAAGCCTTCTATGCATGGTTTAAATGCCCAAAAAAAACACGCTTGAATATTTGTCTATTTGGGTTGGTTGTTGTTGTGGTTGAAAACTGGACAATTGTGCCAGGATTAGACTTTTTTTAAACCTTGTATGAAACTAGGTAACATCTCATACGATTTATCCCAATCTCCAAATATTTCCCCAATTGCTCTTTGTTTTGCATTCCAAGCTTTGGTGTATGAAATCGTGTAACCAAATTTATCTAAAATGTGAGTAACAATAGATTTCACCTTATATTCCCAATCTCCCTCAACAAGGTTACGAATCTAATGACTTGTGAAACCTCGTTTCAAATTAAAGTGGTCTCGAGGAACCATGTCACCAATACAAGACTCATCATGAGGACCTTTGTATGTGACAATGGTAAAAGCTTGAGAACTATAATCTTTTTGTGTCGCCCTTAACTGCAAATTGCATGGTGTAAGAGATCGCTCACATTTAAAGGTTATGGTATTAGGCTTGGATTAAGCTTATTAAACTACAAACTATTTTCCTTGTTCATGTCGAACAATATTCTCCCAAATTTTCCAACTATTCAATTCCACCTCATCTAATGAATCAAGCTTATTAAACTCAACAATAGGAGCACCAGCAAAGACAAGATCATTATAACCATCTCCTCGTTTGCCATGAAATACTCATCAAGTGCCGCCAAATCCTCATAAATCCCATCACCTTCCGAGTACCCTCAAATTCCCTATCATTTACGTCATTAATTTCGATACAAATTGACCAACATCATCTAGCGTAATAGGAATACTTGGTGTATGATTGACAATATGACTAGTGAAAACTTCAACAAATATGTCCATTGAAGGAGCATTTAAATGACGAATATTTGCCCATGATGCTTTAAAGGCTCCCTCATTATTAAGGGGTACAACTTTGAAACATCCGCAGCTTGGAAATTTCATCTTCACCCTCAATTGAGTACTCAAATTTTGAATGTCAATTCCCTTATATACCAATTCTTATACCATATGGTACTTCCTACTCCCAATATTAATAAAAAAAAAAGTCTCCACTACTTAAAAATTATTACTTTCTATAAACTCTTTCTTTCTCCTGTTTCAAACTACGTCTTCCTTTTCTATCAAAAAATTCTTACATAAAATTTAATTTTCCATCCAAGTAGTGGTTTTGTAATCTTGATTCGAGTTTTGATTAATTAAATTCTAACTTATCAGGTATGTGTTAAAATTACTTCGTATTTTGATTAATTAAATTCTAATTTATCGGGTTTGTGTTGAAATTACATTAAACCCTAAAAGTTGTATAATACCGTAAATTAAATTGAATTTTTATGTTTTATCTCTCATTATTTATGATTAAATTTGTGATTTCTAGTGTGATATTCATCATATGGCAGTATCATATTCACTCAAAATTTATTGAATATGATAATTTAATTTGATGAATATGTCTTATTAAGTGTGATATTCATCACAAGTCACTATTATATTCATTTTGATTTTAGTGAATATGATAATATAATTTGATGAATATGCAGTATTTAGTGTGATATTCACCCTATGATACTATTATATTCACGTTGTGTTAAATGAATATGATACTGTAATTTGATGAACGTGTGTTATGTAATGTGATATTCATGTTATGACACTGTTATATTCACTTTGAGTTTAGTGAATTTCGGTCTAATTTGATGATTATGAACTGTAAATTTGATAAAAACTCGAATAAAAATAGATGAAAGAAAACTACAAATTTAATAAATTCAATAGGATTTTAAATAGAAAAAAAAGGTACTGTGAGAGATGTAGTGGGTTGTTTTTTTGTTTTTTTGTTTTTTAATTTTTTAATTTTTTTTACCCATAACTACCATGGGTGTATCTTACTCCCTACTCCTTGGAGTAGAATATAATTCTCTATATTTGAACTAGCTAAATTAAAATATTGACTCCCTTCTTTATAAAAAAGACATCCATTTTGCTCAAACACTTCTCCATCCCAATAACACTTAGGCCTTGTTTGGATAGAAAAAAAGGAGGGAAAAGAAGGGGAGGGAGGAGGAGGGAAGAGAAAGGAAGGGAAGGGGAGGGGAGGGAGAATGGAGGAGATGATTTTCCCTCCAAATCTTGCCTATGTTGGTGGGGAAATAATTTGCCTTGTAGGAGGGAAATGGAGGGATCCATTTTCCCTCCCCTCCAAATCCCTCTACCTTCATTTTGCTAACCAAACAATGGATTTCCCATCCTTCCAATTCCCTCCCCTTACTTTCCCTCCAAATCTCTCAATCCAAACACACCCTTAAGGGAAAAAAATCACAAATTTTCATTCTATACAATAAAATTGAACACATTTCGAATGAGTCAATAATTTCTAAACTAACTGTTCCGGGTGTAATTCCAGAGCAGTTACTTGTTACCACCTGTGCTTGTAGAATGACGTCTATGATTGAATCTCCCTTTCGGTCTCCTGAAACAATGAACAAACTGAGGGCTCGGCTTTGGACCGAGCGAACTCACTCCGACGCTCAAGTCAGTAAACTTAAGAGGATTAAGTTATGTGTTACTTGGCGAAGTATATATTGTAGAGAGATAAGGAAGATATTACCAGATTATGAGGTGTTTTGGTTAAATTGTGGATCATTTCCTCAATGAGGGTTGAGGAGTATTTATATACTTTCACCTTTTGTCACGTAGTGGCCAAGTGGCTAGCAGGTGGAAAGACTGATCTACCCTCGGCCGAGGGACCCATGGCAGGCCGGCGGGCCCTGTTGACTCGCCGCCGAGGGGTCTTGGATATGAGTTCGCGGATGTGTGCCCCGGCTGGCTAGTTGTCCCAACCGAGACCCAAGAGACAGCCGACAGTGCGCGCGTCTTGGTTAGGGCTGTCTAAGTCGTTGACTTGCTTATGGATATCTTTGACCTTGCTCAATATGTTGACTCGGTCGGCGGTGCGAGAATATGCCCCATCAATTTGCCCCCAGCGTAGTCTATGCCGTGGTATGGGCTCCGATGTGTGTTGAGCGTATATTCTGCGCATGTAAAAATTTTCTTTCCCGGCTTCTTCTACCTCGGCTTGGTTCTGCTAGCATTTTTAATAAGAGTTTGCTTATTTTGCCTCTGGCTTGGCCGAGGTCTTTTCTTGTCTTCGTCTGAGTTGCCTTCTTACGTTATTAATTGAGCGCTTCTTTTGTTTCTACCTCGGCCTGGCCGAGGCAGTTTAGAATGCGTATCTCAACTGTGTTTAACGTTTTTTTTTAAACATGTTGGTCGCTTCCTCTTTCACTCTCGGTCTGGCCGAGGCGTCAGATTTGCGATTCCCAACCGCCGCTGTGAACATGTTAGCGTATCGACCGTTGTGTCCCCTGCCAGGCCTTCGGTTGGCCGAGGCGGCTAGAGGTTACGCGACGCGATCGTATCAGATCTGAGACATATTGATCGCTTCCTCTGCCAGGCCTTCGGTTGGCCGAGGCGGCTAGAATTGCGTCTCAACTGTACTTATACGTTCCTAAGGCATGTTGGTCGCTTTCGCGAGTATCAACTGCGCTGGTAGTGACTGCCGTGGCGTCTACTTCTTGGGTTGACTGCCCGGCTTGGGCCGTGACGTCTACCTCGATATGACTATGGAGGGGATAAACACTTTGATGGAAAACTTGGATGATTCTTTATTAGATATAAACATGCGTTGGGGTGCCAACAATTGTTTTGGTCACCTCCGCCGCTATACAAAGTATTTCCTGAGATTGTCAGTGTTCCAATGGCTCATCAAAGGCACACCCTCCATGTCGGTCAGCCGGTATGTAACCGGCCTCATTTCTTCAACCACTTTGTAAGGACCCTCCCAGTTGACCGTTAGTTTACCATGAATGTTTCCTTTGTTGGTGGCAGCCGACATTCTTAGGACTATATCCCCTACTTTCAAATCCCTCTTGTGGACTCTCCGGTTGTAGGCTCTTCTCATTCGGTTTTGGTACACTGCCAAGTTGAGGCGTCTTTGTATCTCGCTTTCTTCGACCAGGTCTAGGAGGTTCTTAAACCTTCCTCATTTTCAACCGGTTAAAGGTGGCCGTTCAATGTCGCACCGTTGCTTCAATTGCGGGATCGCTTCGGACCCGTAGACTAAGTGGAATGGATCATACCGTTGCTTCTTTCTCCGTGGTTCGCAGGGACCACAGGACGCCGGGTAGTTCATCGGCCCATCTTCCCTTTAGATCTTTAACTGTCTTCTTCAAACCGTTGAGGATTGTCTTATTGGCTGCCTCCGCCTGTCCGTTGCTCTGTGGGTGGCAGACGGAGGAGTATGCAAATTTGATACCAAGTTCTTCCAACCAGTTCATTATTGTGTCACTCCAAAACTCTCGGCCGTGGTCAAATACCATGACTTGGGGTAACCCAAAACGAGTTATGACATTTTCCCAGATTACCTTTCTTACTACGCCGTCGTCTTTCGCAGTACCGCTACGCCTTCAACCCATTTGGTAAAATAGTCAACGGCGACAATCAAGTACTTTCTTCCTCTGGATGCCGTTGGAAACGGCCCTAGTAGATCCATCCCCACTCGTGCAAAAGGAAGGGGACTAAGTACCTGCCGCAGTCTCGGGAAGGTGCATGTATCACCGGAGCATGCATTTGACAGCTTGTTGCACGTTTTGGTTTTGGCTCGAATCCGCAAGCATGGTGGGCCGTAAGTAGCCGGCTCTGAGAGCTTTGTGGGCTAGTGTTCTTGCCCCCATGTGATGGCCGCAGATGCCTTCGTGAATTTCTCGTCGAATTAGCTCCGCGTCGGCCGGGCCGACACATTTCAGAGTGGCCTTATCACGGACCTCCCGTACAATTCCCCTTCAAATACCAAGTACCTTGTCGCGATCCTCTTTATCTTCTGCGAGAGACTGCGGTCCTCCGGCAATTCATTTGTCAATTTGTATTTCATTATCGGAGTCATCCACGTCGTCTCGGTCTCTATGTTACCCACCATGCCGACGGCCTCGCAATGCTCTTGGCATTCCCGATGTCCACCAAAGACGGTTCGGTGACATTCTTGATGGTTGAACTCGGCAAGCTTTGAGAGAGCGTCGGCTCGGTTGTTCTCGCACACGGGAATGCATTGTATTCGAAAAGATTTCAATTTTGAAGTGTCGGCTTTTACCCTTTCCAGGTATCTTACCATCCCGTCGTCTCGAGTCTCGTACTCTCCTCGATTTGATTAGCCACTAAAAGTGAGTCTTTTTCAAAATGATGTGCTCCGCCCCGCCGCCCTAGCTAGCGCGACTCGGTTATCACCGCCTCGTATTCGGATTCGTTGTTTGAGGCCGAGAAGGTAAATTTCAAGGCATACTCAAACTCGTCCCCATTTGGGCCGATGATAAGGATGCCGCTCTGAGCCGTTCGCCGTGGAGGATCCGTCGGTGTATACTTCCCATACTCCGGGGTGTGATTCTTCTTGGTAAGTGCACTCGGCAAGGAAGTCTGCAAGTGCCTGTCCCTTTATCGAGGGCCTCGGCTTGTATTGATGCCGGCCGGATAGCTCTCTTGCCCATTTGATGAGCCTGGCGGATTGCTCAAATTTTTCCAATGCTTTCTCCAATGGTTGGTCGGTTAAGACCGTCACGGATGCGCGTCGAAGTAGGGTTTCGGTTTCCTTGCGGCGACGATGACAAAGAAAGGTCGCTTTTTCAATCGGCGGGTAATTTCTCTCGGCGGGCAACAACGTATGGTGACAAAGTAGATTGGGTGTTGCTTTGTTTGTCTTCTTCCCCGACGATCACGACAGACCGACCGTGGCCGAGGTAATCGCTATGTATAGATATAGCGTCTCCCCAAAGATCGGCCGACGGGGTTGGGAGAGTCGAAGATGAGCTTTCGGTTGCTTGAAAGTTGTGCTCGTTCCTCCCCCACCAAGTCCTTATTCCCCTTCAACACTTTGAAGAATGGGGTGCTCTTGTCGGCTGACCGAGAGATGAAACGGGCTAGAGCCGCCATCCTCCCGGTCGGCATCATAACCTCTTTTCGATTCCTCGGCTCCGGTAGGTCCAGGATTGCTTGGACTTTCTCTCGGATTGGCATCAATTCCCCGGCGCCGACAAGTACGCCGAGGAACTTACCCGCCCGGACACCGAAGTTGCATTTCATTGGGTTGAGCTTCATCTTGTATTTCCTTAGTGAACAAAATGTCTCGTGTAAATCGGCTAAGTGCTCATTTGTCGGACTTGCTTTTTACAATAGCATCGTCGACGTAAGCCTCAATGTTTCGCCCTTTTTGATTTTGGAACACTTTGTCCACCAGTCTTGTGTAAGTTTCGCCGGCGTTCTTCAAACCAAACGGCATCATTTTATACATGTATGTGCCGTAGCAGTGATGAATGCGCATTTAGGCATGTCTTCCTCGGCCATGAATACCTGATTATACCCTGAGAAGGCGTCCGAAGGGCTCGGATGGGTGTAGCCTGCCGTCGCGTCGATTAAACTATCTATTCGAGGCAAGGGATAACAATCTTTGGGGCACGCTTTATTAAGATTGGTAAAATCTACACACATCCTCCATGCCCCCGATGACTTCCTTACCATTACAACATTAGCTAACCACTCAGGATAAGTACAAGGCATGATAAAGCCCGCCGCTAGTAATTTATCTACCTCGGCTTTGATGGCCTCATCCTTCTCGGCTGAAGAGTTCCTCATCTTTTGCTTGACAGGGCGAGCGGTGGAGAGCATGTTCAGCTTGTGAACAATTACCTCCCGGCTCACGCCTGGCATCTCGGCCGCTGAGTAGGCGAAGACGTCTTTGTTCTTCCTCAGCAGGTCTAGGAGAGCGGCCCTGAATTTTGGCTCCAGGCTCACACCGATAGTTACGGTTCGCCCTGGGTCAATTTCCACCTCTTCGGTCTCGGCTCCCTCGACCATGCCGACGGTTGCATCCATGTGGTCGCCCTCCTGCTGTAAGGATGGGCTCTTCCCCTTCTCGGACTTCTTTGCCACTTTGAGGGATTGCATGTTGCACCCTCTGGCAGATATCTGGACGTTGACCACCTCGTCCTTTTCGTCCTTTGAGACGAGCTTATGCGCTTCCCCCCGGTCCGAGACATACATACATCAGTGTCAGGGCCCGGATGGACATTACTACATCGGCCTCGCTCAGAGTGACTCGGCCTATGAGAACGTTGTAGGCGGACGAGCCGTCAATGACCACGAACTCAGACAGGACGTTTTTAGCCGCATTCCCTTCGCCGAACATCACTCGGCGCACTGATTGACCCTGTGGGTACCAGCCGGCCCCGGAAAAACTGTACAACGGATTGGTGCAGGGGCTCAAGTCTTCAACCTTCAAACCGAGGTTGAGAAAGCACTCTCTGAACATGATGTTCGTGTAGGCGCCTGTGTCAATCAGGCACCTCTTGACCAGGTGGTTGGCTATGTCCAAGTGGACTACGAGTGGGTCGCTGTGAGGGGCGATGACTCCCTCGTAGTCTTTCTTCCCAATAGTCATATCGGGGATGTTGGAAGCGGGGATCGCTGTTTTGGGCACAAAGTTGATGGCCTGATATAGCTCGTTCAGGTGCCGTTTGTGCCAATGAGCGGACCCACCGTTCTCGTTGCCCCCGATGACAACATGGATCACTCCTATCCATTCAAAGACGGATTTCTTATTTGAACCGCCGGCATCAGTCTTTTGGCCTTTGGCAACATACTTGCCGAGGCTCCCCTTCCGGATCAGCTTTTCAATGGAATTCTTCAGATGCTGGCAGTTGTCAGTTAAGTGACCGGTGTGGCCGTGGTACTCACAGTACTGGCTCGTGTCACCGTCACTCCTCGGCCTGGGAGGCCTTTCCCACTTCTGACCCTCGTTCTTGCTCAGGGCGAAGATCTCGGCGGCAGATACGACCAGGGGGTGTGATCGTTGTACCGCTTTTGGTAGTACGGTCCCGAACTCCCCCCGGCGCCCGCCGAGTTCTGTTTCCTGGCGGACCTGTCAGACCGTGACCTATTATTGTCACGGCGTCTTTCATCCGGGTTGTCCTCCCGGCGGCTCTTACTCTCTGAGTGCCCGGCCTCGTTGGGGCCTACCCAGGTTTTGTGGTAGTCCTCCACCTTAATGGCTTGGTCGGCCATCTTCCTGGCAGAGTCTAAGTTCAGGCCTCCGCACTTGATGAGCTCGTTTTTTTAAGTCCCCTCTTGGGAGGCCTTTCATCGGTCGAAGGTCCGCCGGCTCGGCTCATTGCTCACTCACGAATCTGCGAACCTCGGCGTCGAACCTCTTCACATAGCTTCGGAGAGACTCGCCTCCCTCCCGTTTGATAGTCGAGATCCGATGTCTCGACGGCCCTCCTCTTATCAGAATACGGGCCAAAAACATGTCCCTTAGATCGCCGTAGCAGTATATCGACCCATTGGGCAGCCCCTTGTACCAGCTTTGCGTCATCCCATGCAGGGTTGTTGGGAAAACTCGGCACCAAACCTCATCAGGCTGTTCCCACACCGACATGTAAGACTCGAAAGCCTCAGCATGGTCGGTTGGGTCGCTTTCTCCTTTGTATGATATGGGTGACAACTTTAGCTTAGTCGGCACCGGGGTCTCTAAGACATAGGGGTTGAGGGGCTGTCTGACCACGTGTCGAACGACACGCGGCGATCGGCTTCTCGCATCCCTAGTTCGGCTCCTCTCCCCGTGGCGGGAAGGGTTTCTTCTTCGACTCTGGTGAGTCGGGCTTCTTCTCCGACTCTGGTGAGTCGGACTTCTTTCACTCCTCTGGGGCATGCCTCGTCGGTGCTGGCGACGCGCCGTCCTCCGCGAGTGCGGGAAGGACTCAGTCTACCACTAGCACTGGGTTCCCCGGCGTCTTGACAGGCCGCTTCTTCCGCTCCGTTCAAGTCTCTCGAGTCACAT
Source organism: Silene latifolia (assembly GCF_048544455.1). Lineage (NCBI taxonomy): Eukaryota > Viridiplantae > Streptophyta > Magnoliopsida > Caryophyllales > Caryophyllaceae > Silene > Silene latifolia. Next base: position 5,550,057 of record NC_133537.1, on the reverse strand, counting down.
TCTCGGCCTGTTCTCCGGGACGGGTGCCGCCGCTCTTGTCGGAGTGACAGTGTGAGCCGGCGTGCTACCTATTAGGTCCAGGAGTAGTTTCAGTTTTGCTGCATCAACCACATGTCCCATGATGGTGACTTGGTCGGCGGGCAGCGGCGTATCTGGTATTATTGGCATCCCGTACTCCGGTTGAATTACTCGGCCGGTGGAGGGCTGCGCAACCCCAGAATTATGGACGGCATCATCTTGGCAGAATTCGGTTTCGTCGGTCACGAATACTTCTTGTTGTTTCGACATCTTCTTAGCTTTTTGGGTGGGTTTTTGTTTTGTGTTGTTTTTTTTTTTGTTTGGGAATGAATTTGACTAGCTTCTAGTATCTTTCCCCACAGACGACGCCAATTGTTCCGGGTGTAATTCCAGAGCAGTTACTTGTTACCACCTGTGCTTGTAGAATGACGTCTATGATTGAATCTCCCTTTCGGTCTCCTGAAACAATGAACAAACTGAGGGCTCGGCTTTGGACCGAGCGAACTCACTCCGACGCTCAAGTCAGTAAACTTAAGAGGATTAAGTTATGTGTTACTTGGCGAAGTATATATTGTAGAGAGATAAGGAAGATATTACCAGATTATGAGGTGTTTTGGTTAAATTGTGGATCATTTCCTCAATGAGGGTTGAGGAGTATTTATAGACTTTCACCTTTTGTCACGTAGTGGCCAAGTGGCTAGCAGGTGGAAAGACTGATCTACCCTCGGCCGAGGGACCCATGGCAGGCCGGCGGACCCTGTTGACTCGCCGCCGAGGGGTCTTGGATATGAGTTCGCGGATGTGTGCCCCTACCGCTAGTTGTCCCAAGAGACCCAAGAGACACAGCCGACAGTCAGTGCGTCGGTTAGGCTGTCTAAGTCGTTGACTTGCTTGTGGATATCTTTGACCTTGCTCAATATGTTGACTCGGTCAGCGGGTGCAGAATATGCCCCATCACTAACTATAACCTAATTTTCCCTAATAAGCATAACTACACATAATTAGTAGCCATTACCACAAATTCACTAATTCAGGGTTTCAAATTTTGGAGAATTTTGTACAAATACATAAATCAATATGAGAGCTAGATTTAAGCACAAAACCAACATAATTAACAACAATAAACACGAAATAAATTAGATCTAACTACAAAACATGTCACTAAAAATGACCTTACTAATTAGGGAGGGGGTTGAGGTGAGACGCCAGAGATACGCTGGACAAGAGGGATAGTGAAGCGAGATGGGAGAGGATAAGTTAGGTGGGGTGAGGTGAGGCGTGTTGGAATTAGAGGTGTTTGTGAGGTGAGATGAGGCTTTTTAATTTACAGTGAATTAAGAAGGGTGTTGGGACTATTTTGTATAAAAAAAAAACGATACTCAATAAACATGGCACTTGTAATGGCATTTCTTGTGCTATAAACATGCCATTTATATTGCATTTCTTGTGCTATAAAAACGATACTCAATAAACACACAACTAGTAATGCATTTCTTGTGCTATAAAAACGATACTCAAAACACAAGCTACTCGTAATGGCATTTTTTGCATTTTTTCAATCCCCTTTAAAATAGAGTTGCATAACACGCCACTCCCGGTGACGTGTTTCCTTTACAAGTCCCGCCATTCGCAATGACCCGTTTGTTCCAATTTTTAGATTTTGAAAACCCGATCTTACGTAGACAGTATTTTGACAATTATTTTCAAAATAACAAATACTTTATTTTTAAGCATTATTTTAAAAACAAATTTAATAAATAGGACAACAAATGATCGGAATAGAAAATATTAAGTTTCCGTTGGAGAAGAAAAGGTAGCAAAGGCGTTGGTACTGAAGTAGCAGCCACGCAGCCGTCTACTTTCATCAAAAACGCGCTTTCATACCAAACAACTTACCAAGTCTCCTTTCTCACCAAACCAAAATACCCAAATTACCCCTCATACTTACCAAATTTTCACCTATACCCCTCCCTTCCCTTTCTATAAAACCAACCACCTCCCCTCCTATAACGCAGTTTGCCAAACTTTCCCCTCTCCGGGGTCCCACTACAAAATTACCATATTACCCCTCCCTCCATCCCTCCTATCTCCCTGAAATCTCGAAGCTCGTCATCAATGGCGGCATCTTCAAAATCACGCTCCAACGCCCCAATCTTACCTCTCACCTTCACTTTCCCTCGCTCTCTTTCTCCTCCTCCACACCGATCAAACTCGTCTCAACCGTCCGATTCATTTTCCTCGCAACCGTCTCTCGCTTCTTTACCGTCTACTTTCTCTTACTCGTCGTCGTCGTCTTCGTCAATCTTCCACCGCGCGTCGTCTCCTACGCGCGTCAATCTCTCACCTTCCATCGGCGCCGCCACCACCGCCTCTTTCCGAATCGCACTCTCGCCGACATCACGCGCCACCGCCTCTGTGTCACGATCGCCGCATTTTCCGGTGAAGTTTCCGGCGAAGTTTACGGAGAAGAAGACGTGTATGTGCTCGCCGACGTCGCATCCAGGATCATTCCGATGTGCGATTCATCGGAATCTTAACAATTCTCGAGAATCTTCGAGGAATCGTCAATCGGTATCGTGTCCGCCGATGAGATTAAACTTAATGCGATCGGCGATGACGAATTCGCTTGTAAGAATTGGTACTGTTGAAGGTGATTGGGTGAGACGTGCGTTGACGGCGTTAATTCGTCCGTCATCGCATCAACAACGACGTCGTGGAGAGTTTCGGCCGAGACGTAGTCGTCTTTCCGTTATGACTAATGCTGTATAACTCGATTGAGAAATTGAAATTCCATATTGTACATAGATTATCAAATTGGACTAAAATTAATTCTACAGGTTTAAATCTAATTAATCGGTATTTTGGAGAATTAATTAGACTTTATTCACTTAGAATAATTTAAATCTTTATTAAGTTTGACGATTCCAGATCGGTTTTTGAGATGTTTGGAATGTGAATTCTTACAGCGATTTGATTTCGATTCAATCGCTGTATGTGTATATTATTTTTCGTTTTTGTATACGATTTTGATCGGTTTGTAATTTGTGTTGTTTGCAGTTCAATGTTGTTCACCGTTAATCGATTGATTATTCCGCTACGTCCGTATATTAGGCCACCGTCAATTACTCCGTTAATCAACGGTCTTCAATATTTCAGGTAAATTTGATTACTTCGACCTTTTACTTTACTCTTTAAATCTTACTTCATGTGTTTGTTATGACGTTTTTTGTGATGTGTATAGATTTGATTTCTGCTGCTAGTTTTGTTTTCTTGTTGCAGGTACGATGCTGTAACGTCGGCCGTATTGAACTTGTCATTTTCGACTTTTTGTACTTGCACATTGACTTGGACGCTTAGTTACTAAGATCGTCTCTTACGAGTTTTTGAATATAATTATCGAACCGACCTGAAAACTCGTCATTGTATGACGACCAATGTTTACAACTACTAATTAATAAAGGGTAAAGCTGGCTTTCTAGAATTTGAAAGGTTGAAATTGTGGTAGACTTGACACTTGGTTATTAAGATCGACTCTTATGAGTTTTTGAATATAATTATCGATCAGGTAACAAGGGACCTGAAAACTCGTCATTGTTTTACAATCAACTAATAAAGGGCGAAAATTAATTAACATAGGTTGAAGGCTGGTTTTCTAGGATTTTAAAGGTCGAAATTGTGGAAGACTTTATGACGGGATCAACTACTTAACATAACTTGAAAGCTGGGTTTGTTGTAACTTTTAAAAGGCCGAAAAATGGAAGACTTTATGGATGAAATTCCGACTTTCGGATTATTGAATAATGTGAATAGGGAACAAAAAATTGGTTGTGGAAGAAAATGATGGTGAACATAAATGGAAAATGCCTTTGCGTGGAAAAGAGATTGATGAAGAGCAATGAATACGCAACTGCGCATAACGTGGCCACCAAGATATAGTATAGATGGTTGCATATTGGAATGATACATTGATGATAATTGATATCCCTCCCTAATTATATCGTCATTTTTTTTTTGTTTAAAACAGTCTTAACTTAAGACAGTTCTTACATCCGATTAAAATAAAGGTGGAAATAAACAGTGATTATGAGAGGTATTAAATCAAGACGGGTCTTAACATGGTCAACCTTGAGTCTGTCCTTGATGGTTGGGCTGGCTGGATGATTTCAACAATGGCCGACCCAGAATAGGCTCTTGGACAGGTCACGCGAGCTACAGGTACAGTCCAATTATCATTTTATTTTGGTTTTTAACCAGACAATTGGCGGGTTGGGCCGGTTATCTTGGGAAGCCGGGCGATCCTCGGACCACCTATAGATTTCAGATTAGAAAGAGTGACAATTTTTTTTTTTTTTTTTTTTTTTTGACCATTTAGGTAGCACCAAAACTGACACGGACACGGATACAGACACGATACGGACACGTGATACGGCATCCCATGAAATTTAGGACATTGGACACGCTATTTAAATTGAATAAAATATATATTTTATGGTTATAAATAACGTATGATTTTAGTTTTATAATGTATTTAATATTAAATTTGAATAAGTGAAGGTTAAATTTAACCTTGACTATAACTGATTCTCATTTCCCACCCAAACTCATCTCCTAATCAATCTATTTTGACACTTTATTCCTCTGTCTAAACTATAATACTCCATATGTTTAGGCATGTGTCCAACGAGTGTCGGGTGTTCAGGTGTCCGACACGGCGTTGGACACGGGAAGGCTAATTTGAAGAAGTGTCCGTGCTACCTAGTTGACCATGACTCTACCGATAGTTGGGGCAATCTCCTTCGGTCGGAGTAGTGAACCCCTTACCACTTACACCAACCAACTTTGCTAAAAAGTTAAATTAAAGTCAAATGTAGGTGTAAACGAGGGAGAAGCATGTGACCTAGCTGTATGAATAAGAATGTGATTCGTAGACATTGAGTGCATAATATGTTTCATGGATTACCTGTACCTAAACCAACCCTTACCAAAGGCTTTAAAGAAAATTTGAACAAATTAACAATTCATGTTCTAGAAGTAGGTGAAGAAAGTAGTGAAAGCCAAGGCACCATACAATAGATAAAATCATTGGAATATTGTAAGTTATTCTCGACTGTCAAAAAAAAAAAAAAGATCGACTAATATTGAATGTCAACTTCATGCGAATAACACAAATTTGAATTTTGTTACCACCCTTATATAAAACAAACCACAGGGAAGAGGTCAGTACATCACTAACTCTAGCACAAGAACAGCAACAAGAGCCCTAAGCTGCTAAAATGCCACAAGATCAATGAGCAAGTTCGAAACAAGAGGTGATTGTTATTAGTTATCGCTACCTTACGCTGCTACATTCTTCAGGATTTCATATCAAGATCCCTTAAGCGTCTCTTGGTGTACAACCGGTGCTTACGCTCTCGACCATAAACCACCCAGAAAATCAGAGACAGCATTACTGCAAAAGAGACTAAAACCAGCCCTGAATAGACCCATTTGCTGTATCGTCGAAGACCAGGACAGTGATCACTGTATATTTCAGTGAAGGTGTCTCTAACAAAAGAGCAGTCCTGTAATGCAACAAGGTCTGGGCCATAGTTGTATAAACCAACGCTCACGTTTACAGCAGCTGCCATTTGAGTGTACATCGGTGGTGTTAACCGCCCTGTCGTGCTGCAAGTTCCCGTTGAGTCTACTTGGCAGACATAATACCCTAATGCCTGCAGGTGAAATTATTTTAATTAGATTATTCAATGGTACGGCGTGGACTTCAGTGGCGGAGCCAGGATTTTAAGTCAGCGAGGGCGAAAATTTTCAGCAGGGGTGAAAGGGTAATATTATAAGGGGGTTTTGAAAAGATTCGAATATTTTAACTAAAAATTTGAAATTTTCAAACGCCAGCGGGCCGACCGCCTCTGCTAGGCCCCCCCCCCCCCTAGCTCCACCACTGGGCGTGGGTGGTAACACTGGTAAGCTCTAAGGCGTAAGGGTGAGATTCTCAACTCGTCTTATGAAAAGACCCTCTTATTCAATCAAAAAAGTTAATTACAACGAAAAATGAGATAAAAATTTTACTTAATGATCACCGACTGTTAATAACTGAGGGTGGTTGGTAAATTACCTGAGTAGCATTGTTCAAGTTGACTTCACCAGTGGAGCACATTCGGTCTGTAAAGTCAGGGTTAAATGGGTTGCAGATAAACGGGAGTAGAGGACCAGACTGATTGAAGTAAAAAGGTTTAAACTGGGGTCCAAAATTGATGTTCGAGACATTGGAGATGACAGAGTTCACCAGATCCACAAGCTGTGAAGTTACTTCCTTGCTACGCTTCAAGGTGTCCTGTGAAACTGCGGGGTCAACACAAGGAAGTATTTCATCTAATGCTGTATGAGCTGTTGGGTTTTCGACCCACTGATGCATAGCCATGCATGTATCTGCAGCCGTACTGGTAACACAGAAGTAAAACCATAAGAACCAAGATGACCACGTTTTTGTTAAGATCGGCCTAAGTTAAGAATACATCAGCATCATATAAACCATTTTCCTCCCCTTCACACCCAAGAAAAGTGCTCAGATGACCCTTTATAGTCTAATATTGAAAACCGTCCCAAAACCATGAAATTTCACAACGCGCGTGAATATAATATGAAAACATACTTGTGGAACAAGAGAAAGGTGCCGCATAATATAAAAGTCGCTGTCACCAGAATCCATCCAAAAACCACAAGTCTGCAGCAAATTAACATGGGTTAACAGATTTGATTCGTAAGCATAGATGAAGCACTGTGTTACTTGAGGCAACGAGAAGTCGGGAGTTACTCACGTGTAAACTAAGACTTGCATGCCGAAAATTGAGAACACTAAGACAAGAAGCCATCAAATAATCAGAGCTTGTATGTATAGCTTAGTGGATTCAAATCATGAATTAAAAAACAGGTTAATAACTTACAGAGTCCCAGAAATACGAGCGAAAGCATGACAGCTGATACTATAATGAGTGTGAGCCTCCTGGAGATCAATCCAAGCAGGTTAATTGCTTATCTTCAGCATTCATTTAAATGACAGTAAAAGGAGTTTCGGATTTTTGAAACTTACATTGACGCTAATACATCTCGAATATCATTTGCAGTGCCAGTAGACTGCTGGGATAGGAAGTCAGCAGAAGTTTTGATTTCTGAGTCAATTTGGTCAATGTCAGTCTGAACATTAGAAGGCAAGAATACATTTTGAATCCCAATCTGCTTGGCTGACGAAAGATAATCCGACACATTCTGAAGTTTCCAAACAGTTATATCCGCTTGATTAACGACATATTCTAATGTGGATGTGGTGCTCTGCTGAAACTTTCCTTGTCCAGTGTACAAAACAAGGCATCCTATACTGAAAACAAAGAAGTTATACAGAATAAGGCCAAGCATGACAACACCCAGACAATTGACCAAAAACCCACCCGACAAATCACGAAAAATATGGTGATCCTGAACCGAACTGATGTGATCCAATAATGACTCAAACCAAAACCGATCTTCTCAATAATTAACCTGATACTTTACCCCTATCCTTGCAGTTCTTATCACGCCTTACAATAACTTACTAGAAATGTCGTACCCAAAACTTTGCCACCTCGGAAGATGTAACGCTGTACAATCAAAGAGAGTGGAAGACATACATTGCAGAAAGTGTGAAGAATATCAGAAGGACAAGGGACACAGCGTAGGCTACTCGTGAATAGCCGAGAGGCTCTCTTCGACAGCAACAATGGCAGAGGGAGATCGTTAGTAGACACAGTCCGAAGACAACGAACCAGACCAGGGAAATAATGAACAGTGGAGCAGCAGAGTAGCCAACAGACTGCATAAAATGATTAAGAAACGAGTAAGGGTTAAGCTCAAGCAAGGCTTATCACTACCAAGTACCAACCAAACGCTCAATACAATTTTTGTCTGTATAATCGGAAGCATGGTTACGATTTTGTAACTACCATGCCAAACTACAAGAAGCATCTCAGCAACTCAGCAGTTCAGACGTATAAATTTTTATACGGTGATTAAGTGGGGAATAATGTTAGATAATGGTAAAAAGCAGCATGATTAAGAATTTGTTCTCGTAGATCTTGATAGCAACTTACCTATAATCAGCCTACAGACTTTGAATATCATTTTTAAGCTAGGCTGCAGGAAAAGCTTCTCTTAATACTACATGAACCTCAGAATCCCAGATAGTTATACTTTTATACGGAGTATTTCTTTCTACAGTGTATTATGCAACGGAAGACCTTAGGCGGGGGCTTGATGCTCGGCCCCTCTTTGGCTCGGTGGTGGCTGAGTGTAAGCATTTAGACACGAGATTAAGTGTTCAAATAGTAAACCTGTTAATTTTTATTTCAACATCCACCATAACTAATGAGCTTTACAGTTTGCATTCTCCAACACACAGAAGTAAGGCAGCATACTAACATGCTATACAGAATACTGATACTTCTATTATAGGAGCATATGTTTGACAGCTTGCATTTTTTTTAGTATCCAAAAGCATAAGTTCTGGACCCACATTGCATATCTCTTTGACTTCTATGTTTTCTGTCTGCTTGACATAGCATCAGAATTCACACTAAGCCAGGTAAGTCACCTCATACCTATGTTGTTCCGACATTTCACTTAATCGAAGTATCCGTGCCCAACACGCATCTTGCGCCACACATTGTATTTACAGCTAACTTGAAATTAAGACATTGAGTCAAGAAGTTCAAAAGTTTTGAGTCATAAACATTTGATTTTTTTTTTTTTTTGATGACGAGGGGTTGAGTTCCCCCGGGCCCATGCATTCCCGCATCACCACATGGACCATGTAAGCCACCCCTTCGGGGGCTACAGTGGCCAAGTGATCATCGCCCCAGCAGGTAGTTGAACCCGGGACCTCTCAACTCCTGCATTTCTGCAAGCTTCAAGGTTTAGCCCGGCTACCACTGGACTTAACACAACTTGGTTAACAATGTGAACGAGCAAAGCAAGGTGAAACGAAAGAAAATTGAGATGGCGTCAACTGGTTGTATTGAACTGAATACAACCGAGTGATGCCTTATCATTGTCCAAAAAGAGAAGAATGAGAGTTGAGAGTAAAAATCTTACAGCCCAGTAATGACGGTCACTAATATTCCAACCACCAGTGTAATATTTGAAGTCACTAAGAGGGTCCTTTCTACGAGTCCTTCTAGGTGCCAACACTAACGTTGCGCCTTGTCCTCCATTATAATACCCTTCTCCTCCTAAATAACTCGGCTCGTCTGCAATGATACTCCCTCTTATTTGAATACCATTCTGCTTGATATCCCAGCCTGAAATATTACTCAAAACCGCGACAATATTAATAGTCCGTCAAAGACCCTGCTTATAACCAGACTAGGTTGGGTCAAATGTACATTGTATTAACCCGGTGTTAAAAACACCTAAACGATGCAGTGATGGATCCACCTTATGTGACATACTACTAATCTATTACGAGTATTTAACAAAATAGCATGAAAAAATAGGGGCGTGATATAACAATACCCGATTTTGTTTAGCCCGTCTCATAATAAGATTAACACTATATAATTTGTTTCTTTTTGGACCAAGATTTTGGACAAGAAATGTCCTAATTATACCACCCACATATCCACATTGGCGGATCTATGAACAACATTCCGGAGTCCGGGGACACCGGAAACAGAAACGTTTTTGCTTATTTTGTCTAATTTTCAGGCTAAAAAAATAAATTTATAACTTTTTTTATGTATATATAGATTTTAAATACTTTGTATTAATTAGGATTCCGGAAAGAAGTTTTTCTGAATCCGCCGCTGCATATCCAGATATCTTTGTCACTAGTTTACAAGGAATGTCACTCATTAATAACACATTTACTACTATGGTCCACTCTTTCAGACTAAAACTCTCTAAACTAAATTATACGGAGTATTTAACTCATGGCACTTGACCTAATAATTTGAAGAGCAATAACAAATGAACTCAACTGAATTTATCGACTTGAATTGAACTAAAATTATGTCTAAAAGAACCGGGCCTTGTACCTTTTAACATTTGCACTGTGCACACTTTCATACTCTTATATTTGTGTTTTCTCCCTCCTTTCAGTGGTGGACCCAGGATTTTAACTCCGCGGGATGAAAAGGTAATATTATAAGGGGTTCGAAAAAATTCGAAAATTTTAACTGAAAATTTCGAAATTTTCAAACGACAGCGGAAGCGACCGCCTCTGCTAGCCCCTGGCTCTACCACTGCCTACTTTTTATAACAAATAAATGTAAATATTTTTGTATAACAAGAAGTACATCAACAAGACTCTCAGAGTTTACCAAGCAATATTTATTTCAGAGTTTAAGAACAGTAAAAAAAATTAAGGAGGCGGAGTAAAATGTTAAACTACAAACCCCGTTACAAAGAATAAAAAAGGCAAATAAATGATTAGGACGGAAGTGGTAACCACTTACCAGGTGTTGGAGCAAGTGTTTGGACAGTTGAAGGGTAGTTAGAGGAAGTAGCAACAGCAACTGTAATTACTAAACTAAGAATATAATACAAAAATGGTAATGTAGGTAAAAAGGGAGTTAAACACACTGCTTTACTGCTTATAAATAACATTTTAATGGTTTATTGAGATTAACTGTATGGAAAAAACAGGGAGGGAAGAAGGGAGAAGGGAGAGAGTAAAGTGAGGTTGAAACTTGAAAGGTGTGTTACAGTTCATTGATTGATGCTAAATTGACACTCAGCAAAGGGACCTGAGCCCACTAATATTTTTTCACTCTATTGTTTGTAAATTTTGTCTTTACTACATTTGTTCTTCCTCCAACAACTAGTCCATAGAAGTTTTTTTTTTTTTTTTACCATGTCGCTGTTTGGTAAAGAGCGTATTAAACGTAATTAGTAGATTTTTGTCTAATTAGTAATTTGACCAAGCAATTTAGTATTTTCACGTGTTTGGTAAATAGCGTATTCTGATAGCATATTGGCCGGAATCTACTGTTTTTGAATATGCTGCTAATAACGGCATATCGCATTAGCATATTCACTTTATTTATGAAACCAAAAGCTCTTTTCTAATTCTGTTAATTTGTTTGATAGTCAAACCTGCTACTGAAAGCTATAAACAGTATTCTGCTAACGTTATCTGTTATCATAAATCTGCATCTTCTATTTGCCAAACAAGGCGTCAAGGCCTATCATATTTTACCTTTGTATTAATTTTTTGCTAAAACAAAACTTTTTATAAAAGGAGAATAATTTATAAAAATAAAAGATTAATAGAGTCGCAATTTTTATTAGGACAACTGAAAATGAAGATATTATTTCACGGAAAGTTATTATTTACACGTTATAAGGGTATACCGTATAAACAACAATAAGAATCTTCACTTGCTAATTGAAAATTCAAAGTTATTGCGGTCTATGAGATAAGTCAGATAACTATGTTACATCGAGTTTGGTTGAAATTTGATTAGATAATCAGTATACAACTTAAAACGACACCAAAGATAACTAAAAAGATAACAAGAAAGCTTTTGTTTTTTGTTAGCCCTATATTTATTTCACAACCAAAACCTACAATGTTGACATTTATTATAATTTAATATCCATCATATAAATATAAAGTGTTCAAAATAAAATAATTTAAATAAATAAAAATACTTGCAATTTCACTTATTATTATTGGTCTTAAAGAGGTATGAAATTATTTGTATTTTTATCTTGGTAGTGAGAGAGCTAGTGGGGAGGTATATAAAATGGCAAGGTGGGAAATTGGGCCGGTCCTATTGGATGTAGGCCCACAAATTTGACGAAAGAAAGACAGTATTTCAGGAGCTCGCCCCCCTAAAAATCATGAGTATGTCTTTTTGACTAATGGAACAGTCTTTTTACATTCGGAAGTTCTTATTAGAGAAAATTTATTTTCATCTGAAATAGTAAAATTGTTGTGAATAAAGGGAGAGATATATATAGAGAGGCGGTAGAGAGAAAGTAAGGAAGATAGATGTATGTTATTATTCCATTATAAAGGATATTTATATACACATACAGTATAGTTGGAGTTTCCATGAAACAATAGAGTCAATGATCCTATATGATATGGACATCCACATAATATATTACGGAGTACAATATATTTCATAATACTCCCTTTTAGATGTTTCACTACTGAAAAACATTTCTCTTTAAAAACCTTTCTAGAAAACCCCTGGGAAAAACACTAGTGAAGGAAACTAGTATAATATATTCAAACATGCATAGGAAGCTGCCTCGTTAAAACTTTTTCATGGAAAATCCAGTGGGACAAAACAATGGATAAGGAAAATTTGAACAAAATTTGAGGACCAACCGGGGACATTTGAGGCTGCTGGTTTCTATTAACCAGCATGAGCCGAAACTCGGATAATTGTAAAAAAAGGATTAATACTTGTTTTTTGGGGTTAAAATCGATTAGGGTAACTCCTCAAGAGACCTCGAATACGTGGTAGAAAAACCGAGAGAAAAAGAAACAATGTCCGGTAAGACCTCTAGAATGGCTCAATTTGAAGTGTATAATACACAGTATTCGGGATTCCAAGGTCCCAGAACAAAATTCACTGGAAATCTCACGGAAGGTCTCTTGGGTCGAATAAATCGGCCACATAAAATTCAAGGACCAACCGGGGACATTTAAAGATGCTGGTATAAACCAACATCGGCCAAAACTTGGATAATTGTGAAAAATGGATTGATACTTGTTTTTTAGGGTTAAAAGCGAATAGGGTAACTCCTCAAGATACCTCAGATACGTGGTAGAAACACCGGGAGAAAAAGAAACATGGTCTCGTACGACCTCTGGAATAGCTGAAATTGAAGTGTATATAATACATGTTTTCCGGGATTACAGGGTCCCAGAACAAAATTCACCGAAAAACTCACGGAAGGTCCCTCGGGTTAGATAAAGCGTCCACATAAAATTTGAGGACCAACCAGGACATTTGAGGCTGTTGTATTCTATTAACCAGCATTAGCCGAAACTCGGATAATTGTAAAAAAGGGATTGATACTTGTTTTTTAAGGTTAAAATCGAATAGGGTAACTCGTCAAGAAACCTAGGGTACGTGGTAGAAACACCGGGAGAAAAAAAACCATGGCCCGGTACGACCTCTGAAATTGCTCAAATTGAAGTATATAATACACAGTTTCCGGGATTAGAGGGTCTCGGAACAAAATTCACCAGAAAAATCACGGAAGGTCCATCGTGTCGGATAAAGCGGCCACACGAAATTTGAGGACCAACTGGGACATTTGAGACTGCTGGTATTCTATAAAGCGGCATTAGCCGAAACTCGGATAATTGTGAAGAAGGATTGATACTTGTTTTATGGGATTAAAATCGAATAGGGTAACTCCTCAAGAGACCTCGGATACGTGGTAAAAAAACCGGACGAAAAAGAAACATGGTCTGGTACAACCTCCGGAATGGCTCAAATTGAAGTGTAATACATGATTTTCGGGATTACAGGGTCCCGGAAAAAAATTCACCGGAAATCTCACGGAAGGTCCCTTGGGTCAGATAAAGCGGCCACACAAAATTTTAAGACCAATCGGGACATTTGAGACTGTCGGTATTCTATAAACCAGCATTAGCCAAAACTCGGATAATTGTGAAATATGGATTGATACTTGTTTTTTAAGATTAAAATCGAATAGGGTAACTCCTCAAGAGACCTCGAATACGTGGTAGAAAAATCGGGAGAAAAAGAAACAAGGTCCGTTACGACCTCCTGAACGGCTCAAATTGAAGTGTATATATAATAATACACGGTTTTTCGGGATTCCAGGGTCCCGGAACAAAATTCTCCGGAAATCACATAGAACGTTCATCGGGTCAGATAAAGCGGCCAAACAAAATTTGAGTAGCAACGAAAGACATTTGGGGGTGCCGGTATGCCATAAACCAGCATTCGTCGAACCTCGGATAATCGTGAAAAATGTATTAATGCTCGTTTAATGCTCATTATTTGAGGCTGAATTGAATAGGTTAACTCCTGAAATGACCTCGGACGCGAGATAGAAAAACCTGGAGAAAAAGAAACAAGGTCCGGTACGACCTACCGAACGGCTCAAATTGAAGTGTATAATACACGGTTTTTCGGGATTCCAGGTTCCCGGAACAAAATTCTCCGGAAGTCACATATAAAGTTCTCGGGTCAGATAAAGCGGCCACACAAATTTTGAGTAGCAACGGAAGACATTTGGGGGTGCCGGTATGCCATAAACCAGCATTCGTCGAACCTCGGATAATCGTGAAAAATGTAATAATGCTCGTTATTTGAGGCTTAATCGAATAGGTTAACTCCTGAAATGACCTCGGACGCGTGATTGAAAAAAAGGGAGAAAAAGAAACAGGGACCGGTACGACCTTCTGAACGGCTCAAATTGAAGTGTATAATTCACGGTTTTTCGGGATTCCAGAGTCCCGGAAAAAAATTCTCCGGAAATCACATAGAAAGTTACTCGGATCAGATAAAACGGCCACACAAAATTTGAGTAGCAACGGAAGACATTTGGTGGTATCGGTATGCCATAAACCAGCATTCGTCGAACCTCGGATAATCGTAAAAAATGCATTAATGCTCGTTATTTGAGGCTTAATCGAATAAGGATAACTCCTGAAATGACCTTGGACGCGAGATTGAAAAACAGGGAGAAAAAGAAACAGGGTCCGGTACGACCTCCTGAATGGCTCAAATTGAAGTGTATAATACACGGTTATTCGGGATTCCAGGGTCCCGGAACAAAATTCTCCGGAAATCACATAGAAAGTTTCTCGGGTCAGATAAAGCGGCCACGCAAAATTTGAGTAGCAACGGAAGACAATTGTGGGTGCCGGTATGCCATAAACCAAGATTCGTCGAACCTCGGATAATCGTGAAAAATGTATTAATGCTCTTTTAATGCTCGTTATTTGAGGCTGAATCGAATAGGTTAACTCCTGAAATGACCTCGGACGTGTGATTGAAAAACAGGGAGAAAAAGAAACAGGGTCCGGTACGAGCTCCCGAACGGCTCAAATTGACGGTTTTACGGGATTGCAGGGTCCCGGAAAAAAATTCTCCGGAAGTCACATAGAAAGTTCCTCGGGTCAGATAAAGCGGCCACACAAAATTTGAGTAGCAAAGGAAGACATTTGGGGTGCCGGTATACCATAAACCAGCATTCGTCGAACCTCGGATAATCGTGGAAAATGTATTAATACTCGTTTAATGCTCGTTATTTGAGGCTTAATCGAATAGGTTAACTCCTGAAATGACCTCAGACGAGTGATTGAAAAACAGGGAGAAAAAGAATCAGGGTCCAATACGACCTCCCGAACGGCTCAAATTGACGGTTTTACGGGATTCCAGGGTCTCGGAACAAAATTCTCCGGAATTCACATAGAAAGTTCCTCGGGTAAGATAAAGCGGCCACACAAAATTTGAATAGCAAGGGAAGACATTTGGGGGTGCCGGTATACCATAATCCAGCATTCGTCGAACCTCGGATAATCGTGGAAAATGTATTAATGCTCGTTTAATGCTCGTTATTTGAGGCTGAATCGAATAAGTTAACTCCTTAAATGACCTCGGACGCGTGATTGAAAAACTGGGAGAAAAATAAACAGGGTCCGGTACGACCTACCGAACGGCTCAAATTGAAGTGTATAATACACGGTTTTTCGGGATTCCAGGGTCCCGGAACAAAATTCTCCGGAAATCACATAGAACGCTTCTCGAGTCAGATAAAGCGGCCAAACAAAATTTGAGTAGAAACCGAAGACATTTGTGGGTGCCGGTATGCCAAAAACCATCATTGTTGAACCTCAGACAATCGTGAAAAATGGATTAATGCTCGTTATTTGAGGCTGAATCGAATAGGTTAACTCCTGAAATGACCTCGGACGCGTGATAGAAAAACCAGGAGAAAAAGAAACTGGGACCGGTACGATCTTCCGAACGGCTCAAATTGAAGTGTATAATACACGGTTTTTCGGGATTCCAGGGTCCCGAAACAAAATTTTCCGGAAATCACACAGAAAGTTCTTCGGGTCAGATAAAGCTGCCACGCAAAATTTGAGTAGCAATGGAAGACATTTGGGGGTGTCGGTATGCCATAAACCAGTATTCGTCGAACCTCGGATAATCGTGAAAAATGTATTAATACTCGTTATCCGAGGCTGAAATCGAATAGGTTAACTCCTGAAATGGCCTCGGACGCGTGATTGAAAAACAGGGAGAAAAAGAAACAAGGTCCGTTACGACTTCCTGAACGGCTCAAATTGAAGTGTATATATAATACACGGTTTTTCGGGATTCCAGGGTCCCGGAACAAAATTCTCCGGAAATCACATAGAACGTTCCTCGGGTCAGATAAAGCGGCCAAACAAAATTTGAGTAGCAACAAAAGATATTTGGGGGTGCCGGTATGCCATAAACCAGCATTCGTCGAACCTTGGATATTCGTGAAAAATGTATTAATGCTCGTTTAATGCTCATTATTTGAGCTGAATTGAATAGGTTAACTCCTGAAATGACCTCGGACGCGTGATACAAAAAACGGGAGAAAAAGAAACAGGGTCCGGTACGACCTACCGAACGGCTCAAATTGAAGTGTATAATACACGGTTTTTCGGGATTCCAGGGTCCCGGAACAAAATTCTCCGGAAGTCACATAGAAAGTTCTCGGGTCAGATAAAGCGGCCACACAAAATTTGAGTAGCAACGGAAGACATTTGGGGGTGCCGGTATGCCATAAACCAGCATTCGTCGAACCTCGGATAATCGTGAAAAATTTATTAATGCTCGTTTTATGCTCATTATTTGAGGCTGAATCGAATAGGGTAACTCCTTAAATGACCTCGGACACGTGATAGAAAAACCGGGAGAAAAAGAAACAGTGTCCGGTACGACCTCTCGAACGGCTCAAATTGAAGTGTATATAATACAAGGTTTTTCGGGATTCCAGGTCCAGTACAAAAATTTCCGGAAATCACATAGAACTTTCCTCGGGTCAGATAAAGCGGCCAAACAAAATTTGAGTAGCAACGGAAGACATTGGTGGGTGCAGGTATGCCATAAACCATCATTCGTCGAATCTCGGATAATCGTGAAAAATGGATTAATGCTCGTTATTTGAGGCTGAATCGAATAGGTTAACTCCTGAAATGACCTCAGACGCGTGATTTAAAAACAGGGAGAAAAAGAATCAGGGTCAGGTACGACCCCCCGAACGGCTCAAACTGACGGTTTTACGGGATTCGAGGGTCCCGGAATAAAATTCTCCGGAAATCACATAGAAAGTTCATCGCATCAGATAAAGCGGCCACGTAAAATTTGAGTAGCAACGGTAGACATTTGGGCGTGCCGGTATACCATAAACAAGCATTCGTCGAACCTCGGATAAACGTGAAAAATTTATTAATGCTTGTTTAATGCTCGTTATTTGAGGCTGAATCGAATCTGTTAACTGCTGAAAAGACCTCGGACGCGTGATTGAAAAACAGGGAGAAAAAGAAACAGGGTCCGGTAAGACCTACCGAACGGCTCAAATTGAAGTGTATAATACACGGTTTTTCGGGATTCCAGGGTCCCGGAACAAAATTCTCCGGAAGTCACATAGAAAGTTTCTCGGGTCAGATAAAACGGCCACACAAAATTTGAGTAGCAACGGAGCACATTTGGGGGTGCCGGTATGCCATAAACCAGCATTCGTCGAACCTCGGATAATCGTGAAAAGTGTATTAATGCTCGTTATTTGAGGCTTTATCGAATAGGTTAACTTCTGAAATGACCTCGGACGCGTGATTGAAAAACAGGGAGAAAAAGAAACAGGGACCGGTACGACCTTCTGAACGACTCAAATTGAAGTGTATAATTCACGGTTTTCGGGATTCCAGGGTCCCGGAACAAAATTCTCCGGAGATCACATAGAAAGTTATTCGGGTCAAATAAAGCGGCCACACAAAATTTGAGTAGCAACGGAAGACATTTGGGGGCGTCGGTATGCCATAAACCAGTATTCGTCGAACCTCGGATAATCGTGAAAAATCTATTAATACTCGTTATCCGAGGCTGAAATCGAATAGGTTAACTTCTGAAATGGCCTCGGACGCGTGATTGAAAAACAGGGAGAAAAAAGAAACAGGGTCCGTTACGACCTCTGAACGGCTCAAATTGAAGTGTATATAATACACGGTTTTTCGGGATTCCAGGGTCCCGAACAAAATTCTCCGGAAATCACATAGAACGTTCCTCGGGTCAAATAAAGTGGCCAAACAAAATTTGAGTATTAACAGAAGACATTTGGGTGTGCCGGTATGCCATAAACCCGCATTCGTCGAACCTCGGATATTCGTGAAAAATGTATTAATGCTCGTTTAATGCTCATTATTTGAGGCTGAATTGAATAGGTTAACTCCTGAAATGACCTCGGACGCGTGATAGAAAAAACGGGAGAAAAAGAAACAGGGTCCGGTACGACCTACCGAACGGCTCAAATTGAAGTGTATAATACACGGTTTTTCGGGATTCCAGGATCCCCGAACAAAATTCTCCGGAAGTCACATAGAAAGTTCTCGGGTCAGATAAAGCGGCCACACAAAATTTGAGTAGCAATGGAAGACATTTGGGGGTGCCGGTATGTCATAAACCAGCATTCGTCGAACCTCGGATAATCGTGAAAAATGTATTAATGCTCGTTTAATGCGCATTATTTGAGGCTGAATCGAATAGGTTAACTCCTGAAATTACCTCGGACGCGTGATAGAAAAACCGGGAGAAAAAGAAACAGGGTCCGGTACGACCTCTCGAACGGTTCAAATTAAAGTGTATATAATACACGGTTTTTCGGGATTCAAGGGTCCCAGTACAAAAATTTCCGGAAATCACATAGAACTTACCTCGGGTCAGATAAAGCGGCCAAACAAAATTTGAGTAGCAGCGGAAGACATTGGTGGGTGCCGGTATGTCATAAACCATAATTCGTCGAATCTCGGATAATCGTGAAAAATGGATTAATGCTCGTTATTTGAGGCTGAATCGTATAGGTTAACTACTGAAATGACCTCGGAGGCGTGATTGAAAAACAGGGAGAAAAAGAAACAGGGTCTGGTACGACCTCCCGAACGGCTCAAATTGACGGTTTTACGGAATTCCAGGGTCCCGGAACAAAATTCTCCGGAATTCACATAGAAAGTTCCTCAGGTAAGATAAAGCGGCCACACAAAATTTGAGTAGCAAGGGAAGACATTTGGGGGTGCCGGTATACCATAAACCAGCATTTGCGAACCTCGGATAATCGTGGAAAATGTATTAATGCTCGTTTAATGCTCGTTATTTGAGGCTGAATCGAATAAGTTAACTCCTTAAATGACCTCGGACGCGTGATTGAAAAAATGGGAGAAAAATAAACAGGGTCTGGTACGACCTACCGAACGACTCAAAATACACGGTTTTTCGGGATTCCAGGGTCCCAGAATAAAATTCTCCGGAAATCACATAAAATGTTCCTCGGGTCAGATAAAGCGCCCACACAAAAATTGAGTAGCAACGGAAGACATTTGGGGGTGCCGGTATGCCATTAACCAGCAAGCGTCGAACCTCGGATAATCCTGAAAAATGTACTAATGCTCGTTATTTGAGGCTTAATCGAATAGGTTAACTCCTGAAATGACCTCGGACGCGTGATTGAAAAAAAGGGAGAAAAAGAAACAGGGTCCGGTACGACCTCCCGAACGGCTCAAATTGAAGTGTATAATACACGGTTTTTCGGGATTCTAGGGTCCCGGAACAAAATTCTCCGGAAATCACATAGAACGTTCCTCGAGTCAGATAAAGCGGCCAAACAAAATTTGAGTAGCAACAGAAGACATTTGTGGGTGCCGGTATGCCATAAACCATCATTGTTGAACCTCGGATAATCGTGAAAAATGGATTAATGCTCGTTATTTGAGGCTGAATCAAATAGGTTAACTCCTGAAATGACCTCGGATGCGTGATAGAAAAACAAGGAAAAAAAGAAACTGGGCCCGGTAAGATCTCCCGAACGGCTCAAATTGAAGTGTATAATACACGGTTTTTCGGGATTCCAGGGTCCCGGAACAAAATTCTCCGGAAATCACATAGAAAGTTCCTCGGGTTAGATAAAGCGGCCACGCAAAATTTGAGTAGCAATGGAAGACATTTAGGGATGCCAGTATGCCATAAACCATCATTCGTCGAACCTCGGATAATCGTGAAAAATGGATTAATGCTCGTTATTTGAGGCTGAATCGAATAGTTTAACTCCTGAAATGACCTCAGACGCGTGATTGAAAAACAGGGAGAAAAAGAAACAGGGTCCGGTACGACCTCCCGAGCGGCTCAAATTGACGGTTTCGAGGATTCGAGGGTCCCGCAACAAAATTCTCCGGAAATCACATAGAAAGTTCCTCGCATCAGATAAAGCGGCCACGTAAAATTTGAGTAGCAACGGTAGACATTTGGGCGTGCCGGTATACCATAAACCAGCATTCGTCGAACCTCAGATAAACGTGAAAAATGTATTAATGCTCATTTAATGCTCGTTATTTGAGGCTGAATCGAATCGGTTAACTGCTGAAAAGACCTCGGACGCGTGATTGAAAAACAGAGAGAAAAAGAAACAGGGTCCGGTACGACCTACCGAACGGCTCAAATTGAAGTGTATAATACACGTTTTTTCGGGATTCCAGGGTCCCGGAATTAAATTCTCCGGAAGTCACATAGAAAGTTTCTCGGGTCAGATAAAACGGCCACACAAAATTTGAGTAGCAACGGAAGACATTTGGGGGTGCCGGTATGCCATAAAACAGCATTCGTCGAACCTCGGATAATCGTGAAAAGTGTATTAATGCTCGTTATTTGAGGCTTAATCGAATAGGTTAACTCCTGAAATGACCTCGGACGCGTGATTGAAAAAAAGGGAGAAAAAGAAACAGGGATCGGTACGACCTTCTGAACGGCTCAAATTGAAGTGTATAATTCACGGTTTTTCGGGATTCCAGGGTCCCGGAAAAAAATTCTCCGGAAATCACAAAGAAAGTTACTCGGATCAGATAAAGCGGCCACACAAAATTTGAGTAGCAACGGAAGACATTTGGTGGTATCGGTATGCCATAAACCAGCATTCGTCGAACCTCGGATAATCGTGAAAAATGTATTAATGCTCGTTATTTGAGGGTTAATCGAATAAGGATAACTCCTGAAATGACCTTGGACGCGTGATTGAAAAACAGGGAGAAAAAGAAACAGGGTCCGGTACGACCTCCTGAACTGCTCAAATTGAAGTGTATATCACACGGTTATTCGGGATTCCAGGGTCCCGGAACAAAATTCTCCGGAAATCACATAGAAAGTTTCTCGGGTCAGATAAAGCGGCCACGCAAAATTTGAGTAGCAACGGAAGACAATTGTGGGTGCCGGTATGCCATAAACCAGCATTCGTCGAACCTCGGATAATCGTGAAAAATGTATTAATGCTCTTTTAATGCTCGTTATTTGAGGCTGAATCAAATAGGTTAACTCCTAAAATGACCTCGGACGCGTGATTGAAAAACAGGGAGAAAAAGAAACAGGTCCGTCGACCTCCCGAACTACTCAAATTGACGGTTTACGGGATTGCGGGTCCCTAAAAAATTCTCCGGAAGTCACATAGAAAGTTCCTCGGGTCGATATAAGCGGCCACACAAAATTTGAGTAGCAAAGGAAGACATTTGGGGTGCCGGTATACCATAAACCAGCATTCGTCGAACCTCGGATAATCGTGGAAAATGTATTAATGCTCGTTTAATGCTCGTTATTTGAGGCTGAATCGAATAAGTTAATTCCTTAAATGACCTCGGACGCGTGATTGAAAAACTGGGAGAAAAATAAACAGGGTCCGGTACGACCTACCGAACGACTCAAATTGAAGTGTATAATACACGGTTTTTCGGGATTCCAGGGTCCCGGAACAAAATTCTCCGGAAATCATATAGAAAGTTCCACGGGTTAGATAAAGCGGCCACGCAAAATTTGAGTAGGAATGGAACACATCTGGAGGTGCCAGTATGCCATAAACCATCATTCGTCGAACCTCGGATAATCGTGAAAAATGGATTAAGGCTCGTTATTTGAGGCTGAATCGAATAGGTTAACTCCTGAAATGACCTCAGACGCGTGATTGAAAAACAGGGAGAAAAAGAAACAGGGTCCGGTACGACCTCCCGAACGGCTCAAATTGACGGTTTTACGGGATTCGAGGGTCCCGGAACAAAATTCTCCGGAAATCACATAGAAAGTTCCTCGCATCAGATAAAGCGGCCACGTAAAATTTGAGTAGCAACGGTAGACATTTGGGCGTGCCGGTATACCATAAACCAGCATTCGTTGAACCTCGGATAAACGTGAAAAATGTATTAATGCTCGTTTAATGCTCGTTATTTGAGGCTGAATCGAATCGGTTAACTGCTGAAATGACCTCGGACGCGTGATTGAAAAACAAGGAGAAAAAGAAACAGGGTCCGGTTCGACCTACCGAACGGCTCAAATTGAAGTGTATAATACACGGTTTTTTGGGATTCCAGGGTCCCGGAACAAAATTCTCCGGAAGTCACATAGAAAGTTTCTCGGGTCAGATAAAACGGCCACAAAAAATTTGAGTAGCAACGGAAGACATTTGGGGGTGCCGGTATGCCATAAACCAGCATTCGTCGAACCTCGGATAATCGTGAAATATGTATTAATGCTCGTTATTTGAGGCTTAATCGAATAGGTTAACTCCTGAAATGACCTCGGACGCGTGATTGAAAAAAAGGGAGAAAAAGAAACAGGGACCTGTACGACCTTCTGAACGGCTCAAATTGAAGTGTATAATTCACGGTTTTTCGGGATTCCAGGGTCCCGGAAAAAAATTCTCCGGAAATCACATACAAAGTTACTCGGATCAGATAAAGCGGCCACACAAAATTTGAGTAGCAACGGAAGACATTTGGTGGTATCGGTATGCCATAAACCAGCATTCATCGAACCTCGGATAATCGTGAAAAATGTATTAATGCTCGTTATTTGAGGCTTAATCGAATAGGTTAACTCCTGAAATGACCTCGGACGCGTGATTGAAAAAAAGGGAGAAAAAGAAACAGGGACCGGTACGACCTTCTGAACGGCTCAAATTGAAGTGTATAATTCACGGTTTTTCAGGATTCCAGGGTCCCGGAAAAAAATTCTCCGGAAATCACATAGAAAGTTACTCGGATCAGATAAAGCGGCCACACAAAATTTGAGTAGCAACGGAAGACATTTGGTGGTATCGGTATGCCTTAAACCAGCATTCGTCGAACCTCGGATAATCGTGAAAAACGATTAATGCTCGTTATTTGAGGCTGACTCGAATAAGGATAACTCTTGAAATGACCTTGGACGCTTGATTGAAAAACAGGGAGAAAAAGAAACGTGGTCCTATTTACGACCTCAACGCAGCTCAAATTGAAGTGTATAATACACGGTTATTCGGGATTCCAGGGTCCCGGAACAAAATTCTCCGGAAATCACATAGAAAGTTTCTCAGGTCAGATAAAACGGCCACGCAAAATTTGAGTAGCAACGGAAGACAATTGTGGGTGCCGGTATGCCATAAACCAAGATTCGTCGAACCTCGGATAATCGTGAAAAATGTATTAATGCTCTTTTAATGCTCGTTATTTGAGGCTGAATCGAATAGGTTAACTCCTGAAATGACCTCGGACGCGTGATTGAAAAACAGGGAGAAAAAGAAACAGGGTCCGGTACGACCTCCCGAACGGCTCAAATAGACGGTTTTACGGGATTGCAGGGTCCCGGAAATTTTTTTTCCGGAAGTCACATAGAAAGTTCCTCGGGTCAGATAAAGCGGCCACACAAAATTTGAGTAGCAAAGGAAGACATTTGGGGTGCCGGTATACCATAAACCAGCATTCGTCGAACCTCGGATAATCGTGGAAAATGTATTAATGCTCGTTTAATGCTCGTTATTTGAGGCTGAATCGAATAAGTTAACTCCTTAAATGACCTCGGACGCGTGATTGAAAAAGGGGAGAAAAATAAACAGGTCCTGTCGACCTACCGAACGACTCAAATTGAAGTGTATAATACACGGTTTTTCGGGATTCCAGGGTCCCGGAACAAAATTCTCCGGAAATCACATGGAAAGTTCCACGGGTTAGATAAAGCGGCCACGCAAAATTTGAGTAGGAATGGAAGACATTTGGGGGTGCCAGTATGCCATAAACCATCATTCGTCGAACCTCGGATAATCGTGAAAAATGGATTAAGGCTCGTTATTTGAGGCTGAATCGAATCGGTTAACTTCTGAAATGACCTCAGACGCGTGATTGAAAAACAGGGAGAAAAAGAAACTGTGTCCGGTACGACCTCCCGAACGGCTCAAATTGACGGTTTTACGGGATTCGAGGGTCCCAGAACAAAATTCTCCGGAAATCACATAGAAAGTTCCTCGCATCAGATAAAGCGGCCACGTAAAATTTGAGTAGCAACGGTAGACATTTGGGCGTGCTTGATATACCATAAACCAAAGATTCGTTGAACCTCGGATAAACGTGAAAAATGTATTAATGCTCGTTTAATGCTCGTTATTTGAGGCTGAATCGAATCGGTTAATTGCTGAAAATGACCTCGGACGCGTGATTGAAAAACAGAAAGAAAAAGAAACAGGGTCCGGTACGACCAACCGAACGGCTCAAATTGAAGTGTATAATACACGGTTTTTCGGGATTCCAGGGTCCCGGAACAAAATTCTCCGGAAGTCACATAGAAAGTTTCTCGGGTCAGATAAAACGGCCACACAAAATTTGAGTAGCAACGGAAGACATTTGGTGGTGCCGGTATGCCATAAACCAACATTCGTCGAACCTCGGATAATCGTGAAAAGTGTATTAATGCTCGTTATTTGAGGCTTAATCGAATAGGTTAACTCCTGAAATGACCTCGGACGCGTGATTGAAAAAAAGGGAGAAAAAGAAACAGGGACCGGTACGACCTTCTGAACGGCTCAAATTGAAGTGTATAATTCACGGTTTTTCGGGATTCCAGGGTCTCGGAAAAAAATTCTCCGGAAATCACATAGAAAGTTACTCGGATCAGATAAAGCGGCCACACAAAATTTGAGTAGCAACGGAAGACATTTGGTGGTATCGGTATGCCATAAACCAGCATTCGTCGAACCTCGGATAATCGTGAAAAATGTATTAATGCTCGTTATTTGAGGCTTAATCGAATAAGGATAACTCCTGAAATGACCTTGGACGCGTGATTGAAAAACAGGGAGAAAAAGAAACAGGGTCCGGTACGACCTCCTGAACGGCTCAAATTGAAGTGTATAATACACGGTTATTCGGGATTCCAGGGTCCCGGAACAAAATTCTCCGGAAATCACATAGAAAGTTTCTCGGGTCAGATAAAGCGGCCACGCAAAATTTGAGTAGCAACGGAAGACAATTGTAGGTGCCGGTATGCCATAAACCAAGATTCGTCGAATCTCGGATAATCGTGAAAAATGTATTAATGCTCTTTTAATGCTCGTTATTTGAGGCTGAATCGAATAGGTTAACTCCTGAAATGACCTCGGACGTGTGATTGAAAAACAGGGAGAAAAAGAAACAGGGTCCGGTACGACCTCCCGAACGGCTCAAATTGACGGTTTTACGGGATTGCAGGGTCCCGAAAAAAAATTCTCCGGAAGTCACATAGAAAGTTCCTCGGGTCAGATAAAGCGGCCACACAAAATTTGAGTAGCAAAGGAAGACATTTGGGGTGCCAGTATACCATAAACCAGCATTCGTCGAACCTCGGATAATCGTGGAAAATGTATTAATTCTCGTTTAATGCTCGTTATTTGAGGCTGAATCGAATACTTAAATGACCTCGGACGCGTGATTGAAAAACTGGGAGAAAAATAAACAGGGTCCGGTACGACCTACCGAACGACTCAAATTGAAGTGTATAAATACACGGTTTTTCGGGATTCCAGGGTCCCGGAACAAAATTCTCCGAAATCACATAGAAAGTTCCACGGGTTAGATAAAGCGGCCACGCAAAAATTTGAGTAGGAATGGAAGACATTTGGGGGTGCCAGTATGCCATAAACCATCATTCGTCGAACCTCGGATAATCGTGAAAAATGGATTAAGGCTCGTTATTTGAGGCTGAATCGAATAGGTTAACTCCTGAAATGACCTCAGACGCGTGATTGAAAAACAGGGAGAAAAAGAAACAGGGTCCGGTACGACCTCCCGAACGGCTCAAATTGACGGTTTTACGGGATTCGAAGGTCCCGGAACAAAATTTTCCGGAAATCACATAGAAAGTTCCTCGCATCAGATAAAGCGGCCACGTAAAATTTGAATAGCAACGGTAGACATTTGGGCGTGCCGGTATACCATAAACCAACATTCGTCGAACCTCGGATAAACGTGAAAAATGTATTAATGCTCGTTTAATTCTCGTTATTTGAGGCTGAATCGAATCGTTAATCTTGAAAATGACCTCGGACACGTGATAGAAAAACCAGGAGAAAAAGAAACAGGGTCCGTACGACCTCCCGAACGGCTTAAATTGAAGTGTATAATACACGGTTTTCGGGATTCCGGGTCCCTAACAAAATTCTCCTAAGTCACATAGAAAGTTTCTCGGGTCAGATAAAACGGCCACACAAAATTTGAGTAGCAACGGAAGACGTTTGGGGGTGCCGGTATGCCATAAACCAGCATTCGTCGAACCTCGGATAATCGTGAAAAGTGTAGTAATGCTCGTTATTTGAGGCTTAATCGAATAGGTTAACTCCTGAAATGACCTCGGACGCGTGATTGAAAAAAAGGGAGAAAAAGAAACAGGGACCGGTACGACCTTCTGAACGGCTCAAATTGAAGTGTATAATTCACGGTTTTTCGGGATTCCAGAGTCCCGGAAAAAAATTCTCCGGAAATCACATAGAAAGTTACTCGGATCAGATAAAGCGGCCACACAAAATTTGAGTAGCAAAGGAAGACATTTGGTGGTATCGGTATGCCATAAACCAGCATTCGTCGAACCTCGGATAATCGTGAAAAATGTATTAATGCTCGTTATTTGAGGCTTAATCGAATAAGGATAACTCCTGAAATGACCTTGGACGCGTGATTGAAAAACAGGAGAAAAAGAAACAGGTCCTGTCGACCTCTGAACGGCTCAAATTGAAGTGTATAATACACGGTTATTCGGGATTCCAGGGTCCCGGAACAAAATTCTCCGGAAATCACATAGAAAGTTACTCGGATCAGATAAAGCGGCCACACAAAATTTGAGTAGCAACGGAAGACATTTGGGGGTGCCGGTATGCCATTAACCAGCATTCGTCGAACCTCGGATAATCCTGAAAAATGTATTAATGCTCGTTATTTGAGGCTTAATAGAATAGGTTAACTCCTGAAATGACCTCGGACGCGTAATTGAAAAAAAGGGAGAAAAAGAAACAGGGTCCGGTACGACCTCCCGAACGGCTCAAATTGAAGTGTATAATACACGGTTTTTCAGGATTCCAGGGTCTCGGAACAAAATTCTTCGGAAATCACATAGAAAGTTTCTCGGGTCAGATAAAGAGGCCACGCGAAATTTGAGTAGCAACGGAAGACATTTGGGGGTTCCGGTATGCCATTAACCAGCATTCGTCGAACCTCGGATAATCCTGAAAAATGTATTAATCCTCGTTATTTGAGGCTTAATAGAATAGGTTAACTCCTGAAATGACCTCGGACGCGTGATTGAAAAAAAGGGAGAAAAAGAAACAGGGTCGGGTACGACCTCCCGAACGGCTCAAATTGATGTGTATAATACACGGTTTTTCAGGATTCCAGGGTCCCGGAACAAAATTCTTCGGAAATCACATAGAAAGTTTCTCGGGTCAGATAAAGAGGCCACGCAAAATTTGAGTAGCAACGGAAGACATTTGGGGGTTCCGGTATGCCATAAACCATCATTGTTGAACCTCGGATAATCGTGAAAAATAGATTAATGCTCGTTTAATGCTCGTTATTTGAGGCTGAATCGAATAAGTTAACTCTTACAATGACCTCGGACGCGTGATTGAAAAACAAAGAGAAAAAGAAACAGGGTCCGGTACGACCTCCCGAACGGCTCAAATTGAAGTGTATAATACACGGTTTTTCGGGATTCCAGGGTCCCGGAACAATATTCTCCGGAAATCACATAGAAAGTTTCTCGGGTCAAAAAAGCGGCCACACAAAATTTGAGTAGCAACGGAAGACATTTGGGGGTGCCGGTATGCCATAAACCAGCATTCGTTCGAATCTCGGATAAACGTGGAAAATGTATTAATGCTCGTTTAATGCTCGTTATTTGAGGCTGAATCGAATAGGTTAACTCCTGAAATGACCCTGGACGCGTGATTGAAAAACAGGGAGAAAAAGAAACAGGGTTCGGTACGACCTCCTGAACGGCTCAAATTGAAGTGTATATAATACACAGTTTTTCGGGATTCTAGGGTCCCGGAACAAAATTCTCCGGAAATCACATAGAACGTTCCTCGAGTCAGATAAAGCGGCCAAACAAAATTTGAGTAGCAACGGAAGACATTTGTGGGTGCCGGTATGCCATAAACCATCATTGTTGAACCTCGGATAATCGTGAAAAATGGATTAATGCTCGTTTAATGCTCGTTATTTGAGGCTGAATCAAATAGATTAACTTCTGAAATGACCTCGGACGCGTGATTGAAAAACAAGGAGAAAAAGAAACTGGGTCCGGTACGATCTCCCGAACGGCTCAAATTGAAGTGTATAATACACGGTTTTTCGGGATTCCAGGGTCCCGGAACAAAATTCTCCGGAAATCACATAGGAAGTTTCTCGGGTCAGATAAAGCGGCCACGCAAAATTTGAGTAGCAACGGAAGACAATTGTGGGTGCCGGTATGCCATAAACCAAGATTCGTCGAACCTCGGATAATCGTGAAAAATGTATTAATGCTCTTTTAATGCTCGTTATTTGAGGCTGAATCGAATAGGTTAACTCCTGAAATGACCTCGGACGTGTGATTGAAAAACAAGGAGAAAAAGAAACAGGTCCTGATTTACCTCCTCGAACGCTCAAATTGATGGTTTTACGGGATTGCAGGGTCCCGGAAAAAAATTCTCCGGAAGTCACATAGAAAGTTCCTCGGGTCAGATAAAGCGGCCACACAAAATTTGAGTAGCAAAGGAAGACATTTGGGGTGCCGGTATACCATAAACCAGTATTCGTCGAACCTCGGATAATCGTGGAAAATGTATTAATCCTCGTTTAATGCTCGTTATTTGAGGCTGAATCGAATAAGTTAACTCCTTAAATGACCTCGGACGCGTGATTGAAAAACTGGGAGAAAAATAAACAGGGTCCGGTACGACCTACCGAACGACTCAAATTGAAGTGTATAATACACGGTTTTTCGGGATTCCAGGGTCCCGAAACAAAATTCTCCGGAAATCACATAGAAAGTTCCACGGGTTAGATAAAGCGGCCACGCAAAATTTGAGTAGGAATGGAAGACATTTGGGGGTGCCAGTATGCCATAAACCATCATTCGTCGAACCTCGGATAATCGTGAAAAATGGATTAAGGCTCGTTATTTGAGGCTGAATCGAATAGGTTAACTCCTGAAATGACCTCAGACGCGTGATTGAAAAACAGGGAGAAAAAGAAACAGGGTCCGGTACAACCTCCCGAACGGCTCAAATTGACGGTTTTACGGGATTTGAGGGTCCCGGAACAAAATTCTCCGGAAATCACATAGAAAGTTCCTCGCATCAGATAAAGCGGCCACATAAAATTTGAGTAGCAACGGTAGACATTTGGGCGTGCCGGTATACCATAAACCAGCATTCGTCGAACCTCGGATAAACGTGAAAAATGTATTAATGCTCGTTTAATGCTCGTTATTTGAGGCTGAATCGAATCTGTTAACTGCTGAAATGACCCCGGACGCGTGATTTAAAAACAGGGAGAAAAAGAAACAGGGTCCGGTACGACCTACCGAACGGCTTAAATTGAAGTGTATAATACACGGTTTTTCGGGATTCCAGGGTCCCGGAACAAAATTCTCCGGAAGTCACATAGAAAGTTTCTCGGGTCAGATAAAACGGCCACACAAAATTTGAGTAGCAACGGAAGACATTTGTGGGTGCCGGTATGCCATATACCAGCATTCGTCGAACCTCGGATAATCGTGAAAAGTGTATTAATGCTCGTTATGTGAGGCTTAATCGAATAGGTTAACTCCTGAAATGACCTCGGACGCGTAATTGAAAAACAGGGAGAAAAAGAAACAGGGACCGGTACGACCTACCGAACGACTCAAAGTGAAGTGTATAATACACGGTTTTTCGGGATTCCAGGGTCCTGGAACAAAATTCTCCGGAAGTCACATAGAAAGTTCCTCGGGTCAGATAAAGCGGCCACACAAAATTTGAGTAGCAAGGGTAGACATTTGGGGGTGCCGGTATACCATAAACCAACATTCGTCGAACCTCGGATAATCGTGGAAACTGTATTAATGCTCGTTTAATGCTCGTTATTTGAGGCTCAATCGAATAAGTTAACTTCTTAAATGACCTCGGACGCGTGATTGAAAAACTGGGAGAAAAATAAACAGGGTCCGGTACGACCTACCGAACGACTCAAATTGAAGTGTATAATACACTGTTTTTCGAGATTCCAGGGTCCCGGAATAAAATTCTCCGGAAATCACATAAAAAGTTCCTCGGGTCAGATAAAGCGGCCACACAAAATTTGAATAGCAACGGAAGACATTTGGGGGTGCCGGTATGCCATTAACCAGCATTCGTCGAACCTCGGATAATCCTGAAAAATGTATTAATGCTCGTTATTTGAGGCTTAATAGAATAGGTTAACTCCTGAAATGACCTCGGACGCGTGATTGAAAAAAAGGGAGAAAAAGAAACAGGTCCCAGTTTACCTCCCGAACGGCTCAAACTGAAGTGTATAATACACGGTTTTTCAGGATTCCAGGGTCTCGGAACAAAATTCTTCGGAAATCACATAGAAAGTTTCTCGGGTCAGATAAAGAGGCCACGCGAAATTTGAGTAGCAACGGAAGACATTTGGGGGTTCCGGTATGCCATAAACCATCATTGTTGAACCTCGGATAATCGTGAAAAATGGATTAATGCTCGTTTAATGCTCGTTATTTGAGGCTGAATCGAATAGGTTAACTCTTAGAATGACCTCGGACGCGTGATTGAAAAACAAAGAGAAAAAGAAGTAGGGTCCGGTACGACCTCCCGAACGGCTCAAATTGAAGTGTATAATACACGGTTTTTCGGGATTCCAGGGTCCCGGAACAATATTCTCCGGAAATCACATAGAAAGTTTCTCGGGTCAAATAAAGCGGCCACACAAAATTTGAGTAGCAACGGAAGACATTTGGGGGTGCCGGTATGCCATAAACCAGCATTCGTTCGAATCTCGGATAAACGTGGAAACTGTATTAATGCTCGTTTAATGCTCGTTATTTGAGGCTGAATCGAATAGGTTAACTCCTGAAATGACCTCGGACGCGTGATTGAAAAACAGGGAGAAAAAGAAACAGGGTTCGGTACAACCTCCTGAACGGCTCAAATTGAAGTGTATATAATACACGGTTTTTCGGGATTCTAGGGTCCCGGAACAAAATTCTCCGGAAATCACATAGAACGTTCCTCGAGTCAGATAAAGCGGCCAAACAAAATTTGAGTAGCAACGGAAGACATTTGTGGGTGCCGGTATGCCATAAACCATCATTGTTGAACCTCGGATAATCATGAAAAATGGATTAATGCTCGTTATTTGAGGCTGAATCAAATAGGTTAACTCCTGAAATGACCTCGGACGCGTGATTGAAAAACAAGGAGAAAAAGAAACTGGGTCCGGTACGATCTCCCGAACGGCTCAAATTGAAGTGTATAATACACGGTTTTTCGGGATTCCAGGGTCCCGGAACAAAATTCTCCGGAAGTCACATAGAAAGTTCCTCGGGTCAGATAAAGCGGCCACGTAAAATTTGAGTAGCAACCGTAGACATTTGGGCGTCCCGGTATACCATAAACCAGCATTCGTCGAACCTCAGATAAACGTGAAAAATGTATTAATGCTCGTTTAATGCTCGTTATTTGAGGCTAAATCGAATCGGTTAACTGCTGAAATGACCTCGGACGCGTGATTGAGAAACATGGAGAAAAAGAAACAGGGTCCGGTACGACCTACCGAACGGCTCAAATTGAAGTGTATAATACACGGTTTTTCGGGATTCCAGCGTCCCGGAACAAAATTCTCCGGAAGTCACATAGAAAGTTTCTCGGGTCAGATAAAACGGCCACACAAAATTTGAGTAGCAACGGAAGACATTTGGGGGTGCCGGTATGCCATAAACCAGCATTCGTTGAACCTCGGATAATCGTGAAAAGTGTATTAATGTTCGTTATTTGAGGTTTAATCGAATAGGTTAACTTCTGAAATGACCTCGGACGCGTGATTGAAAAAAAGGGGGAAAAAGAAACAGGGACCGATACGACCTTCTGAACGGCTCAAATTGAAGTGTATAATTCACGGTTTTTCGGGATTCCAGGGTCCCGGAACAAAATTCTCCGAAAATCACATAGAAAGTTTCTCGGGTCAGATAAAGCGGCCACGCAAAATTTGAGTAGCAACGAAAGACAATTGTGGGTGCCGGTATGCCATAAACCAGCATTCGTCGAACCCCGGATAATCGTGAAAAATGTATTAATGCTCTTTTATTGCTCGTTATTTGAGGCTGAATCGAATAGGTTAACTTCTGAAATGACCTCGGACGCGTGATTGAAAAACAGGGAGAAAAAGAAACATGGATCGGTACGACCTTCTGAACGGCTCAAATTGAAGTGTATAATTCACGGTTTTTCGGGATTCCAGGGTCCCGGAACAAAATTCCCCGGAAATCACATAGAAAGTTATTCGGGTCAGATAAAGCGGCCACACAAAATTTGGGTAGCAACGGAAGACATTTGGGGGTGCCGGTATGCCATAAACCAGCATTCTTCGATAATCGTGAAAAATGTATTATTGCTCGTTATTTCAGGCTTAATCGAATAAGGATAACTCCTGAAATGACCTTGGACGAGTGATTGAAAAACAGGGAGAAGAAGAAACAGGGTCCGGTACGACCTCCTGAACTGCTCAAATTGAAGTGTATAATACACGGTTATTCGGGATTCCAGGGTCCCGGAATAAAATTCTCTGGAAATCACATAGAAAGTTTCTCGGGTCAGATAAAGCGGCCACGCAAAATTTAAGTAGCAACGGAAGACAATTGTGGGTGTCGGTATGCCATAAACCAGCATTCGTCGAACCTCGGATAATCGTGAAAAATGTATTAATGCTCTTTTAATGCTCGTGAAATGACCTCGGACGCGTGATTGAAAAACAGGGAGAAAAAGAAACAGGGTCCTGTACGACCTCCCGAACGGCCCAAATTGACGGTTTTACGGGATTCCAGGGTCCCGGAACAAAATTCTCTGGAAATCACATAGAAAGTTCCTCGCATCAGATAAAGCGGCCACGTAAAATTTGAGTAGCAACGGTAGACATTTGGGCGTGCCGGTATACCATAAACCAGCATTCGTCGAACCTCGGATAAACATGAAAAATGTATTAATGCTCGTTTAATGCTCGTTATTTGAGGCTGAATCGAATAGGTTAACTGCTGAAATGACCTCGGACGCGTGATTGAAAAACAGGGAGAAAAAGAAACAGGGTCTGGTACGACCTACCGAACGGCTCAAATTGAAGTGTATAATACACGGTTTTTCGGGATTCCGGGGTCCCGGAACAAAATTCTCCGGAAATCACATAGAAAGTTCCTCGGGCAGATAAAGCGGCCACACAAAATCTGAGTAGCAACAGAAGACATTTGGGGGTGCCGGTATGCCATAAACCAGCATTCGTCGAACCTCGGATAATCGTGAAATTTTTTTTAATGCTCGTTATTTGAGGCTTAATCGAATAGGTTAACTCCTGAAATGACCTCGGACGCGTGACTAAAAAATAGGGAGAAAGAGAAATAGGGTCCGGTACGAGCTCCCGAACGGCTCAAATTGAAGTGTAATAATACACGGTTTTTCGGGATTCCAGGGTCCCGGAACAAAATTCTCCGGAAATCACATAGAAAGTTCCTCGCATCAGATAAAGCAGCCACGGAAAATTTGAGTAGCAACGGTAGACATTTGGGCGTGACGGTATACCATAAACCAGCATTCGTCGAACCTCGGATAAACGTGAAAAATTTATTAATGCTCGTTTAATGCTCGTTATTTGAGGTTGAATCGAATAGGTTAACTGCTGAAATGTCCTCGGACGCGTGATTGAAAAACAGGGAGAAAAAGAAACAAGGTCCGGTACGACCTACCGAACGGCTCAAATTGAAGTGTATAATACAAGGCTTTTCGGATTCCGGAATCCCAGAAAAAAATTCTCCGGAAATCACATAGAAAGTTCATCGGGTCAGATAAAGCGGCCTCACAAAATTTGAGCAATGGAAGACATTTGGGGGTGCCGGTATGCCATAAACCAGCATTCGCCGAACCTCGGATAATCGTGAAAAATGAATTAATGCTCGTTATTTGAGGCTTAAACGAATAAGTTAACTCCTGAAATGACCTCGGACGCGTGATTGAAAATTAGGGAGAAAAAGAAAGAGGGTCCGGTACGACCTCCTGAACGGCTCAAATTGAAGTGTATAATACACGGTTTTTCGGGATTCCAGGGCCCCGGAACAAAATTCTCCGGAAATCACATAGAAAGTTC
This sequence comes from Silene latifolia, assembly GCF_048544455.1. Lineage (NCBI taxonomy): Eukaryota > Viridiplantae > Streptophyta > Magnoliopsida > Caryophyllales > Caryophyllaceae > Silene > Silene latifolia. The sequence goes on along the minus strand of NC_133537.1, from coordinate 5,515,142 downwards.
CTCGGGTCAGATAAAGTGGCCACGCAAAATTTGAGTAGCAACGGAAGACAATTGTGGGTGCCGGTATGCCATAAACCAGCATTCGTCGAACCTCGGATAATCGTGAAAAATTTATTAATGCTCTTTTAATGCTCGTTATTTGAGGCTGAATCGAATAGGTTAACTCCTGAAATGACCTCGGTCGCGTGATTGAAAATTAGGGAGAAAAAGAAAGAGGGTCCTGTACGACCTCCCGAACGGCTCAAATTGAAGTGTATAATACACGGTTTTTCGGGATTGCAGGGTCCCGGAACAAAATTCTCCGGAAATCACATAGAAAGTTCCTCGCATCAGATAAAGCGGCAACGTAAAATTTGAGTAGCAACGGTAGAAATTTGGGCGTGACGGTATACCATAAACCAGCATTCGTCGAACCTCGGATAAACGTGAAAAATGTATTAATGCTCGTTTAATGCTCGTTATTTGAGGCTGAATCGAATAGGTTAACTGCTGAAATGTCCTCGGACGCGTGATTGAAAAACAGGGAGAAAAAGAAACAAGGTCCGGTACGACCTACCGAACGGCTCAAATTGAAGTGTATAATACACAGCTTTTCGGATTCCGGAATCCCGGAAAAAAATTCTCCGGAAATCAGATAGAAAGTTCATCGGGTCAGATAAAGCGGCCTCACAAAATTTGAGCAATGAAAGAGATTTGGGGGTGCCGGTATGCCATAAACCAGCATTTGCCGAACCTCGGATAATCGTGAAAAATGTATTAATGCTCGTTATTTGAGGCTTAATCGAATAGGTTAACTCCTGAAATGACCTCGGACGCGTGATTGAAAATTAGGGAGAAAAAAAAAGAGGGTCCGGTACGACCTCCCGAACGGCTCAAATTGAAGTGTATAATACACGGTTTTTCGGGATTCCAGGGTCCCGGAACAAAATTCTCCGGAAATCACATAGAAAGTTCCTCGTATCAGATAAAGCGGCCACGTAAAATTTGAGTAGCAACGGTAGACATTTGGGCGTGACGGTATACCATAAACCAGCATTCGTCGAACCTCGGATAAACGTGAAAATTGTATTAATGCTCGTTTAATGCTCGTTATTTGAGGTTGAATCGAATAGGTTAACTGCTGAAATGTCCTCGGACGCGTGATTGAAAAACAGGGAGAAAAAGAAACAAGGGCCGGTACGACCTACCGAACGGTTCAAATTGAAGTGTATAATACACGGCTTTTCGGATTCCGGAATCCCGGAAAAAAATTCTCCGGAAATCACATAGAAAGTTCATCGGGTCAGATAAAGCGGCCTCACAAAATTTGAGCAATGGAAGAGATTTGGGGGTGCCGGTATGCCATAAACCAGCATTCGCCGAACCTCGGATAATCGTGAAAAATGTATTAATGCTCGTTATTTGAGGCTTAATCGAATAGGTAAACTCCTGAAATGACCTCGGACGCGTGATTGAAAATTATGGAGAAAAAGAAAGAGGGTCCGGTACGACCTCCCGAACGGCTCAAATTGAAGTGTATATTACACGGTTTTTCGAGATTCCAGGGCCCCGGAACAAAATTCTCCGGAAATCACATAGAAAGTTCCTCGGGTCAGATAAAGCGGCCACACAAAATTTGAGTAGCAACGGAAGACATTTGGGGATGCCGGTATGCCATAAACTAGCATTCGTCGAACCTCGGATAATCGTGAAAAATGTATAAATGCTCGTTATTTGAGGCAGAATCGAACAGGTTAACTTCTGAAATAACCTCGGACGCGTGATTGAAAAACAGGGAGAAAAATAAACGGGGTCCGACATGACCTCCCGAACGGCTCAAATTGAAGTGTATAATACACGGTTTTTCGGGATTCCAGGGCCCCAGAACAAAATTCTCCCGAAATCACATAGAAAGTTCCTCGGGTCAGATAAAGTGGACACGCAAAATTTGAGTAGCAACGGAAGACATTTGGGGGTGCCGGTATGCCATAAACCATCATTGTTGAACCTTGGATAATCGTGAAAAATTGATTAATGCTCGTTATTTGAAGCTGCATCGAATAGGTTAACTCCTGAAATGACCTCAGACGCTTGATAGAAAAATCGGGAGAGAAAGAAACTGGGTCCGCTACGATCTCCCGAATGGCTCAAATTGAAGTGTATTATACACGGTTTTTCGGGATTCCAGGGTCCCGGAACAAAATTCTCCGGAAATCAAAAAGAAAGTTCCTCGGGTCAGATAAAGCGGCCACGCAAAATTTGAGTAGCAACGGAAGACATTTGTGGGTGCCGGTATGCCATAAACCATCATTGTTGAACCTCGGATAATCGTGAAAAATGTATTAATGCTCGTTTAATGCTCGTTATTTGAGGCAGAATCGAACAGGTTAACTCCTGAACTGACCTCGGACGCGTGATTGAAAAACAAGGAGAAAAAGAAACAGGGTCTGGTACGACCTTCCGAGCGGCTCAAATTGAAGTGTATAATACACGGTTTTTCGGGATTCCAGGGTCCCGGAACAAAATTCTCCGGAAATCAGATAGAAAGTTCCTCGCGTCAGATAAAGAGGGCACGCAAAATTTTAAAGCAACGGAGGACATTTGTGGGTGCCGGTATGCTATAAACCAGCATTCGTCGAACCTTGGATAATCGTGAAAATGTATTAATGCTCGTTATTTGAGGCTGAATCGAATAGGTTAACTGCTGAAATGACCTCGGACGCGTGATTGAAAAACAGGGAGAAAAAGAAACAGGGTCCGGTACGACCTACCGAACGGCTCAAATTGAAGTGTATAATACACGGTTTTTCGGGATTCCAGGGTCTCGGAACAAACTTCTCCGAAACTCACATAGAAAGTTACTCGGGTCAGATAAAGCGGCCACATAAAATTTGAGTAGCAACGGAAGACATTTGGGGGTGCCGGTATGCCATAAACAAGCATTCGTCGAACCTCGGATAATCGTGAAAAATGTATTAATGCTCGTTATTTGAGGCTTAATCGAATAGGTTAACTCCTGAAATGACCTCGGACTCGTGATTGAAAATTAGGGAGAAAAAGAAACAGGGTCCGGTACGACCTCCCGAACGGCTCAAATTGAAGTGTATAATACACGGTTTTTCGGGATTCCAGGGTCCCGGAACAAAATTCTCCGGAAATCACATAGAAAGTTCCTCGGGTCAGATAAAGCGGCCACACAAAATTTGAGTAGCAACGGAAGACATTTGAGGGTGCCGGTATGCCATAAACCAGCATTCGTCGAACCTCGGATAATAGTGAAAAATGTATTAATGCTCGTTATTTGAGGCTTAATCGAATAGGTTAGCTCCTTAAATGACCTCGGACGCGTGATTGAAAAACAGGGAGAAAAAGAAACAGGGTCCGGTACGACCTCCCGAACGGCTCAAATTGAAGTGTATAATACACGGTTTTTCGGGATTCCAGGGTCCCGGAACAAAATTCTCCGGAAATCACATATAAAGTTTCTCGGGTCGGATAAAGCGGCTACGCTAAATTTGAGTAGCAACGGAAGACAATTGTGGGTGCCGGTATGCCATAAACCAGCATTCGTCGAACCTCGGATAATCGTGAAAAATGTATTAATGCACGTTATTTGAGGCTGAATCGAACAGGTTAACTGATGAAATGACCTCGGACGCGTGATTGAAAAACAGGGAGAAAAAGAAACAGGGTCCGGTACGACCTCCCGAACGGCTCAAATTGAAGTGTATAATACACGGCTTTTCGGATTCCGGAATCCCGGAAAAAAATTCTCCGGAAAACACATAGAAAGTTCATCGGGTAAGATAAAGCGGCCTCACAAAAATTGAGCAACGGAAGACATTTGGGGGTGCCGGTATGCCATAAACAAACATTCGTCGAACCTCGGATAATCGTGAAATATGCTTTAATGCTCGTTATTTGAGGCTGAATCGAACAGGTTAACTCCTGAAATGACCTCGTATGCGTGATTGAAAAACAGGGAGAAAAGTAAACAGGGTCCGGTACGACCTCCCGAATAGCTCAAATTGAAGTGTATAATACATGATTTTTCGGGATTCCAGGGCCCCGGAACAAAATTCTCCAAAAATCACATAGAAAGTTCCTCGGGTCAGATAAAGTGGACACGCAAAATTTGAGTAGCAACGGAAGACATTTGGGGGTGCCGGTATGCCATAAACCACCATTGTTGAACCTTGGATAATCGTGAAAAATGGATTAATGCTCGTTTAATGCTCGTTATTTGAGGCTGTATTGAATAGGTTAACTCCTGAAATGACCCCGGACGCGTGATAGAAAAATCGGGAGAGAAAGAAACTGGGTCCAGTAGGATCTTTCGAACGGCTCAAATTGAAGTGTATTATACACGGTTTTTCGGGATTCCAGGGTACCGGAACAAAATTCTCCGGAAATCACAAAGAAAGTTCCTCGGGTCAGATAAAGCGGCCACGCAAAATTTGAGTAGCAACGGAAGACATTTGTGGGTGCCGGTATGCCATAAACCATCATTGTTGAACCTCGGATAATCGTGAAAAATGTATTAATGCTCGTTTAATGCTCGTTATTTGAGGCTGAATCGAACAGGTTAACTCCTGAAATGACCTCGGACGCGTGATTGAAAAACAGGGAGTAAAAGAAACAGGGTCTGGTACGACCTCCTGAGCGGCTCAAATTGAAGTGTATATACACGGTTTTTCGGAATTCCAGGGTCCCGGAAAAAATTCTCCGGAAATCACATAGAAAGTTCCTCGCATCAGATAAAGCGGCCATGTAAAATTTGAGTAGCAACGGTAGACTATTGGGCGTGCCGGTATACCATAAACCAGCATTCGTCGAACCTCGGATAAACGTGAAAAATGTATTAATGCTCGTTATTTGATGCTGAATCGAATAGGTTAACTCCTCAAATGACCTCTGACGCGTGATTGAAAAACAGGGAGAAAAAGAAACAGGGTCCGGTACGACCTCCCGAACGGCTCAAATTGAAGTGTATAATACACAGTTTTTCTAGATTCCAGGGTCCCGGAACAAAATTCTCCGGAAATCACATAGAAAGTTCCCCGGGTCAGATAAAGTGGCCACGCAAAATTTGAGTAGCAACGGAAGACATTTGGGCGTGCCGGTATGCCATAAACCATCATTGTTGAACCTTGGAAAATCGTGAAAAATGGATTAATGCTCGTTATTTGAGGCTGCATCAAATAGGTTAACTCCTGAAATGACCTCGGACGCGTGATAGAAAACCGGGAGAAAAAGAAACTGGGTCCGGTACGATCTCCCGAACGGCTCAAATTAAAGTGTATTATAATACATGGTTTTTCGGGATTCCAGGGTCCCGGAACAAAATTCTCCGGAAATCACATAGAAAGTTACTCGGGTCAGATAAAGCGGCCACGCAAAATTTAAGTAGCAACGGAAGACATTTGTGGGTGCCGGTATGCCATAAACCATCATTGTCGAACCTCGGATAATCGTGAAAAATGTATTAATGCTCGTTTAGTGCTTGTTATTTGAGGCTGAATCGAACAGGTTAACTCCTGAAATGACCTCGGACGCGTGATTGAAAAATAGGGAGAAAAAGAAACACGGTCCAGTACGACCTCCCGAACGGCTCAAATTGAAGTGTATAATACACGGTTTTTCGGGATTCCAGGGTCCCGGAATAAAATTCTCCTGAAATCACATACAAAGTTCATCAGGTCAGATAAAGCGGCCACACAAAATTTGAGTTGCAACGGAAGACATTTTGGGGTGCCGGTATGCCATAAACCAGCATTCGTCGAACCTCGGATAATCGTGAAAAATTTATTAATGCTCGTTATTTGAGGCTGAATCGAACAGGTTAACTCCTGAAATGACCTCAGACGGATGATTGAAAAACCGGGAGAAAAAGAAACTAGGTCCGGTACGACCTCCCGAACGGCTCAAATTGAAGTGTATAATACACGGCTTATCGGATTCCGTAATCCCGGAAAAAAATTCTCCGGAAATCACATAGAAAGTTCATTGGGTCAGATAAAGCGGCCTCACAAAAATTGAGCAACGGAAGACATTTGGGGGTGCCGGTATGCCATAAACCATCATTGTTGAACCTTGGATAATCGTGAAAAATGGATTAATGCTCATTTAATGCTCGTTATTTGAGGCTGAATCGGACAGGTTAACTCCTGAAATGACCTCGGACGCGTTATAGAAAAACCGGAAGAAAAAGAAATTGGGTCCGGTACGACCTCCCGAACAGCTCAAATTGAAGTGTATAATAAACGGTTTTTCAGGATTCCAGGGCACCGGAACAAAATTCTCCAGAAATCATATAGAAAGTTCCTCGGGTCAAATAAAGTGGACACACAAAATTTGAGTAGCAACAGAAGACATTTGGGGGTGCCGGTATGCCATAAACCATCATTGTTGAACCTTGGATAATCGTGAAAAATGGATTAATGCTCGTTTAATGCTCGTTATTTGAGGCTGAATCGAACAGGTTAACTCCTGAAATGACCTCGAACGCGTGATTTAAAACACGGAGAAAAAGAAACAGGGTCCGGTACAACCTCCCGAACGGCTCAAATTGAAGTGTATAATACACGGTTTTTTTGGATTCCAGGGTCCCGGAATAAAATTCTCCGGAAACCACATAGAAAGTTCCTCGGGTCAGATAAAGTGGCCATGCAAAATTTGAGTAGCAACGGAAGACATTTGGGCGTGCCGGTATGCCATAAACCATCATTGTGGAACCTTGGATAATCGTGAAAAATGGATTAATGCTCGTTATTTGAGGCTGAATCGAACAGGTTAACTCCTGAAATGACCTCGGACGCGTGATTGAAAAACAGGGAGAAAAAGAAACAGGGTCCGGTACGACCTCCCGAACGGCTCAAATTGAAGTGTTCGGGAGCAATAGTTATTTGTTGCGGAGTATTTACTAGTTGAACCCTCGGATAATCGTGAAAAATGGATTAATGCTCGTTTAATGCTCGTTATTTGAGGCTGAATCAAATAGGTTAAATCCTGAATTGACCTCGGACGCGTGATAGAAAAACCGGGAGAAAAAGAAACAGGGCCCGGTACGATCTCCCGAACGGCTCAAATTGAAGTGTATAAAACACGGGTTTTCGGGATTCCAGTGTAATACTACGGTTTTATGAGTCTCTGGGTACTCTATCGAGTGGGCCTTACTCTGTCGAGTAAGGGTGTTTTGCAGTTTAAATCAGTTTCTGACCTGTAGGGTACTCGATCGAGTAGCCTTGGTACTCGATCGAGTAGGCGGAACTTGATCGAGTACGTTAGTTACTCGATCGAGTAAGTGTGGTTTACGGGGTTGTTTTGACGGGTTTTGCTAATAATGCGAGTTTAATATAAAAGGTTTCCGTCAGTTTATTTAATCACTTTTAACCTTTCTAAACCCTTCAAAAGAAAAAGGAGTTACGTAGTTCTCTCTCGTCGCGTTGTTGGCAAATCTCCAAGGCTAGGAGTGTCGGATCATCTTGTTCTTTGCATCATAGTGTTCCTTGCGTCAAGGGTAAGATCTACATACCAATTTTATACTGTTTCTTTGAGTTTGTTTAAAACCCTAATTGGTTAGAATTGGGGGTTTTGGGAGGGTTATGTTGATTAGGTGATAATTGTGTGATTGTGTGTCTATAGGAGGTGGTTTTGTTGAAGAATGATTATGATTAGCTGATTGTGACGATCTTGGTGATGGCTTATTTCAGGTAGGGTTTCCCTACTCAGTATTAATTACATAATGTGTGGTGATTGTGCTGTAGTTAGTGATTGTTGATTGATTCAGACGGTTGTGATTGTATATTGTTGATTGATTCAGACGGTTGTTGATGTTGTATTGTGATTGCGGATTATCTGTCTGTGTTCTTCGGGGTGTGTCCCTGGCTGAGTGGAGTCACTTGCGGGAGTGGCTTCACGCCCATGATTCGCCTTCTGTGGAACCCGCCACAGAAGGGATGTGCACATTAATGGACGTGGGTTTATCGCTCGATGGAGATGAGCGGGGATTTGGTGGGTACGGCTGCGGTCCCCCACTGGCGGTGTGGAGTACTTGTTGCGATGGGTACTCTGGCAGGGCTACACACTTTAGTGTGTAGTCAGTTGTGTGGAGTTAGGAGAGGGAGACTGGGGATTTGTGTGAACTGCTTGAGCTATTTGTGACGTTGTTTCTTTGTGGCATTTGTTTTTATATAATCAGTACTGACCCCGTTTAAATGTTTTAAAAACTGTGGTGATCCATTCGTGGGTGGTGAGCAGTTATTGAGCAGGTATGATTGATGCGCATGGGATAGCTGGGATGAGTCATCACGTGGCAGTTAGAAGTCTTCCGCTGTGTCAGACGATCTGTAGTAGCTTCGATAGTTTTATCAGTAGACCGTCTGAGTACTTTGTATTTCATTTAACAGTTTTGTTTGAGACATGTAATCAATTAAATTATATTTACTTTTAAAGTACGTTTCTTTATTGTCTTATGATTATCATTGCCTCGGGTAACCGATATGGTAGCACTTTCATGCCTTAAGTGGTCTTGGTAAGGCACTTGGAGTATGGGGGTGTTATAAAATGGTATCAGAGCGACGATCCTGAAACCTGTAACCAATGAACCTAATGAATATAGGGAGTCAAGTTAAAATGAACCCGGGGTAAAAGTTGTAGGAGCTAATGCAACGGCTTGGGAGACGTCCTAAAGTCGCGAACTCGCCCTACAATTTTGAACCGGTCACATGGGATATGATTCGGGATCGTTATGTGTTTATCTTGTGTATTGTGTATCTATATAGTAATGTGTGGTATGAATCAGTGGATGTATGATTGTGGTGGAATGAGGAATGTGGTAAATGATAAAGTGTTGTGAATAGGCATGTTGGATGATATTTGGTTTACAGTGATGTTGGGAATTATTGGAAAAGTACATGAGAAAATGAATGATGTGGTGGAGAAAAAGGGAAGTAGATAATATGATAATATGTGATGGGTAATGATGTCGCATGATGAATGGTTTATAATGTGTCTATACTACTAACATGTTATTAGGAGGTGTGATAAGATTATGCATAGTTTGTTTGCGTAAAGTTATATATTAATTTCATATACTTACCTACTGTTATATCATATGCACTTGTTAGATGAAGAATGTGGTTGAAATGGATGAATTGATTGGAAAAGATGGAGTGTCAATTGCATGAGAATATGAATTTTGTGAATATGAATATGCTTAGATGACGAAGTGGATTTGTAATATTGTTGCGTTAGTAACATGGAAATAGGATTTGTAGTGTATGAGTATGTTTTGCGTTACGAAAAGTTATAAAATTAAAGCATGCGGTTAGTACATGATTAATAAGTTAAATAATATATGTGCATGATGGATGTTGTTGGTTGACTTTTGAAGATAGTAACATGCGATTAGCAATACCGGTTTTATGAGTATTGAGTTGTTTTGTCTACCTTGTTGTTGTTTAAGTCGTTTGGAAGTAAAATCAAGTAGTTGTGTTTTCGATTATAGAGAAGTTGTCTTTAAACTGTTATAACTCGAGATATATATATATGATTTTAATGTGATTCTAATTGGAGGTGATAGATTGTTCTGTTACGATTCTAACGATAGGTCACACGCCCAAAACGACCCAGAAATGAGTGAGTTATGACCATTTTACGAAAACTGGGCAGTGCTGAGAAATGCGTAGGGTACTCGATCGAGTACCCCTTACTCGATCGAGTGCACCTTGGTACTCGATCGAGTACCCCTTACTCGATCGAGTAGCCCTGGTAATTTGTTATACGTGTCTCTGACTTTCACCTACTCGATCGAGTAAGTTATTTACTCGATCGAGTGGCTTGTACTCGATCTAGTGACCCCTATTTTGGGTCATATGCTCATCTTTTGATTTCGTTGCATATTATGTTTAATACAAAGGTATTGTTTTGCTTCTTTATGCATTGTTTTACATGTATGTTGGTCTTGATACGTAAGTTACCCAATCTTATGGTGTAGTGAGTGGCACCTGTGGTGAGTAGGAGTTCGGTGGGAGGACGTGAGTTTATGTGTTGTGATAGATAGTGGAAAAAAAAAGGAAGATTGGTATGATTTATTGAGGCATGAAGCCTATTTTGTGAGATGAGATGAGTGATATGATTGTGTGTTTAGTAATGTAAGTATATGAATGTGGGCAAGGGATGATGTGAGTTTATGGAACGTGAGAATGAAGAGATTGAAATGAGGGACGCAAATGGTGGTAACTTGAGATTCGCAAGGGATTATGGAGGGAGATGGTTAGGAATTGTGTTGGTTAAGAATATATGTAATGAATGATCGTTTTAGAGGGATTGAGAAAAGTGGTATATAGTGAACTTAATGGAGATATGGCGCGAGGTGGATTTGTAGACAGTGAGTGAGTTTGGGAGATTTGGTTTATTAAGAGGTGAAACTACTGTGGGATTTCCTTGGGAAATTAACGGTATGAAAGGAATTTTGATTTCTAGAGGTGTACAAAGGAGATGCAATTGTTGAACAGTAAACATTGATTCTATGGATGGATTAGTGGCAAGGGTGATTTATGGCATAATAAGAGAATATTTATGGTAAGAAAGAGTGAGATGATATCGATATGAAATAATGAGATGTGAGTTTTGGAGCAATGAGAAAGTAACCGGAACACTAAAGAGTTAGGTAGAAGTGATAAGGAGTTGAATGGTTAATTGATTTTGTTGAGTGTAAAAGAAAATAATGAGGGGAGTAAAACTAGGAAAATGTTGACCGGAGTTATGTGATATAGAAGTAAGGAGTCGTCGAGATGTGTGATACCAATCATGAGGATGTTAGTTAATGGTTATATAGGAGTTTCGGGACAACATGATTAGTCTTGAGTTTTGAGGAATTAAGGAAAGTAAGAAGTTGGTGGAATATCTGCATGATATGAGATTTTGGTGGAGAGTTAGATGATGATACAATTAAGGATAGTATTGGGAAGAATGTTGAGGTAATTTTGTTGATGGATTTGATGTTCGTTATTTGGGATGTTAACCAAAGATAGGAAAGAAATCGTGATGTTTAGAGATGAGTGTAAGAGGTTTGATGTCCGGACAATGGTAGTGTTATGGTTTGTGACTAGTGGTTAAGAGTGATGGTATATTAGAAAGGTAGCAATTCTAAAGAGGTTGACGTTGCAGAGACCAGATTGATATGTATGGTTGTGAGAGAGTATAAGATGTAGTTATATGAGGCAGTTGTTAGTAGTTGAGTATTAATAGTATGGTTACATTTGGCAGGGGGTGATGGATATGCGAATGGGGGAACATGTTATGAGGGGCATACGAGTTAAGCTCGAGTGAGAGGTAACTTTTATCAGGTGGTAACTTACGTGATCAGGATTGACTAGTTGGATGTGATTATGGGTCTATGATGTGTCTAAACGTTTGTGTGAGGTTCCGACCTCACGATAAGTTGTATGGTGTGATAGACATAAAGTTGTTATATGAATATTTTATGATATATGTTGGATACGGTAAACTAATGGTATGATGTTCAATGGTAATAGTTCGATTGATCTGGCATGGTTAGTTATAATTGTATGTGCATTTATAATATATGTTTATTCCGTGAAAAGGTATGGATGGTATGCATGAGATTCTTATCTGTTATTTCGTATGATATATGGTGTTGTGATCTAGTAAAGCAGTCTTGAGTGTTTATGGGATTGTGTATGTTGTGATGTCTATCGGTGTGGTTGTGGTGCCTCGGGTGGTGATCCGGGCACGGTACTTACTGTTGTGATGCGGGTATTTTCGCACTGCGGTGTGGCTGTTGGTGGTGGTGTTGCGATGCCGTCACCGGTTGTGGTGGAGTAGGCGAGATGATTATGATACGAGTTTTCGAAAGTACATACCAGTTAAACATAGATTGTTGTTTTGTTTGCTGCTGTTCCTTGTGAGTTTTGGTTGAACATGTAGACTGTTGTTTTGTTTGTTGATGTTTCTTACCAGTTTCAGTTTGGGAGTGAGGGTAGAGTATGATATGGAAGATAGTTGTATATGTTTTCGTTTGTTGTCATGGTATAGTGATATCATGTTGGTGGGACACAGTTAAAAGAGGTTGTTGGAGTACTTGTGATCTTCTTTTAGAGGAGGCATTGGTTTACATAGTAATGTTGCGTGATCTGTGGAACATGTGTTGTACTGATATGGAAGCTGTAAGTGGTTCATAATCTTTTATTGGGACAGTGAGCATAGAGTGTTGGAAATTAGTATCATGGTAAGTTATGGATGAGTTTTGCGGTAGTGAAAGAAAAGAACTTGAGGATCTAGTGTGAGTGTGTGTAATAATTGTGGATCGTGAGTTATGAGTATGGAGATAGATACATGTATAGAGGACTATGTCGTTTTGGCGGTAATAGGGAACAATTGACGTTTTGGTTAAGCTAAAGATTTTGGTGGTATGGGTTAGGTGGTGTGCCGAGTGAATTGAGGTGGGAGAACTGTTTAAGTAAGAGAGTCGTGGATATAGGAATGGTGAGTGTCTAGATTATAGGCGGTTATCTTTGACATGTCGTGGTGATGACGATAATGAGAAGATATAGCTAGGATTTAGTATAGTGAGTTACGAGGACGTAACATTTACCTTAAGAGGAGTAGGATGTGATGCAAGAGAGTTTGTTGGTTGTACATGTTGTAGTATAATTGGAAGTAGAGTGTTGGTGTAGCATAAAGGATGGAATTGAATATATTGTGGTTGATATTGTTAAAAGGGCCATGGTCGTGCTTGTAGTAGTGTGATGCTTAGGAGTGTGAGAATATTTCGATGGTGTTGACAGTTGGATGATGATGATTATGAGTTCCATAGTTTTGGCACCTGGATGATGTTGTTTATGAGTGTGAGTAAATTTCGAGGACGAAGTTCCTTTTAAGGGTGGTAGAATGTAACATTCCGTTTGATGTCTATGAGTGTCTTGATATTGGATTTGGTAATGGATGATATATTATGGAGCTAGCAGCATTAGTGGATGGTAGTTGCTAGTGTATGGAGTTAGTGTCGGGAGAGTTTATGATGTAGTTGATACGACATCGTGAGCGATGTGTGGAGGTAGGAATAGTTGGTGGAGTTGGTGTTAAGAGTTTATGGTTTCATGTTTTATAAGTTGGGGTTTTGTTTAGAGTTCTTAGTAGCTTTGTTGCGTCTTGACCGAGTGAGTATGTTTGTTTTTATGTATGGGTTGAACTTCGGGGACGAAGTTCTTTTTAAGGAGGGAAGATTGTAATACTACGGTTTTATGAGTCTCTGGGTACTCTATCGAGTGGGCCTTACTCTGTCGAGTAAGGGTGTTTTTCAGTTTAAAACAGTTTCTGACCTGTAGGGTACTCGATCGAGTAACCTTGGTACTCGATCGAGTAGGCGGCACTCGATCGAGTACGTTAGTTACTCGATCGAGTAAGTGTGTTTTACGGGGTTGTTTTGACGGGTTTTGCTAATAATGCTAGTTTAATATAAAAGGTTTCCGTCAGTTTATTTAATCACTTTTAACCTTTCTAAACCTTTCAAAAGAAAAAGGAGTTACGTAGTTCTCTCTCGTCGCGTTGTTGGCAAATCCCCAAGGCTAGGAGTGTCGGATCATCTTGTTCTTTGCATCATAGTGTTCCTTGCGTCAAGGGTAAGATCTACATACCAATTTTATACTGTTTCTTTGAGTTTGTTTAAAATCCAAATTGGGTAGAATTGGGGGTTTTGGGAGGGTTATGTTGATTAGGTGATAATTGTATGATTGTGTGTCTATAGGAGGTGGTTTCGTTGAAGAATGATTATGATTACCTGATTGTGACGATCTTGGTGATGGCTTATTTCAGGTAGGGTTTCCCTACTCAGTATTAATTACATAATGTGTGGTGATTGTTGATCGATTCAGACGGTTGTGATTGTATATTGTTGATTGATTCAGACGGTTGTTGATGTTGTATTGTGATTACTGATTATCTGTCTGTGTTCTTCGGGGCGTGTCCCTGGCTGAGTGGAGTCACTTACGGGAGTGGCTTCACGCCCATGATTCGCCTTCTGAGAAACCCGCCACAGAAGGGATGTGCACATTAATAGACGTGGGTTTATCGCTCGATGGAGATGAGCGGGGATTTGGTGGGTACGGCTGCGGTCCCCCACTGGCGGTGTGGAGTACTTGTTGTGATGGGTACTCTGGCAGGGCTACACACTTTAGTGTGTAGTCAGTTGTGTGGAGTTAGGAGAGGGAGACTGGGGATTTGTGTGAACTACTTGAGCTGTTTGTGACGTTGTTTCTTTGTGGCATTTGTTTTTATGTAATCAGTACTGACCCCGTTTAAATGTTTTAAAAACTGTGGTGATCCATTCGGGGGTGGTGAGCAGTTATTGAGCATGTATAAATGATGCGCATGGGATAGCTGGGATGAGTCATCACGTGGCAGTTAGAAGTCTTCCGCTGTGTCAGACGATGTCTAGTAGCTTCGATAGATTTATCAGTAGACCGTCTGAGTACTTTGTATTTCATTTAACAGTTTCGTTTGAGACATGTAATCAATTAAATTATATTTACTTTTAAAGTACGTTTCTTTATTGTCTTATAATTATCATTGCCTCGGGTAACCGAGATGGTAGCACTTTCATGCCTTAAGTGGTCCTGGTAAAGCACTTGGAGTATGGGGGTGTTACATCCAGGGTCCCGGAACAAAATTCTCCGGAAATCACATAGAAAGTTCCTCGAGTCAGATAAAGCGGCCACACAAAATTTGAGTCGCAACGAAAAACATTTGGGGGTGCCGGTATTTCATAAACCAGCATTCGTCGAACCTCGGATAATCGTGAAAAATGTATTAATGCTCGTTTAATGCTCGTTATTTGAGGCTGAATCGAATAGGTTAACTCCTGAAATGACCTCGGATGCGTGATTGAAAAACAGGGAGAAAAAGAAACAGGGTCCGGTACGACCTCCTGAACGGCTCAAATTGAAGTGTATATAATACACGGTTTGTGGGATTACAGGGTCCCGAAAAAAAATTCTCCGAAAATCACATAGAAAGTTTCTCGGGTCAGATAAAGCTGCCACATAAAACTTGAGTAGCAACGGAAGACATTTGGGGGTGCCGGTATGCCATAAACCATCATTGTTGAACCTCGGATAATCGTGAAAAATGTATTAATGCTCGATTAATGCTCGTTATTTGAGGCTGAATCAAATAGGTTAACTCCTGAAATAACCGCGGACGTGTGATTGAAAAACAGGGAGAAAAAGAAATTGGGTCCGGTACGACCTCCCGAACGGCTCAAATTGAAGTGTATAATACACGGTTTTTCGGGATTCCAGGGTCCCGGAACAAAATTCTCCGGAAATCACTTACAAAGTTCCTTGGGTTAGATAAAGTGACCACGCAAAATTTGAGTAGCAACGGAAGACATTTGGGGGCGCTGGTATGCCATAAACCAGCATTCGTCGAACCTCGGATATTCGTGAAAAATGTATTAATGCTCGTTTAATGCTCGTTATTTGAGGCTAAATCGAATAGGTTAACTCCTGAAATGACCAGGGACGCGTGATTGAAAAACAGGGAGAAAAAGAAATAGGGTCCAGTACGACCTCCTGAACGGCTAAAATTGAAGTGTATAATACACGGTTTTTCTGGATTCCAGGGTCCCGGAACAAAATTCTCCGGAAAACACATAGAAAGGTCTTCAGGTCAGATAAAGCAGGCAAACAAAATTTGAGTAGCAACGGAAGACATTTGGGGTACCGGTATGCCTCAAACCAGCATTCGTCGAACCTCGGATAATCGTGAAAAATGTATTAATGCTCGTTATTTGAGGCGAAATCGAATAGGTTAAATTTTGGAAGGACCTCGGACGCGTGATCTAAAAACAGTGAGAAAAAAAACAGGGTCCGGTACGACCTATCGAACGGCTCAAATTGAAGTGTATAAAACACGGTTTTTCGGGATACCAGGGTCCCGGAACAAAATTCTCCGGAAATCACATAGAAAGTTCCTCGGGTCAAATAAAGAAGCCACACAAAATTTGAGTAGCAAAGGAAGACATTTGGGGGTGCTGGTATACCATAAACAAGCATTCGTCGAAACTCGGATAATCGTGAAAAATGTATTAATGGTCGTTTAATGCTCGTTATTTAAGGCTGAATCGAATAGGTTAACTCCTAAAATGACCTCGGACGCGTGATTGAAAAACAGGGAGAAAAAGAAACATGGTCCGGTATGATCTCCCGAACGGCTCAAATTGAAGTGTATAATACACGGTTTTCCGGAATTCTAGGGTCCCGAAACAAAATTCTACGGAAATCACATAGAAAATTACTTGGGTCAGATGAAGCGGCCACACAAAATTTGAGTAGCAACGGAAGACATTTGGGGGTGTCGGTATGCCATAAACCACCATTTGTCGAACCTCGGATAATCGTGAAAAATGTATTAATGCTCGTTTAATGCTCGTTATTTGAGGCTGATTCGAATAGGTTAATTCCTGAAATGACCGCGGACGCGTGATTGAAAAACAGGGAGAAAAAGAAACAGGGTCGGTACGACCTCCCGAACAGCTCAAATTGAAGTGTATAATACACGGTTTTTCGGGATTCCAGGGTCCCGGAACAAAATTCTCCGGAAATCACATAAAAAGTTTCTCAGGTCAGATAAAGCTGCCACACAAAATTTGAGTAGCAACGGAAGACATTTGGGGGTGTCGGTATGCCATAAACCATCATTTTTGAAACTCGGATAATCTTGAAAAATGTAGTAATGCTCGTTATTTGAGGCTGAATCGAATAGGTTAACTCCTGAAATGACCGCGGATGCGTGATTGAAAAACAGGGAGAAAAAGAAACAGGGTCCGGTACGACCTCCGAACGGCTCTAATTGAAGTGTATAATAATACACGGTTTTTCGGGATTCCAGGGTCCCGGAACAAAATTCTCCGGAAATCACATAGAAAGTTCCTCGGGTCAGATAAAGCTGCCACCCAAAATTTGAGTAGCAACGGAAGACATTTGGGGGGGTCGGTATGCCATAAACCATCATTGTTGATTCTTGGATAATCTTGAATAATGGATTAATGCTCGTTTAATGCTCGTTATTTGAGGCTGAATCGAATAGGTTAACTCCTAAAGTGACCTCGGACGCGAGATAGAAAAACCGGGAGAAAAAAAAACTGGGTCAGGTATGATCTCCCGAACGGCTCAAGTTGAAGTGTATAATACACGGTTTTCCGGAATTCTAGGGTCCCGAAACAAAATTCTACGGAAATCACATTGAAAATTACTTGGGTCAGATGAAGCGGCCACACAAAATTTGAGTAGCAACGAAAGACATTTGGGGGTGTCGGTATGCCATAAACCACCATTCGTCGAACCTCGGATAATCGTGAAAATTGTATTAATCCTCGTTTAATGCTTGTTATTTGAGGCTGATTTGAATAGGTTAATTCCTGAAATGACCGCGGACACGTGATTGAAAAACAGGGAGAAAAAGAAACAGGGTCCGGTACGACCTCCCGAACGGCTCAAATTGAAATGTATAATAATACACGGTTTTTCAGGATTCCAGGGTCCCGGAACAAAATTGTCCGGAAATCACATAGAAAGTTTCTCGGGTCAGATAAAGTTGCCACACAAAATTTAAGTAGCAACGGAAGACATTTGGGGGTGTCGGTATGCCATAAACCATCATTTTTGAAACTCGGATAATCGTGAAAAATGTATTAATGCTCGTTATTTGAGGCTGAATCGAATAGGTTAACTCCTGAAATGACCTCGAACGCGTGATTGAAAAACAAGGAGAAAAAGAAATAGGGTCCGGTACGACCTCCCGAACGGCTCAAATTGAAGTGTATAATAATACACGGTTTTTCAGGATTCCAGGGTCCTTAACAAAATTCTCCTAAATCACATAGAAAGTTCCTCGGGTCGATAAAGTCGCCACCCAAAATTTGAGTAGCAACGAAAGACATTTGGGGGTGTCGGTATGCCATAAACCATCATTGTTGAACCTTGGATAATCGTGAATAATGGATTAATGCTCGTTTAATGCTCGTTATTTGAGGCTGAATCGAATAGGTTAACTCCTAAAATGACCTCGGACGCGAGATACAAAACCGGGAGAAAAAGAAACTGGGTTAGGTACGATCTCCCGAACGGCTCTAATTGAAGTGTATAATACACGGTTTTCCGGAATTCTAGGGTCCCGAAAAAAAATTCTACGGAAATCACATAGAAAATTACTTGGGTCAGATGAAGCGGCCACACAAAATTTGAGTAGCAACGGAAGACATTTGGGGGTGTCGGTATGCCATAAACCACCATTCGTCAAACCTCGGATAATCGTGAAAAATGTATTAATACTCTTTTAATGCTCGTTATTTGAGGCTGAATCGAATAGGTTAACTCCTAAAATGACCGCGGACGCGTGATTGAAAAACAGGGAGAAAAAGAAACGGGGGTCCTGCATTTACCTCCCGAGCGCTCAAATTGAAGTGTATAATACACGGTTTTTCAGGATTCCAGGGTCCCGGAACAAAATTGTCCGGAAATCACATAGAAAGTTCCTCTGGTCAGATAAAGCTGCCACACAAAATTTGAGTAGCAACGGAAGACATTTGGGGGTGTCGGTATGCCATAAACCATCATTTTTAAAACTTGGATAATCGTGAAAAATGTATTAATGCTCGTTATTTGCGGCTGAATCGAATAGGTTAACTCCTGAAATGACCGCGGACGCGTGATTGAAAAACAGGGAGATAAAAAAAGGTCCTGTGACGACCTCCCGAACGGCTCAAATTGAAGTGTATAATACACGGTTTTTCGGGATTCCAGAGTCCCGGAACAAAATTCTCTGGAAATCACATAGAAAGTTCCTCGGGCAGATAAAGCTGCCACCCAAAATTTGAGTAGCAACAGAAGACATTTGGGGGTGCCGGTATGCCATAAACCATCATTGTTGAACCTCGGATAATCGTGAATAATGGATTAATGCTCGTTTAATGCTCGTTATTTGAGGCTGAATCTAATTGGTTAACTCCTGAAATTACCTCGAACGCGTGATAGAATACCGGGAGAAAAAGAAACTGGGTCCGGTACGATCTCCCGAACGGCTCAAATTGAAGTGTATAATACACGGTTTTCCGAGATTCTAGGGTCCCGAAACAAAATTCTCCGGAAATAACATAGAAAATTCCTTAAGTCAAATAAAGCGGCCACACAAAATTTGAGTAGCAACGGAAGACATTTGGGTGTGCCGGTATGCCATAAACCAGCATTCGTTGAATCTCGGATAATCGTGAAAAATGTATTAATGCTCGTTTAATGCTCGTTATTTGAGGCTGAATCGAATAGGTTAACTCCTGAAATGACCGCGGACGCGTGATTGAAAAACAGAGAGAAAAATAAACAGGGTCCGGTAGGACCTCCCGAACGGCTCAAATTGAAGTGTATAATACACGGTTTTACGGGATTCCAGGGTCCCGGAACAAAATTCTCCGGAAATCACATAGAAAGTTCTTCAGATCAGATAAAGCGGCCACGCAAAATTTGAGTAGCAACGGAAGACATTTTTGGGTGCCGGTAAGCCATAAACCATCATTGTTAAACCTCGGATAATCGTGAAAAATGGATTAATGGTCGTTATTTGAGGCTGAATATAATAGGTTAACTCCTGAAATGACCGCGGACGCGTGATTGAAAAACAAGGAGAAAAAGAAACAGGGTCCGGTACGACCTCCCGAACGAATCAAATTGAAGTGTATAATACACGGTTTTTCGGGATTCCAGGGTCCCGGAACAAAATTCTCCGGAAATCACATAGAAAGTTCTTCAGATCAGATAAAGCGGCCACGCAAAATTTGAGTAGCAACGGAAGACATTTTTGGGTGCCGGTATGCCATAAACCATCATTGTTAAAACTCGGATAATCGTGAAAAATGGATTAATGCTCGTTATTTGAGGGTGAATCGAATAGGTTAACTCCTGAAATGACCGCGGGCGCGTGATTGAAAAACAAAGAGAAAAAGAAACAGGGTCCGGTACGACCTCCCGAACGGCTCAAATTGAAGTGTATATAATACACGGTTTTTCGGGATTCCAGGGTCCCGGAACAAAATTCTCCGGAAATCACATAGAAAGTTCTTCAGATCAGATAAAGCGGCCACGCAAAACTTGAGTAGCAACGGAAGACATTTTTGGGTGCCGGTATGCCATAAACCATCATTGTTAAACCTCGGATAATCGTGAAAAATGGATTAATGCTCGTTATTTGAGGCTGAATATAATAGGTTAACTCCTGAAATGACCGCGGACGCGTGATTGAAAAACAGGGAGAAAAAGAAACAGGGTCCGGTACGACCTCCCGAACGGCTCAAATTGAAGTGTATAATACACGGTTTTTCTGGTTTCCAGGGTCCCGCAACAAAATTGTCCGGAAATCACATAGAAAGTTCCTCGGGTCAGATAAAGCTGCCACACAAAATTTAAGTAGCAACGGAAGACAATTGGGGGTGTCGGTATGCCATAAACCATCATTTTTAAAACTCGGATAATCGTGAAAAATGTATTAATGCTCGTTATTTGAGGCTGAATCGAATAGGTTAACTCCTGAAATGACCGCGGACGCGTGATTGAAAAACAGGGAGATAAAGAAACAGGGTCCGGTACGACCTCCCGAACGGCTCAAATTTAAGTGTATAATACACGGTTTTTCGGAATTCCAGAGTCTCGGACTAAAATTCTCCGGAAATCACATAAAAAGTTCCTCAAGTCAGATAAAGCGGCCACGCAAAATTTGAGTAGCAACGGAAGAAATTTGGGGGTGCTGGTATACCAAAAACCAGCATTCGTCGAACCTCGGATAATCGTGAAAAATGTATTAATGCTCGTTACTTCAGGCTGAATCGAATAGGATAACTCCTGAAATGACCTCGAACGCGTGATTGAAAAACAGGGAGAAAAAGAAATAGGGTCCGGTACGACCTCCCGAACGGCTCAAATTTAAGTGTATAATAATACACGGTTGTTCAGGATTCCAGGGTCCCGGAACAAAATTCTCCGGAAATCACATAGAAAGTTCCTCGGGTCAGATAAAGCTACCACCCAAAATTTGAGTAGCAACGGAAGACATTTGGGGGTGTCGGTATGCCATAAACCATCATTGTTGAACCTTGGATAATCGTGAATAATGGATTAATGCTCGTTTAATGCTCGTTATTTGAGGCTGAATCGAATAGGTTAACTCCTAAAATGACCTCGAACGAGATAGAAAACCGGAGAAAAGAAATCTGGGTCGAGTACGATCTCCCGAACGGCTCAAATTGAAGTGTATAATACACGGTTTTCCGGAATTCTAGGGTCCCGAAACAAAATTCTACGGAAATCACATAGAAAATTACTTGGGTCAGATGAAGCGGCCACACAAAATTTGAGTAGCAACGGAAGACATTTGGGGGTGTCGGTATGCCATAAACCACCATTCGTCAAACCTCGGATAATCGTGAAAAATGTATTAATGCTCGTTTAATGCTCGTTATTTGAGGCTGATTCGAATAGGTTAATTCATGAAATGACCGCGGACATGTGATTGAAAAACAGAGAGAAAAAAAACAGGGTCCTCAGACGACCTCCCGAACGGCTCAAATTGAAGTGTATAATACACAGTTTTCCGGAATTCTAGGGTCCCGAAACAAAATTCTACGGAAATCACATAGAAAATTACTTGGGTCAGATGAAGCGGCCACACAAAATTTTAGTAGCAACGGAAGAAATTTGGGGTTGCCGGTATGCCATAAACCACCATTCGTCGAACCTCGGATAATCGTGAAAAATGTATTAATGCTCGTTTAATGCTCGTTACTTCAGGCTGAATCGAATAGGTTAACTCCTGAAATGACCTCGAACGCGTGATTGAAAAACAGGGAGAAAAAGAAATAGGGTCTGGTACGACCTCCCGAACGGCTCAAATTGAAGTGTATAATAATACACGGTTTTTCGGGATTCCAGGGTCCCGGAACAAAATTCTCCGGAAATCACATAGAAAGTTCCTCGGGTCAGATAAAGCTGCCACCCAAAATATTGAGTAGCAACGGAAGACATTTGGGGGTGTCGGTATGCCATAAACCATCATTGTTGAACCTTGGATAATCTTGAATAATGGATTAATGCTCGTTTAATGCTCGTTATTTGAGGCTGAATCGAATAGGTTAACTCCTAAAATGACCTCGGCCGCGAGATAGAAAAACCGGGAGAAAAAGAAACTGGGTCAGGTACGATCTCCCGAACGGCTCATGTTGAAGTGTATAATACACGGTTTTCCGGAATTCTAGGGTCCTGAAAAAAAATTCTACGGAAATCACATAGAAAATTACTTGGGTCAGATGAAGCGGCCACACAAAATTTGAGTAGCAACGGAAGACATTTGGGGGTGTCGGTATGCCATAAACCACCATTCGTCGAACCTCGGATAATCGTGAAAAATGTATTAATGCTCGTTTAATGCTCGTTATTTGAGGCTGAATCGAATAGGTTAACTCCTGAAATGACATAGAAAATTACATAGAAAATGACCGCGGACGCGTGATTGAAAAACAGAGAGAAAAAGAAACAGGGTCCGGTACGACATCCCGAACGGCTCAAATTGAAGTGTAAAATACACGGTTTTCCGGAATTTCAGAGTCCCGGAACAAAATTCTCCGGAAATCACATAGAAAATTACTTGGGTCAGATGAAGCGGCCACACAAAATTTGAGTAGCAACGGAGGAAATTTGGGGGTGCCGGTATGCCAAAAACCAGCATTCGTCGAACCTCGGATAATCGTGAAAAATGTATTAATGCTCGTTTAATGCTCGTTACTTCAGGCTGAATCGAATAGGTTAACTCCTGAAATGACCTCGAACGCGTGATTGAAAAATAGGGAGAAAAAGAAATAGGGTCCGGTATGACCTCCCGAACGGCTCAAATTGAAGTGTATAATAATACACGGTTTTTCGGGATTCCTGGGTCCCGGAACAAAATTCTCCGGAAATCACATAGAAAGTTCCTCGGGTCAGATAAAGCTGCCACCCAAAATTTGAGTAGCAACGGAAGACATTTGGGGGTGTCGGTATGCCATAAACCATGATTGTTGAACCTTGGATAATCTTGAATAATGGATTAATGCTCGTTTAATGCTCGTTATTTGAGGCTGAATCGAATAGGTTAACTCCTAAAATGACCTCGGCCGCGAGATAGAAAAACCGGGAGAAAAAGAAACTGGGTCAGGTACGATCTCCCGAACGGCTCATGTTGAAGTGTATAATACACGGTTTTCCGGAATTCTAGGGTCCCGAAACAAAATTCTATGGAAATCACATAGAAAATTACTTGGGTCAGATGAAGCGGCCACACTAAATTTGAGTAGCAACGGAAGACATTTGGGGGTGTCGGTATGCCATAAACCACCATTCGTCAAACCTCGGATAATCGTGAAAAATGTATTAATGCTCGTTTAATGCTCGTTATTTGAGGCTGATTCGAATAGGTTAATTCATGAAATGACCGCGGACATGTGATTGAAAAACAGAGAGAAAAAGAAACAGGGTCCGGTACGACCTCCCGAACGGCTCAAATTGAAGTGTATAATACACAGTTTTCCGGAATTCTAGGGTCCCGAAACAAAATTCTACGGAAATCACATAGAAAATTACTTGGGTCAGATGAAGCGGCCACACAAAATTTTAGTAGCAACGGAAGAAATTTGGGGTTGCCGGTATGCCATAAACCACCATTCGTCGAACCTCGGATAATCGTGAAAAATGTATTAATGCTCGTTTAATGCTCGTTACTTGAGGCTGAATCGAATAGGTTAACTCCTGAAATGACCTCGGACGCATGATAGAAAAACAGGAGAAAAAGAAACAGGGTCCGGTACGACCTCCCGAACGGCTCAAATTGAAGTGTATAATAATACACGGTTTTTCGGGATTCCAGGGTCCCGGAACAAAATTCTCCGGAAATCACATAGAAAGTTCCTCGGGTCAGATAAAGCTGCCACCCAAAATATTGAGTAGCAACGGAAGACATTTGGGGGTGTCGGTATGCCATAAACCATCATTGTTGAACCTTGGATAATCTTGAATAATGGATTAATGCTCGTTTAATGCTCGTTATTTGAGGTCAAATCGAATAGGTTAACTCCTAAAATGACCTCGACGCGAGATAGAAAAACCGGGAGAAAAAGAAACTGGGGTCGTGCACGATCTCCCGAACGGCTCATGTTGAAGTGTATAATACACGGTTTTCCGGAATTCTAGGGTCCTGAAAAAAAATTCTACGGAAATCACATAGAAAATTACTTGGGTCAGATGAAGCGGCCACACAAAATTTGAGTAGCAACGGAAGACATTTGGGGGTGTCGGTATGCCATAAACCACCATTCGTCGAACCTCGGATAATCGTGAAAAATGTATTAATGCTCGTTTAATGCTCGTTATTTGAGGCTGAATCGAATAGGTTAACTCCTGAAATGACATAGAAAATTACATAGAAAATGACCGCGGACGCGTGATTGAAAAACAGAGAGAAAAAGAAACAGGGTCCGGTACGACATCCCGAACGGCTCAAATTGAAGTGTAAAATACACGGTTTTCCGGAATTTCAGAGTCCCGGAACAAAATTCTCCGGAAATCACATAGAAAATTACTTGGGTCAGATGAAGCGGCCACACAAAATTTGAGTAGCAACGGAGGAAATTTGGGGGTGCCGGTATGCCAAAAACCAAAGATTCGTCGAACCTCGGATAATCGTGAAAATGTATTAATGCTCGTTTAATGCTCGTTATTTGAGGCTCAATCGAATAGGTTAACTCCTGAAATGACCTCGAACGCGTGATTGAAAAATAGGGAGAAAAAGAAATAGGGTCCTAGTTTACCTCCCGAACGGCTCAAATTGAAGTGTATAATACACGGTTTTCGGGATTCCAGGGTCCCGGAACAAAATTCTCCGGAAATCACATAGAAAGTTCCTCGGGTCAGATAAAGCTGCCACCCAAAATTTGAGTAGCAACGGAAGACATTTGGGGGTGTCGGTATGCCATAAACCATGATTGTTGAACCTTGGATAATCTTGAATAATGGATTAATGCTCGTTTAATGCTCGTTATTTGAGGCTGAATCGAATAGGTTAACTCCTAAAATGACCTCGCCGCGAGATAGAAAAACCGAGAAAAAGAAACGGGTCGTGCACGATCTCCCGAACGGCTCATGTTGAAGTGTATAATACACGGTTTTCCGAATTTAGGTCCTCAAACAAAATTCTACGGAAATCACATAGAAAATTACTTGGGTCAGATGAAGCGGCCACACTAAATTTGAGTAGCAACGGAAGACATTTGGGGGTGTCGGTATGCCATAAACCACCATTCGTCAAACCTCGGATAATCGTGAAAAATGTATTAATGCTCGTTTAATGCTCGTTATTTGAGGTCGATTCAATAGGTTAATTCATGAAATGACCGCGGACATGTGATTGAAAAACAGAGAGAAAAAGAAACAGGTCCTGACGACCTCCCGAACGGCTCAAATTGAAGTGTATAATACACGCTTTTCCTAATTCTAGGTCCCAAACAAAATTCTACGGAAATCACATAGAAAATTACTTGGGTCAGATGAAGCGGCCACACAAAATTTTAGTAGCAACGGAAGAAATTTGGGGTTGCGGTATGCCATAAACCACCATTCGTCCGAACCTCGGATAATCGTGAAAAATGTATTAATGCTCGTTTAATGCTCGTTACTTCAGGCTGAATCGAATAGGTTAACTCCTGAAATGACCTCGAACGCGTGATTGAAAAACAGGAGAAAAAGAAATAAGTCCCACGACCTCCCGAAGCTCAAATTGAAGTGTATAATAATACACGGTTTTTCTGGATTCCGGGGTCCCGGAACAAAATTCTCCGGAAATCACATAAAAAGTTCCTCGTCGATAAAGTCCACCCAAAATATTGAGTAGCAACGGAAGACATTTGGGGGTGTCGGTATGCCATAAACCATCATTGTTGAACCTTGGATAATCTTGAATAATGGATTAATGCTCGTTTAATGCTCGTTATTTGAGGTCAATCGAATAGGTTAACTCCTAAAATGACCTCG